>NC_084986.1:27827524-28172021 GCF_963691925.1 Scomber scombrus | reverse complement strand
TGTGATGTTACATAATGCATTGAAACATCATGGCATTGCATTGCTACTTCCCACCTTAGATGCATTCATGTTTTCTCTGTTTTCTCTGCAGTCAAACTGCAGACATTGTGTTTATGTACATTCTATGCTCTTTTGCCCTTTACACACTTTTTCGATTTTTTTAATTCAGCCAAGCATGAACATGTTTTGGAGACCTTCTCACCCTCTTTTTTATCTGTGAAAGACATTGAATACTGACCCCCGACTAGCAATGGTTGCACCACTAAAACATGATCAATCACTTTAGTTTGATCAATACAGTCTGTGTACTAATCACTGCCGTGGTGAACAAGTGTTTGATGGTGACTCTTGCTTACACAAATATCCCCTACTCTTTGGTTGATTGCTGAGTCAAACTGAGAAGCATTTCATTTAATGTCGCAGCTCCCTCATGACAAAATTATTTGGCTTAATTTGATTCAGGATGCTGCATTTTATCCTGATGAAGCCTAACACACATTTGAAAGAATGAAAGCAGTACAGCAAAGCCAAGATGAGTGTCATGCTGCTTAAATTATTAGCCAATGCCCACCAGTTCATATTTACCAGAGGCAGTTTTAAGGCTCACCACTAGATGGCAGCATTTAATCTTGTTCCTCTCTTGCTTTATGGATTTATCATAACATTGTGTCCTCTTGTCATGCTTCCCATCAGCAGTCTCCTCCGGGATGTTCAGTGGTCCAGCGTGGTGGCAGAAGAGATAAACTGCCACGTGTTACAACAGATGCAGTGCAGAGAAAACGGGCCCATTTGTACTTCAAGCACATGTTGCGCAGAAGCCTACACAGGGTTCCTAGCTACTGTATGCCTGAGATGAATCATCGATCAATACACAGTGGTCTGAAGCAGCAGTTCTCAAATCCCATCCAGCTCTTACTCCATGTGTAAAAATTGATGGCAAATGGTTCCCCACACTGCTGCAGGCTTAAAAATGTGGATCAGTGACCTTTGACACCATATCAGGATTTTTTGTTTTTCTTTCTGACTATTTTTGCTGGGTTGTTCTGGGGAAAATAAGGCCACGGCTGTATGTACAGTACTTGTTATTTTCACAAGAGAAAAAATGTTTTTGTATCAAGAAAAGAAAATCAAATGCAGTGTTTATAAAATAAAAAGATAACCCTTTTTTTGTTCCCTAATAATTTCTGACATTGACAGATAATCAAAGATAGGTACATTGTTATATTAGTAATAATAATTTTCTCAAAAGGGAGTATGGATTAAATTAGTACACTTTAATTTGGCTCCACTGTTAGAATGTCGATGTTGCTGAATATGCAAAAAGAGAATTAGTTTTTCTGTTTGTAGTTGTAATTTACAGACAATCAGTTAATTTAACAAGTACAGAAAGTAAAGTTTCCAACAACAAATCAACATTACAGTCTACAGGATTACTCTAGTAATTAAAACTGTGGTCAAAATGAAGGCACCAGTAGGTGTCAAGCTCCAAAAAATGCTGCATTCTTCAACTGTTAGTGTCGGAATAAAAACTTTGACCTTATAATTCAAGCTTTGTGTCAAAAGAAATCTTAGCTGATGTAACCTTGATGACATCATCATCATCCAAACATTTTTAACTCAAGATCCACTTAATACATTTCTCCTGCTTTCAGTCTCATCTCATGCTCCTCATCAGCAGATGGTTCGGTTGTCAACTAGTGAACCCATACTGTTTAACACCACCAATATACAACTTCGTCATCTCCATCTCCTGCAGATGAAGGTTATGATGTGATGTCATTAAAAGCTCTGCAAGAATAGAGATGAGTTGAGCTGAGATTTTGTTTTAGTTTTTTCTTGAGAAACTGTTATTTTCCAAGCTCAATTATCAAGGTTATTTTATTATTATTTAAACAGACAAACAGAAGACTTTCTTACTGTGGAGCAGTACTCTGCATGACCCAAATCACTATGTCCACTGTGATTGGTTGATAGGTGACTGGTCCGTATCAGTGAATGTGAATTGAAACAATTAATATACAGACAGATAGATTTTGGTCTGATGATAATTTTGAATATCCTAAGTTCATTAGTTTTACAAACAGCTTTCTTTAAAGTTTCCCAGTAATGGAGAGTTGTACAAACTGTCTCCAGTATTACTGGATTGTTGAAGAGCTGATTGGATTCTTATTAACTGCCATCTAAATATGCTTTTAAAATGTAGTTTTAATTTGTAATTTCCCAAAACTGACACAATTATGTCCATTATCTGCAGCAGTTGATTGATTGTGAGCAAGTTCCTGTAATAAATGAGTCCTCTGAATTTAGGAGCTACTTTTAGCCTTAAAATATTTGGTGTATTACTCTTTGTATAAGTTTTAGTAATACGATTAGCCTTAGGATGCCGATATGTGAAAAATGTATGGAGTTCTCCTTTAACATTTTAAGCTCTTTCTACTGTAATTCAACACACCTTCTTGTAAACTTTACCCAATAATGTAACTTTCATATAAGACATTTTTGATCAAATAAATGAGTCAGCAATTACTGTCTGTATTGGCTGAGAACACTGTCTCAGTTTTCTCTATACTGTAATTAGTACCAAATTACATAATCCTGTTCCGGAAATGTAACTATAAATTACTGCATAATTAAGGCACCCTGACAAAGAAGTGTTACCATGAAACCAAAATATACAGAAATGATCAGAAATATGATCCTAAGCATAAAAGCTTTATTCTCTTGCAGGATAATGACAAGAAAAGAAATATGAATCCAGTTGCACACTTGATACAGCAGCATGTAATCTATGTGGCTGTACCAAAGCATCTCTGTAGCTCCTCTGTATCACCTGCAGCACTGCTGTTTGTACACAATGTGACACTCTATAGAGGACTCGATTAGGGGCCCTGGCAGAGAGAGCAGAGATTGCCCGAGTAGAAGCCCAAGCTTTGCTGCAAAGTCAAAGCATCTCTCTCTCTCCCCAAGCAAAGAGAAACACAGAAATATGCAGCACAATTTGTTGCAATCATCTTAATATCCACCAGTCTAGCAGTGTCTATTCAGAGCTTATCAACCCTCTCTGCAGTTTCGTTGTGGATTTTTTATTTTTTTTGGCTGCAAGTTTGTGAGCCTCCGGGGTCGGCAAAAAAGAAGAGGCATAGCACAGTCCTGTGTGCCTTTCTGAATGTGCCAGCTAGCATCAGTGCCTCCAGCACATCCTGCTTGATCAGCATTTTACTCAAAGAGACAGAGAGAGAGAAAAAACTCTGTTCTCGGGTTATAAGGCCAATGAGGGATACGTGCTTCCCCCCCATTGTTCTACTGCTTCATTTTCTCCTCTTTTCTTCTTCAGTTGCATCACATTTCCTCAGCTTTTCCACTTATCTTTTTGTGCTCGGTCTTTTCTCTTTTGCGATGCAATGTTTTTACTCTACATCTCCTGCTCTAGTCTGTATCACTAATCACTTCTAAAGAATTCTGCTGGCCATGAAATCAGAAGCCTCTTGCTTTTTTTCTTTCTTTTAAAAAAAAAAATTCAACTTAATACGGCAGCACAGTCAGCATCCTTTACATCAGCATGCCAGAGCTGATGCCAGGAAAGAGGGAAAAAAGCAGGCACTATAAGGCCCGCTTCAACATAGCATGTAATCTCCCCAAGAGTTCACCTTGATGTAAATGTGCAGCTAATCAATACACAAGATTAAAGCGGTAACAATAGGCTTGGCAAATTGCCCCTTTAAAGGCGCACTAGGGAAATGGGTTCATTTATTTAATATCTCCTCTTGCTGCCAGTTGTGCCACTTTAGTGTTGTTGTAGGGGGGGAAAAGTTTGTTGTGCCTTTTGTCCCCTCCTTTTCTCTATAGCTTTCACTGTTGTGTTCTCTGCTATACCCCCCACCCCTCAAGCTTGTTGTCTTCCTTCAAACTAATTTGTCTGGGCCGGTATCTTTTCTGCAGGCGAGAGCTGCATTTTTGACTTTGACTCACCTCTCTAATTCGACTTGCTTCCTTTGTAATGTGGTATCAGGGGTGTTTATTCAGCTTTTGAGACTGCAACACCAAGCTAAAGGGCAAAAGGACACCAGTCACTCAGGGCCAATTCTGCTAATGAAGACAGATTAGTCAAGGAACAATGTCTGCAAGTACACACACACACACACACACACACACACACACACACACACACACACACATACAAACAGACACACACACTCATACATGCATTTTCTCTGTATTGACTGTGACACAAATTACAGTGTATAGTTTTTTTATACTGCGTTTTCACTGGGGGAAATAATGGGACTGATCAATTTACCAAAGTGATGAGAGGCCATGATTTAAAAAACCCTGATAAATAAATGATTAATATATAGTAGGTCTTCATGCTCTTATCTAACTTACACTGTCTTTTTCTAATTCTTATATGACCATTGTGGCTACTTAAGATCTTTCTTTGGATTCTACCCAGTAAATTTGCTTTTCTGCCTATGACCTGGATGTGTTCTCTGTTTCCTCAAGATGTCTAATGCAAGAGTAACACTGTTTCTCAAATCACATACTTCTGTTAGTACACTCCTGTGTAGTAGGCTGTTTACACTATATACTTGTGTAATTTTGACAAGGCAGTGTTGGTTAAAATCAAACACGGCCAGTGCACACTTAACAGAAAAAGACAAATAGCTAGTTAGCAATTGTGGAAGTTTGCAGTACTAAATCATTACAGACAACTAAATTAACCCCATAAACCTACTGATGGCTTATATGTGACAACAGTACAACAAACACATGTATAATGCATTTGTATAATGCAGTGATGTTCACCATAGTTTCAACGTCCTCTGCCGTCATTTACAGTTTGAAAAGTGGTCCTTCTACTTCTGCTATATAGCCTACAGAGCTGTCAACTTTTCAGAAAACCTTGTAGTTAGATTTGAGGGAAGTTGAATGGGCCGCCAATCTTTTTTGGGCCCTTTCATGGTTGCCACCATACATCAAAGACATTTTATTCAATTTGAACTTTAAGGAAAGAAACATGACTGTGTATAGCATGGGAGTATGAAGCATTTGAAATGTGGGTGAAACACAGGGGTGACTCTAGGATCAGACCTTTTGGGGGGCTCAGCTCCTAATATGAATTTGACATACAATGCCCTGTAAGTGTTCAAACCCCCTGCTAAACTACTCATTTAACTGGGTAACGTAAATTCTACTATAATGTATAATAATAATGGTTCAGAATAAATCAGGTTTCTACAGAGAGGACCCTAATACAGTTAATGAATCCTGAGGGAAAGACAATATTAATGACAGAACTATCCAAAGTACATTAGACCTATTAAAATAAAACCATTTGAACCTGAAACATAAGTGTTTATCCCATCTCTAACAGACAGGACAAAATAATTTGTAAGTTGTATGAATTTTTTTTTTAAGAAAAAAACAAACAATAATTATTTATTTATTTTTAGGGGTGATGAGATCAAATTTAGGGGTGCCTGAGCAGGTCTAAAATTGCCCCTGGTGTAACATGTAATTGGAGGGGGGTTTGGGGTCCTCCCCCAGAACATTTTTTTAACAGACTAGATGTAATTTCCTGTATTCAGGTGTTTTGTCACTTTGATCTGACTATACTGTTACAAAATGTACCCCAAATGATGGGTACATTTTGTAATTACATCCAGAGGACGCGTTTGGCCCCAGATCACATATTAGAAGATATTGATTAATCGATTTAATTGATTAATCTATTTGTCTCAGCTATGACATATGGCAAATTCAGATTTTTTTGGTGGTCTATGCCTTTTCAAATAAATGACAATGAATTTGAGGGTCCATTGTTGATTTACAGTTTGAAAGTGAGCATAGCATAAGATGGTTCACCTGGGAACAGTATGATATCAAGTTATCAAATGTTCAAGTAAATGATGTTCTCCTGACTTTACTGGTCATACAGGGCACCTTGACTGAAATGTTTATTCAGAAATTATTGTGAAATTATTCTAAACTGTCAAATCCCTTTCATCAATCACCACAGCAAAGGATCTCTCTGTACTGTCTTTACAGTTATCTAACTGAACAGTCTGTGTAGAGACTTTGTCACAAAAACATAAAGGCGACAAAATACTAATATTTAGTTTCAGTAAGTTAAAATTGTCCTGAACATTTAGTGACAGTGTTTGACCCACCTCAAGCTACCCTGTGTCTGTCATTAACCCAGTGTTAGCAGTGCAGTGTGTGTACGCCGTGCGTATGCGTGTTGGTATCAGTGAAAACGTGGAGTAGGGTTTCATTGATATGGGTTTTCTTTCAATAAAGCGGAACAGATTCAATATGGAAGCACTGACACCGCGCTCTGAAAACAGGGCTGAGTGGATAGACTGATGTACTGATTATAGACATGGTAGAAGTGGGGGGGTCCATACTAATGATTTTAAAAAGATAGTTCAGTATTATTTTTGACAGTGTGAGAAATAGCAGCGTGGCGTGAGTGCGTGTGAAAACTGTCATTTGCGTGACTCTCACTCTGATTGCGTGAGAGTTGACAGTTCTGTATATAGCCAAAGAGCCAAAGAGCTGTCAACTCTCACGCAATCAGAGTGAGAGTCACGCAAATGACCGTTCCAATCTTGGATTGAATGACCTCAGTCCTGAGAGCAGCAAGATACATCCCCCATGAAGTCCAGACACTGGTGGGGGTGGCTGATAACTTACATCAGTTAATCTTTATATAGCGCCAAATCACAACAAAAGTTACTTTACGCATAGCATTTCTAGACTGTACTCTGTATTTTAATTTAAAGAGACCCAATATTCCCCCATGAGCAGCACTTGTGACAGTGGCAAGGAAAAACTCCCCTTTAACAGGAAGACACCTCAGGCAGAACCGGATTCTAAGTGGGCGGCCATCTGCCCTGAAGTAATTCCTGGCTTCTTTTCCAGGTAAAGGAATGGTTCTCTTCTCTCTGGCACTGCCAGAGAAAAATGCTCCACTTCTGAATTACTTCTGGTGGGCCTGGTGGGAAGCATTGCCATGCTGAGTACAGCTGAGACCGATAATGTCAATAGTTCAGTAATTATTTGATCATATTCATAAGTGTAGAGCTACAAAAATGATGACTGAGTGATGGTTCTAGCCAATAAATAAGTGGATTTCTTGAAGTTATTGTCAATTATCTTCTGGGGACCTTAAATGGGTTGGCAATGGGATTCACCAAACTTTTGTTAGGATATTTCACATACAAATCAAGAACAGTACTGGATCAACAAAATTGCTAGGATTCATCCTCTGTGGATCATGCATGTCTGTCATGAGTGGAATGGCAGTGTTGGCAGCATTTCAGTGTGAGCCAAATCAAATGACAACTCACCCAAATTGGCGTATGTGAAGGTCTGCCGATAGCATTGCTAAAATCTTTATCTGCTTTCCTTATTGTTTGATGTCCATACAAAAACATTAACTACAAAATGAAACAGGAGAAATCAGTTTCAGTTCTGTGTACGTTACAAAGATGACCTTAAGAAGTGGTGATGCAGCAGATTGTGATTTTGTTTTGACGAACTGCCAAAAGGAAGCCAATGTCTATAGCACCACTGCAGCCCGTTCAATTAAAACATCTCTCCTTCCCCCCTTTCTCTCTCCCCATGTCCACAAAGGGAATCTCGGCGCTCTCCGCTTCTCTTTAATCTCCTCTGAATAACTATGTGCGAGGAAGCTTGGAGCTACTGCATATTCCTATACAGCCTTGTGCTGTAGTTAATATGTTCCCTTAATCCTCCCAAATTCACCTAAATGAGCTCTCCTCTTTTTAATGAACTGCACCATCTGTGATGTGATGTTGTATGGGTGCCTCAGGGGAAGCTGTATGTTGTCATGAGAAACTTCAGATTGATATATATATATATGTACCAGTCAAAAGTTTGGACACACTTTCCCATTCACATCAATGAGAACGTGTGTCCAAACTTTTTACTGGTATAAATATACTATATATATATTATGGCATGCCGTTTAGGAAATTAACCAAAGAATATATGGAATGAATGGAATGTCTGAATATATGGAATGAAACCTGAACATATGGAATGAATGTTTGATTATATGGAATGAAACCTGAATATATGGAATGAAACCTGAATATATGGAATGAAACTTGAATATATGGAATGAAACCTGAATATATGGAATGAATGTTTAAATATATTGAATGAAACCTGAATTCCGTACAGATGTTGCTGCAAGAAGTGTGTCACTATGAGCCAGTCAGCACGAAATCTAGTGGCAGCAATCCTAAATAATGAAGAGGTATAGACTGTGGGCCTCTGTCTCTGACGCATATGTAGGGCTCAGCTCCGCTCCCGCTGAGACAAAGCAGAGGATGAGAGGCTAACGTCAGCTTCTGTCTCGTTGCTGCTCTCCGCTTGCTACTTTATTCCACCTCACGGTTCTGTGCCAAAGGACACTGAACGGGGGGACAGAGTTGTCTCGCCAGTAAGTTGCTGCAGGGGTAGACACAGAGCCGGTGTTTAAGTTTCATTGGTGACCGTGTTAAATGGTGACTTTCAGGTAGGTGTTCTCTTAAAAGCCTTTAGTAGTTTAATCCTTTTTAAGTACATACTAATCTGTGTTCACTATCTAAATTACGCTAAGTTAAAGTGTGTGAAGACTCATTCACCTCTCCTAACGTATCTTGTAATGTGAGAAAGTCACCACTTAACACGGTTACCAGTTAAACCGAAACGCCTGATCGACTGACTCTGCGGTCGAGTGAGCTAGAGAGTGAATGAAGTGAGGTAGCGGTGAGAGTAAGAAGGCCAGTGAATCAGATCAATACAACGTTATTTTCTGATTGTTTCACAGCGGTTACGTTCAACAGCACAAATAATCTTCCCCACACACCTCCACCCAACCCTGCAGCTCAGCCTCAAACCTTTGAATGTGAAACACCTGAGTGCTGTTTAAACACAGCAGCAGCTTAATGCTGCTTTAGTTGGTTCAGTTTAAAAAAAGAAAAGTCTTAATGAGAGATCTTCTTTATTTCCATCTGTACAATAAATCAATTCTGATCCTGACCCACTTCTAAGTCATCTAGAACTCCAGTCTTAGTAGACAGTAAAGACAGTTTAGTAATTTGTAGAAACAATGCAAACTTGAAACAATGTAGAAAAAGATATATGTTTGGTTTAAATATTCCAATAAGTGCTTAAAGGACAATTTTCTTAATTTTGCTCTCAGAGTGCACCAGAATGATGCATATGACTTAAAAATGTACCCCCACCCCCTAAAGCACATGTGTCAAACTCAAGGCCCGCCACGTTATTTAATGTGGCCCGCAGAAGATTTTGGCATGACTGTCTTAAAATAAAAGTCTAGTCTGCTTTACAGCGTACAGTGACCATAAACTACATCTCCCACAATAAATGTCGATTTTGTGACCCATGAAATGACAACATCCTGCCGCCAGAGTGCAGTGTTTCCATTTGGGCGTTTAATTAAAGCGGTTTTCTAACACATGATGGAGTAGAAAAAGATCAACAATCCCAAATGTCCAAGAAGAGAAAAATTGATGCAGAGGGAAGGACATTTCACGAAAAAATTGTAAAGCAAATACATGTTCGTGCTTCAATGAGAAAAACCAGTATGTCTTCTGTGTTACGAGGCAGCGTCGTTGATGAAGTAATACAATTTACGTCGGCATTTTGACACCAGACATAGAGATAAGTATGCTACATACAGCCTCCGAGAAAAACAACTTGTCAAAGAATATAAAGGTAAACTGCAATTGCAGCAGAATATGTTAACAAAATCTACAGCTTCCAAGTCAGAGGGTGCATTTTTGAAGCAGTGCATGCTAAAGGTATGTGAACAGGTGTGCCCAGAGCAGATACAGACTATTCAAAATTTCAGTTTGTCAAGAAATACCATCGCAGACCGAGTTAAGGAACTATCAGACAATCTGACAACACAGCTGACCGAAGAGACACGCAGTTACCAGGCTTTTGCATTAGCTGTTGATGAAAGCACAGACAATATCGCTGACGATACTACTGTGGTGGGGCTCATCTCTGGGGGGGATGAGCTGCATATGGGGACAAGGTGGAGCAGTTGTCAGTGTGGTGCACAGAAAACAACATGGCACTGAACACTACCAAGACAAAGGAGCTGGTCATAGACTACAGGAGAAATAAAACGGACACTCCGCCCCTGTTCATCGGTGGGGACTGTGTGGAGAGGGTCACATATTTCCGGTTTCTGGGCGTTCACATAGAGGAAGACCTGACCTGGAGCATCAACACCACTGCTATCATTAAGAAGGCACAGCAGAGATTGTACTTCCTGAGAGTACTCAGGAATAACCAACTCTCACAAAAATTGCTTGTGTCCTTTTATTGTTGCTCCATTGAGAGCATTTTGACCTACTGCATGTGTGTGTGGTTCTCCAGCTGCAGAGAGGATAGCGCTCCAGAGGGTCATCACCACAGCTCAGAAGATTATCGGCTGCCCTCTCCCCTCCCTGAAAGATCTGTACAGTTCCCGCTGTTTCAGGAAAGCTCTCCATATACTCAGGGACCCATCTCACCCAGGACACTCGCTATTTGAGCTGCTGCCCTCAGGCAAACGCTACAGGACATTGAGAGTACCCACAAACAGATTACAAAAATGCCTTTTACGCTAACGCTATAAATGCACTTAACTGCATTTAATAATGGTGATTATTTATTTATTTTTGTTTCTGCACTTTAAAGACAGCATTTCAATTAAGTTGTACAATGACAATAAAGACTTTCTATTCTATTCTATATTCTATATACAGCGCATCTATCCATTTTTATAAGAGGCGTGAAAGCAGACTTCAATGTCAGTGAGGAGCTCTTGGATATAGTTTCAATGCATGGTACAATGACGGGGAGGGACATTTTTGATGCGGTTGAGAGGTTTGTAATTAAAACTAAATTACCTGAGATAAGGACTGACCATGAAAGACAGGCTTTAACGTCATCATCCTGTTAGGAGAAGGTACATAAATGAGAATACCAGTGCAAAGTTTATGGAGGCTATAGCTATGTCACCAACTGTGAGTGCAGAGTCAGTTGATGAACTCCTGGATAAATTTAACTGGAAAATCTCAAATATCATGGATGCTGTTGCACCTATTAAAACTAAAACTAAGACGACCTTGATCAGAAAGAAAACACAATGGAGGAACACTATGATGGTAAAGGCCTTGAAAACAGGAAAGCAGAGTGTAAGTGGAAAAAACTAAACTTCAAATTCACCATGACCTCGACAAATAAAGTCTTTGTAATTTTAACTATGAGTTACTCAAGGCTAGACAGCAACACTTTTCTGAAATTATTAATAAGAACATCAACAACACTCGCACTCTGTTTGCTATGGTTGATAAGCTTACAAACCCCCCTAAACAGATAGCTCCAGAACTCTTTTCCACAGAAAAATGCAATCAATTTGCTTTTTCAGTGAAAAAATCCAGTTCATAAGGTTAAATATCAACACAAAACAATAAAATGATGCAATCCCTGAGACCTCCCAGGAATAACTCAACTGTGATGTCAGAATTTAATACAGTTGACCAAAAAACCATAAAGGAAACGGTTCAGCATCTAAAACCATCAACATGCTGTCTTGACACAATGCCATCAGACTTTTTAAAACTATTGTGAACTCTGTCCAAACAGATTTGCAACAAATAATAAATAGCTCATTTCAATCAGGCACATTTCCTAAACCCCTAAAAGTAGCTGCCATTAAGCCACTCTTAAAAAAGAGAACGCTGGATGCTTCCATGTTAACCAACTACAGACCTATCTCAAATCTTCCTTTTATAGCCGAGATCGTTGAAAAAGTGTTTTTTAATCAACTCAGCAATTTATTGAACTCCAGTGGACTTCTTGACAAATTTCAATCAGGCTTCCGACCTCACCACAGTACAGAAACAGCTCTTATTAGAGTGTTAAATGACATAAGGTTAAACACTGACTCAGGCAAGGTGTCAGTTCTGGTCCTGTTGGATCTCAGTGCTGCGTTTGACACTGTGGATCGCAGTATACTGTTGAACAGGTTGGAAACTTGGGCAGGACTCAGTGGAACAGTCCTAGAATGGTTCAGGTCCTACTTGGAGGAACGGAGTTATTTTGTGATCATTGGAAGTTATGAATCCGATCGAGTTGCTATGACATGTGGAGTTCCTCAGGGGTCAGTTCTTGGACCCCTTCTGTTCAGTCTATATATGCTGCCTTTGGGTCAAATTCTGCAGAACTCTAATGTAGACTATCACAGTTATACAGATGACACGCAGATATACCTAGCACTGTCCCCAGATGACTACAGTCCAATACAGTCATTGTGTCACTGTTTAGAGCAAGTAACAAATTGGATGAACCAAAATTTCCTTCAATTAAATCAGGACAAAACTGAGGTTATTGTTTTTGGCAATAAAGAGAAGAGGATTGCTGTCAGTAAACATCTCGAGTCACTCTCTCTAAAAACGTCTGAAACCTTGGCGTGCTGATAGACTCAGATCTGACCTTCAGCAGTCATATCAAATCAATCACCAAAACAGCCTTCTATCAGCTTAAGAACATATCAAGAGTGAAGGGTTTTATGTCTCAAACAGACCAGGAGAAGTTAATTCATGCGTTCATCTCCAGTAGACTCGACTACTGTAACGGTCTTCTGACTGGACTCCCACTAAAAAGCATTAAACAACTGCAGCTCATTCAGAACGCTGCAGCTCGAGTTTTAACCAGAACAAAGAGATCAGAGCACATTACTCCAGTTCTAAAGTCTTTACACTGGCTCCCAGTCAGCTATAGAATAGATTTTAAAGTTATGCTACTGGTCTACAAATCACTGAATGGTTTAGGTCCAGAATACATGAATGACATGTTAGTAGAATATAAACCCAGTAGAGCTCTGAGATCTACTGACTCAGGTCAGATAGTGGAGCCCAGAGTTCAGACTAAACATGGTGAAGCAGCTTTTACACAACTGGAACAAACTACCAGCAGAACTGAAATCAGCCCCAACTGTGAATATGTTTAAATCCAGGTTAAAAACACTTCTCTTCTCCTGTGCTTATGATTGAGCTCTTTCAAAGCACTTTAAATTGTAATCTTTCATTTTCAATGTATGTCCTTTTAATGATTTTAAAGCAAATCATTATTTTATGCTGCAACCTTATATTTAATGCTCCATTCTCGTATTTTATTTCTCTCTCTTTCTATTTTTCTGTACTTTGTTTTTACTATTAGTGTGTGTGTGTGTGTGTGTGTGTGTGTGTGTGTGTGTGTGTTACTATGTTGTAATGTTTCCATGTTTTTACTACTATTGGTTTTTATCTTTATTTCTCAAATTGCATGTTCTTATGTTTTTTTAATTTTCAATTCTTACTGTTAAATGTTTGTTTTATGTAAAGCACATTGAGTTACCATTGTGTATGAAATGCGCTATATAACTAAAGCTGCCTTGCCTACCGTGGGAAAAGTTGGTGAGGCTAACTACTGATGGCGCACCTGCAATGTGTGGAGAAAGAACAGGCTAGACTAGTGAAAGATCAAATTAAAAAAGTAACTGCCACACACTTTCGATAACTTATCATTGCATTATCCACCAACAAGCTCTGTGTGGAAAGGTTCTGGAGCTGGATGATACAATGAACAAAGTCATGAAAACAGTAAACTTCATTCGCGGCCTGAATCACAGCCAGTTCCAGCAGTTTTTGAAGGAGGTGTGCTTAGAGCACGGAGATGTGCCGTACCATACAAATAAGAAGGCTGAGTAGGAGCAATGTCCTCAAGCGTATTTTTGAGCTTAGAGAAGAGATTGCTCTTTTGATGCAAAGTAAATGAAAACCCATGCCCGAACTATCAGATCCAAACTGGCTGTGTGATTTTGCTATGTTGTGTGACATATTGGAGCATCTTGCCCAACTGAAACAGAGGCTGCAGGGACGCAAACAAATCATCACGCAGATGTCTGACATGATCACAGCTTTCCAACGTAAACTGCACCTATGGAAGTCCCAACTGGAACCGGACAATCTTGCCCACTTTCCTGTCTGTTGGACACATCATGTCCAATGTGTCAAGATGATTCTGTGCCATTTTGCCACATTTTCGGGCCCTAATTAAAACTGCAAGCAGTGTCGAAGGGCCCTTGCACCGGGCAATTTTCCCCCCAAGTGTAACGCGTGCCGTACGTGCACGTCGGTGCGTGCGGCAGTGGCAGGGCTGTCAAAACTGGCATGTAGATGTCTTTGCTCCTGTGCATTTAATTGAACATTGCGTGATGCGGTTAATGTCTCCACTAGATGGCAAACTAAGACCACAAATGAGTCTGGGTGACTTCTCAGCACAAAGGAATGTGGATGAAGGGCCAAGAAAGATTTAAGCTTGAGCATTGTTGCCTGGATGGCCGACTTCCTGTTGGACTTAGGGTATGGGTCCAAGAGGCTTTTTTGTGCATCTGGGAATGTCACGTAGGCCCTGTCGATTTAATTTCTCTATGTCAATGTGCGGAGCTTACATTTTGAAATCTTCCAGGGGGCGCTGTGGAGTCATCTTCTCACTAAAAAATCCCAAACTTTGTCAGTAGTCAATATTCGTGACTGTTGAAGTATGTGTACAATTTGGTGAGTGTAGGAGTTTGTTAAAATGTACAAAATGGTTAAAGGCATTAGGGGGCGCTACTGAGCTGTTGTGCCAGGCCCAGGGGCAGGTGTGATATCATATTAAAGTGCTCCTGAGTGTGGACATATGTGGCTAATTTGGTGATTCTGTGAAGACGGGAAAGTCCTCTAAACGATGTGGGAAAAACGGAAAATTGACGCAGTAAATGCACAATAACCAACTTCCTGTTAGAGTGAAAATTTCAAAAAAATTAATTTGGGGGTTTACCCATGAGTGCTATGAGTCCTGTAAATTTCACGAAGATCAAACTAATCTTTTGGTCACATGACCTGCTGTTAGGGGGCGCTATGGAGACCCCTTGCCACACCCACGCCCAATGATGTTGAAATTGAAACGGCTTCACCAGGTGTGACATTTGATGCAATGCATATATAAACATCCAACAATGTATGGAGGAGTTATAAGGAGTTGTTTGTTTATACAAAATTTGTTTATACAAACAAACAACTGCCACGCCCACCTGGTATAACGTAGGAAAAATCTGTTGTCAAGTTTACATCATCAAGGTCTGAAGATGATACAGTTCGAATCTGAAGTCTCTGGAGTCAAAACTGTAGGAGGAGTTTGTTAAAGTACGAGGCCTGGAAATGGGGAAAATGGCGGCAAAAATGCACCTGTGATCCAACATGGCCGACTTCCTGTTGGATTTATGGTGTGGGTCCAAGAGGCTTTTTTGTGCGTCTGGTTATGATATATATGAATCCTATATATATATATATTCGAGAGGATTTTTAGTCACATGACCCGACGATTGGGGGCATGAGTCCCCTTACCACACTTGCGTCCAATCACATTGAATAAAATACATTTCCACCAGATGCGACATGTGTGCAGAATTTCATGAGTTTTCATGCATGTTCAGGCCACCAAAAAAGCGATTCATTACACGGCATAAGAGCGTGAAAAAGAATAATAAGGCAAAAGCAATAGGTCCCTCACTGACTGGTCAGTGCTCGGGCCCTAATAATAATCCTTACAATAACAATAGGGCCTCGCAGTGGTCAGTGCTCGGGGCCTGATAAAATATGTGGGTACAATTTAATATTGTTATTTTCAGAACATGATCAGTGGATGAGGATGGTATGTGTGATATGATGTCCTGAGGTGATGCAGTGTTCAAGACTAAGCAGCATCATCTCATCAACTTCACCCAGAACTTTACCAATATAGTGGTGATCTGAGACAACCCTTATTGTTATTTTGAGTTAATTACATATATTAGTAAGTATGTGTAGCAATGTATTCAGTTTGTTTACAGATGTGTGTTCATGCAGCCAAATGTTTACTGTAATCAAAAATATCTCTCATTAGTTGGATGTATGCCCTCTGCAAGGCTGTCCGCAGCCATTTGTTTTTGTAAAATGATTATTTGTCGTAGTACCATAGTTCTGTCCCTCATGTACTGATTCTTGTCTCATTTGTGGTCTGATAAACAGTAGCTTAATACTTAGAGCATACAGTGAAGAAATACCAGGCTAGCGGTGCAAGCTTGGATGGCTAGCCAATCCTAGCATTTAAATGTTACACAGGGCATGTTCAGATTAAAATATTTTGGAGCAATTACAACGTCTATGCATGCTTTTGGGTGATTGACAATGAGAATTAAGTGCACAAAAATAATATACTGACAGATGGAAATTCTGATAATGCAAAAATGTGTGCCATTCTCAACAAACATAATAACTGGTTGTATAGCTATAGCTGTTTATTCTGGACCAAAGCTCATAATGTGATCTATGTTTTTGATTAGTTACAAACATTTTTCTAGAACTCACTGCGGCAGTTTCTTGACGAATGATTAATTATGCAACAACAATAGTTGATTACTTTAGTCTGCTCACCCCTTTATGAGGATGCTCTGTGCGGTTATGATGTACAGCATCTGCTTTGACTGCACATTGCCATGTGGCTTTAATTCTTGCTGAAGTAATCAAGGTAACACGGGCTGTGATTTACACAAAACCTATCAGCAACAAGCCATAAAGGGACCAACCTAGAAATATAATGTATGCTTGCGACTTAGTCAGAAACATTATACTGGGCCCTGGGGAAATATTCAAGAGGAAATGTTGTAGTTACAGTCTTTCTGTTTAAGAGCAAGTGTGTGTGTGTGTGTGTTTGTGTGTATTTTTGTATGCCTCTTTATGTGTGTGTGCTGTGGGGGTGGTTCCTCTGGTGGATGACTAATGACTGTGTGTGTGTGTATGAGAGAGAGAGAGAGAGAGAGAGAGAGAGAGAGAGAGAGAGAGAGAGAGAGAGACAAGGAGGTGGGGTTGGCTGTGTGCCTTGGAGAAACAGAGATGGAGAGAGGTTTGCCTTATTTGCTTAGACCTATGTTTATTTACCAGGAGATGGATGTGTTCATGTTAATGCACACTTCAACAACTTTAAATTATCTGTTAAATCAATATTTCACAGACGCAAACAGTTGAGGAGAAACAACAGTGGCAGAAATTAAGTGGTTTGTCTAAATAAGTTAACCTGTAGGCACACATTCTAAACCGAAATACCCTCAGCTGGACTAATACCACAGAGTAGTACACAGCAGCAAAATCGCAAATTTGATTCAAAATGCCAGACTTCCTGTTGGAGTTAGGGTATGGGTTTTTTTTTGTGCGTCTTTACATGATATATATGCGTAACACATTTTGTTTGTCTAAGTCAATCTGAGTCGAGGGGCTCAATTTTTTTATTTTTCTATGGGGCGCTATTGTATCCAGCAAGTGGCGCTATGGAGCTGACACAGTATTGATTCATAGACGTGTTCAGGGCGGGAACCTCTACATGCGTGACCAATTTGGTGTAGATCGGACGATGTCTGTTGGAGTTATAAGGACTTCCTGCTGTATGGCGATCGAATGGCGAAGGAAATTGTCGACGCCGCCACGCCCAAACCAAATCCCTAATCAGAGAGTTTTTGATAACTTTTCATCTCCAATGTCTCAAGATGTTTCTGAGTGAATTTGAAGTTGGTCAGATTAAATCTCTAGGAGGAGTTTGTTCAAATACGATGCATGGAAAAAGCCAAAATGGCGCCAAAAATGCAAGTTCAATTCAAAATGGCCGACTTACTGTTGAGTAAGGGTTTGGGTCCAAGACACTTTTTTGTGTGTCTTTACATGATATATATGCGTACCGAATTTTGTTTGTCTACGTCAAACAGAGTCGAGGATCTCAATTTTTTTTTATTTTCTAGGGGGCGCTATTGAGCCATTTTGCCTCACCCATTTCCACAATCCTTAAAATATCAAATTTTTCACCAGGTCTGGCATGGTTGCAAATTTTTGTGACTTTTTGGGCACGTTTAGGCTGCCTCAAATGCGTTCGTTTGACGGACTGTTAGAAAGCCCACATTGTTGTCCTATTGTATCTGTCCCAGGCGGGGAGTTCCAGTCCTCTGAAATGAGGCCAACGCGGAAGTAACTTAAAACTGCCCGAGCACTGACCAGTCAGTGAGGGACCTATTGTTATTTATTAAACAAATGCCTTTTTGATAGCCTAAATGTGCCACAAAACTCACCAAAACTTGCAATCATGTCCGATCCGGCAAAGAATTTGATATTTTAAGGATCGTGGAAATGGGCAACGCAAAATGGATCAAAAGCGCCCCCTAGAAAATTTTAAATATCTAGCCCCTCGATTCAGATTGACGTAGACAAACAAAATTCGTTAAACACATGTCTCGTGTAAAGATGCACTAAAAAGTCTCTTTGACCCATGATGTCACTCCAACAGGAAGTCGGCCATTTTGAAAAATATGTGCGATTTTGGCAATTTCCACGCCTCATACTTTAACAAACTTGTCCTAGGGATTTAATCCGACCAACTCAAATTTGCACAGAATCATCTTGACACATTGGAGATGAAAAGTTATCAAAAACGTTCTGATTAGGGATTCGGTTTGGGCATGGTGGTGCCGACAATTTCCTTCGCAATTCGATCCTTCGCCAAAAAGCAAAATGGCTCTATAGTGCCCCCTTGACAAATTAATAAAATTGAGCCCCTCGCCACAGACTGACGTAGACAAACGAAACTCGGTAAATCCATGTAAAAAAAATTACTTCTCACTGTTCTCAGGTCAAATATTTATATGCGGTTAAAATACGATTAATTTTGATTAATTTATTATAAAGCCTCTAATTAATTAGATTAATTTTTAATTAACTATTGGTGTAAAACTGAAAACTCAACCACATATATGTGCTGGACATAGTGGGGGCACTACACACATCTACAACTTCACACCTCACTCACTTAGAAAAGATGTAAAACTGAAAACTCAACCAAACATACAGTAGCCTATGTGCTGGACATAGTGGGGGCACAAACAGTGTCTTGATCTTGATCTTCGGTGGGGGAGGTGGAAGTGTCCAGCTTGAAGGTGATGGGTTGGGGGGGTTGCAGGGCTGTCCCATTGTCTTTCAAAGCGAATGTCCCCCCTCCCCTTTCCCCTGCTGGCCCGCACTCACATTACCTCAAAACCCAAGTGTACTCAAGCACGGTTGCCTCCGACACATACGTTGCGCAAAAACATAGGCAGACAGTATACTCTCATAAAACATGCACAGTGTGTGTTCGCGTGCTGTGCGCCGGTAAAACACAACACAGCCGATCAGTTAACACAACGCACTATGATTAAAAAGTGCAAGCTTGTTATTCTGAGTCATGCCTGTGTAGTATGCAGTACTAGATACTAGTGTAAAAAAGACTCTAGTAAAAGCAGACGTCCTGATTCAACTCTTTACTCCAGTAAAAGTAAGACTTAGTTTAATAACTTAGAAGTCACCAAATGACTTACTTTAACAAATTTCATTAGTTTATATAATGCAGATCAGTAAAATATTACTTTTATGAAGGTCACAGTCACATACAATAAACTTAGCATTTCATAATTGTGGTAGCAGCGGTGCAGCAGATGTAATGAAGTCCACGCAGCACGCTGGATGCAAACTAATATTAAGCCTATAGCCTTTTCATTATAATATCGATGGACATAAATTGAGTTATTTTGCCTTAATAATGATACAATAATACACAAAAAATGGTCGGCTTGGGAACCCATATATGCATGTCTCCTTGTTGCATTTAGTGTTGCTTGAAATGACCAGGGCTCAGCTAATGTTGCCTTTTAAAAATCTTTGATTATCCGGGATTCCCGGGAGAATTGGCTTGGTTAAAATGTCTTACTTTCGGGAAAAATATTAAGTATTTAAAAAAATATTAATGAATATTAATTAATTAAGTGTACCATGCTTAAGCACACCTCTTCCAACCGTACTGGGCCAGGGAAGTGTACCGTACTCAAGCAGCAATGCCTAGTGTGAGTACGCCCTGATTTAATGTAGACACTGCCCAGTATGAATGAAGTGAACTCACGCGGGGAATAAAAAGGCTGGCAATTTATGAAAAAAGGTCATTCATTTCATTGGATCACTTGCTGGTGACGATCAGCCTGTGGGCAGGCTTAAGAGTCCACACGTGGGGTAGAAGCCGCTGATTGGCTGAGAAGCTTTCACTCAAAGCTTTCCTTAGGCTTCTTATTGAATGAACAGCTACAATGAAAACTAACTAATGCTGTCCGAAATCGATCACTACTTACTATGGGCCTGGGTTAAAATGGGTGGGCCTGGACCTAAAATCCATTCTCCATTCATCCATCCATCCCTCCATTCTAACCTGTAATTTCGTTGTACATTCATTGTATATTGACAATAAAGCTCCTTTACCCTTTACAATGCTGACCACTCAACCAGACCGAACCCCAGCTTGTCATTTAAAAATCAATTTTATTTTTATACAATTTAAATTGTGCCTACTGCTTGGAGGGAATATTTTCACCAGAAATTTTGACTGGAAGTGTTAAAAAAATAGGTACCGGACTTCAGCAGATTTTACCAGAGTCCCGTAATTACTGGATAACGGAAACCCAGTATCTGTGTCTCCACTGTGGTTGTCACCGTCCGTTGAAATACTACGTATTAAATAGCGCATCCTGTTTTGAATCACTAGACAGGGATTGTCTCATGGGCTATTTCTTGGTTTGACAGTGACAGTGAACAGTGATCAGTCAGAGGAGTTGTTAAGTGTCCGTGAGTGTTTCCTGTGAGGGACGGTGTCCTGTCAGATGTACGGCAGCTTCAATTGCATCCTTAATTTCTAATGAATTAACTATATTGCACCCTTCATTAGGCTACTTTATAAAGAAGAATAGAAGTAAATACAAGTAATATTAGTGTATATAATATTTAGCCTAGTATTTTAATCAGAATTAATCACAGAGTTGTAATGTGATAAATCCAGTACATTTTTTTAATCGTTGGACAGCCTAGTCTTTTCTATGAGCATTGGGTCTAAACCCACTGCTCCTCCCCGTGGATAAATGAGACCTTGCAGCTGGTTTTCACTCAGGCAGCTTAGGGGCGTTTCCAGTTGGGGTCTCATTGACCACGTCATCACTGGGGGATCACATTACCCCCCTGCGCCCATTATCGACCAGCCATGGACCTTTCAGGGACCAGCCAAGGAGCCATCAAGGAAACAGGGTAACTTTGAAGTGGCTTCATCTGTAGCTTTGATTACGGCATGCATTCACTGTAGCATTGTTTCAATAAGCATATGCAATGTCACAAGATTTATTTCCGTCCAGTGTTACATTAATTTTTCACCAAGATCTTGTATTGATGATGGGAGAGTCGGACCACTGCGCAAAGCCTTCTCCAGCACATCCCAAAGATTCTCAATGGGGTTAAGGTCTGGACTCTGTGGGGGCCAATCCATGTGTGAAAATGATGTCTCACCCCTAAATTCCACCGGGTTCGGATCTGGTCCGGCTCCGTTCCGGCACGGCGGCGGATCCGATCCGTTTCCATTCTAGTCAATATGTGTACTTCCACCGGCTGCGGAACGGCTCCATCATGGCTGCGGAATGGCTCCGGCAGTCCGGAGGCCTCCGGAGGACATACGCAGACCTTCTATTTTTGCCAGATGCCGGACCACGGCGCAGCAATTCAGCACAGAGCAAATACAAAATAAAAAACGTCAGGTTTCAAAATAAAATACACCGTGTTCACGGCGGATCATATTTCCCAGCATTATACCTTGAAAACGTCATAATGGGCGGAGCCAGACCTGAAGTCACGGTTTTAAAGCACCCCTACTACTCCCCCGAATGGATGTGTTGGTTTTGTGGTTATCTATATAGAAAGTACATCCTGCTTTATCGCGCGATTATCCGTGAGATCCGAGATCTCGTGGGTCGTCACGGCTCCCGCTGCCTGCCGGGTCCAGGCGTTGGGTGTTGACGGACGGCGGAGCCGGAACGCAGAGCAGCCAGAACGCAGAGCAGCCGTTCCGGAGCGGATCTGGACCCGGTGGAATTTAGGGGTCATGCTCCCTGAACCACTCTTTCACAATTTGAGCCCGATGAATCCTGGCATTGTCATCAGAATACTGACTTTTTTCTCAAATTTCTGAGTTAAAGTCAGAATTCTGAAAAGGTTAGGCTTTACATGCATAATCACATTGTGAAGTATGATCTAGTTGCTAATAAAAACATATGTTAAAACAATAATCTAAGTAATCATTTCTATATCTTGGTATGGATGGGTGATGATAGAGGAAAATGTGAATACTCATTACCTCAGAAAAATGAAATATTTTATGCAAGTAAAAATAAATATTTCCCCTTGTTTTAACCAGTGTTACACCAAAATCTGTGACTGTCAGAAATGGTGACCTGTGTTGCTGGCTCTCTGCTGAAGAAGTTTGTTTATAAACCCAAACTTCACCTTAACCTTAGTGGAGACCTGAGTGAGTGAGTGTGTGTGTTTGTGTGTGTGTCCGCATTGATTTATTTGTGCTAACAACATAATCCCGGAACGTAATTTATAAATCCAAGTTTTTGTTAGGCGAGTTATTATCTAACTCTGGAACAAAACGGATCTTAACCCTGAGACAAAGAGGAACATAATGCATGAATTCATGTCGCGGAAGGATAATTACATGGAAGGCTGTATGGGTGAGTAACTAACAAACTGTAGCATTAGCATTAGCATTAGCTACTGTGTGGATTGTGTTTTGTGGTTTCTTACCTGACTTCTGTGGAGTTTCGCCACCTTGCGTTAATGTCATGCTGTGTTTGGCGGCATTGCAAGTGTTTTCCAACAGTGATTTGCTCTTGTTAGGCATGTTGAAAAGACGTGGATAAATATCATGGATAAATGTCCGTGACTGTAACAAAATGTCTCTTCTCTCCTTTGTTATCATATTGTCATCTCGTCGTTCACGCCCCTACGTACGGCGTCTCTACGCATTTACGTCACAGGCTGAAACAATAGTCCCAGATGGCTGTAACTCCAGTGTCCCAAATAAAAAGTATAACTGCAGACTATTTATTTAACATTGAAATAGAAATTGAAGTTGACATGAAATGAAATGCGCAAAAAATGCCATATGCCATGGCTGGCTCCCTAAACCTGGGAGGGAATGGAAGGGGTTGGAGAAAGGTGAATACACACAGGGACGGACAGACGGAGAAACATCCTGCTCTCCAATTATAGTAGTAGGATAATCCCTACAGATTCAATAGGGCCTTTGCACTGTTGAGTGCTCAGAAGTTCCTCGGCAAAGGTGGAGGGACTTTGCTCCTCCTCAGCGTTCTCAGGAAGAAGGGACACTGCTGGGCTTTTTTGATGATGTGGGTGGTGTTCACAGGCCAGCCCAGGTCCTTCGAGATGTGCAGTCCAAGGAACTATAAATTCGTGACACACTCCACCTCCTCCCCATTGATGCTCAGGCCTGAGTGCAGACTTGACTTCTGGAAATCAATGATGATTTCTTGGTCTACCTGGTGTTGAGGTTGAGGTGGTTATCACTGCACCAGGCCACCAGTGTCTGGACCTCCTCTCTTGGGGCTTTTCCACTATACAGTTCTAGCACTACTCGACTCAACACAGGTTTTATTGCGTTTCCATTAGGGATAGTACCTGGTACTTGGTACTTTTTTAGTACCTGCTCTGCCGAGGTTCCAAGCGAGCTGAGCCGATACTAAAATGTGACGTCAACAGACTGCTGGCCACTGATTGGTCAGAGATTTTTAAAAACCGGCAACAGCGTTACAGCCATTCGGCTCAATTTTCCTGCTTTGTGTGTGATAAAAAACCACATACAGCAGCAAGTACACAACTGCCTCCATGTCCTCCATTGTTTATGTGTTTGTGTCGCGTATAAAATGAAGTCACGGCAGTTTCGTGCAGCTGTGTTATGACGACCCCGCTCACGTTGAGTAGGTGCTATAGTAATGGAAAAGGTTGTTCCTGGTACCAAACCAAGTCGAGCCGAGTAGTGCTAGAACTGTATAGTGGAAAAGTGCCATCTGTATGGTACCTCATGATTGTTGCTGATCAATCCCACAACAAATTTGATGAGGGTGTTGGAGCCGTGGATGGTGACGCAGTCGTGGGTGTACAGTGTGAACAGGACTGGACTCAGAACGCAGCCCTGAGGAATATCAGTGTTGAGGACGATGGTGGAGAATGTGGAGGTACCCATCCTGATGTGCTGGGGTATGTTCGTCAGAAAGTCCTTGATCCACAGACAGAGGGGGGTTCGGAGTTGCAATGTCTGCAGTTTGTTGATAAGTCGGCTGGGGCTGATGGAGTTGAAGTCAACAAACAGCATCCGGATGTATGTGTTGGGGCTTACCAGGTGGCTGAGGGCAGTGTGGAGGGCGATGGAGATGGCGTCATCTGTGGATCTGTTGGAATTGTAGACAAACTGATGTTGGTCAAGGCTGGGAGGGCCTTGATATGCTGCAACACCAGTCTCTCCATGCATTTCATGATCACCGTCATTCAACCCTGTGATGGTAGAAGTTTTGGGCACAGGGATTATGGTGGCAGTTTTCAGGCAGGTGGGGACTGTGGCTTGCTGCTGCGAGTGGTTGAAAATGTTAGTGAATACTGCAGCAAGTTGATGAGCGCATGATTTCAGCACCCTCCCTGGTACTCCGTCCGGTCCTGGTGCTTTGCTGATGTCGATGCCACGCAGGACTCGCAGTACCTGCAGTACCTGCAGTACCTGATGTTGTTGGAGGGTGGGGGGCTGGTCATGCTATGATGGTGTCAACAGTGTGTCCTCTGCCTGTCTGCTGTCTTCTGTTGTTGAGCTGGTCCAGTAGAGAGGTGTCAGCAGGGGAGGGGATCTTGTGGTGTTGCTTGTAGTCTGTGATGTTCTGGATGCCTTGCAACATGGAGCGGGGTTGTTTTCCCTGAAGTAGGCCTCCATCTGCTCTTTGTACTTTATTTTAGCAGCCTTGATGCCTCTGTTCAGGTCCGCTCTAGCCTCCCCCTATCCATCTCTCCATGTGGCACCCAATATATTCAGATTTGTCACTGTCAAATATGCAATTTCAACAGCAGTCAAAGTAAATTGCTCTGCCTCCCACGGTAGTTTATTAATGATTTACAAATCACAGCGGAGCAGAAAATGGATACGCACGCACCCAGGTTATAGCATGTATAATTTCTCAGCACTGCTCTTTCACACTGATCGATTTCCATGAAAAATGTGACACGTCGGTGGTGTAATTGTGTGTTTACAGTATGAACCAAAGTGTAGCGGTGAATACCTGAGAACTCAGGTATTCATTAATTTGTGATTTGATTATTCGAAAAGATCTTTGTTTGTACGTTTTTTTGATGTTGTGTGTTAAACACTTACTTAGTTCACCAGTTAGCAGAAGACTGAAAAATCAACTGGTCGGGGGGGGCGGGGCAGGGAAAAAAAACCTTACGCTGCACAGTACTTGGTAGCCTTGTCCACCTAAATGAATTATAAATAAACATAAAAAACTAGTAGGCTATTTGCAGTATATAAAATCATTTTTGACCTAATTATTTTGCACTGAAATGACACACTCGAGTCTGTCGGCTCTGACAGCGTTGCATCACGTGCACCTGCGCAATATCATAGAACTGTTGAGGAATATGCAACATAATGTTTTTGTCATATGTTGTAATAACTGACAGACACTATCATTTCTGCATGTCCTCGCACAGAGCGAAGCTGAACATAAGAGCTCAGCTTCGTCTGTCTGGGGATGCTACTGTGGTTGCGGGCGGGTGCGCCTGCAGTTATAAAACAGACTCAAAACAGACCGGGCAACATAACGCAGACAAGTTAGCTTACCGTTTTTAGGTGATATGCCATGTTCAGACATCCCAACCTGCAGAAAGTCCTTTCACGGAGGTCCAGGGGGGGTTACACTAGGTGTCTGTCCGGGGGCGGGGGGGTGCGATCGGTCTAATAAGCGGCAACACAGAGTTTTAAGGATGCTTTGCTCTCACACGCGCTGCATTTATAGTCACACAAACACACACACACACACAAACACACGCGCTGTCACTCTCTGGTGCGCGCTCTTGCTTGTTCACTCCAGATTCTGTGAGAATATGTCTCATTTGCAGGCTCTATCAATATTCTTCAATCTGTTTCCAATGGGTTGGGCTAATCCAAAAAATAAATAAAAACAAGGGGGGTGTTCTGAAGACACACTGTTAGCTGTGAAACAGGGGTGCTATGAAAACACCCCCATTAGCAATTACTGCTTTCCACCTGATGAAATTAACACGGCAAAAAATCGACCAATCAGAATTTTGGTAGAGCCAGAACGTATCAACCAATAAATCGACTAGTCGACTGGGAGATTACAGCCCCAGAATATACTCATTCCTGATTTGCTGGAAGGTGTTAGTTAATGTTCTACAGCCTTGCTATCAGCTATGTGTGGCTGTATTTTAAGTTCTGTGCTAAAATGAAGTATGTCCACACCAGGCGGGGAGTTCCGGTCCTCTGAAATGAGGCCAACGCGGAAGTAACTTAAAACTGCATTCTATCAAAAGGCCACCAGGGGGTGACCGTCTTGGTGTCAAATGGACTTCCGTCTCTATACAAGTCAATGGAGAATTCACCAACTTCTCACTTGATTTCTAACCTCAGTAAACGTTTTCAAAATGTGTTTATGGTCTCAATCGCTAGTTTAAAGCCTTCTTCAATGCAGTATGATGTTCATTTGTGAAATGTTGGCCTCCCTGATTTTATATTTGAAGATAAAGCAGGGTATGCATTAGGGCGTGGCTACGTCATGATTGACAGGTCGATTGGTTCACAGGTTAAGGAGGGCGCCTCTTGCCCCCCCTGATGCCCATATAAGTAGAATCCATGTTTTAAATTTTCCCGGCATGCACCTGAAATTTTCAAGATAGCGCCATCTTGAAATTTTCAAGATCTGATACTATTGGCTTCCGAGCAGCAGTCCACAAACCAATGGGTTACGTCACGGATGTTACATCCATTTCTTATATACAGTCTATGGTCCACACCAGGCATTTCAACTTGTTTCAGCAAAACATCTCTGTCCACATTAAAATGCCAAAAGGGTAATTCTCCTCCTACTGTGCATGGGCTGGAGGACAGACAAACAAACGTCAATCATGAGAGACAAGTGAATGAGAAAGAATTATATTTATTATAAATACAATGAAATAAACAAAGTCTTCAATGGGAACATCATTCCAGAACAGCCACAAGATAGATCCTCCATGAAGTCCAGACACTGGGGATGGTGATTGCTGATGAGTCAGATGAGAATGATGGCTGATGGAAGATGGGACTGTGGAGACTGGGTGGAGATGAGGTGGTGGGGCGCTCATAACAGCTGAATGTCAGACTAGAAGCAGAGAGAGAGACATATTTTAAAAAGGCTGCAACTAGATGATAGACTAACGATGAAGTGTGGCATTGTGCTATTAGTTAACATGAGTGCCAGGTGACAACTCAAACTCAAACTACACCCCTTGAACATTGACAACCAGGAAATAAGTGAACATGCGTGAGAGAAAGTAAAACTGGAAGGAGTTAGCACCACTATGCCTGTTATGAAGAGACTTCCTAACTGGACTTTTGCTAAGCTTCATGTAACAGCTTCTTGACAGTTTGAACCGATTTTTATTGCAAGTAGATTACATCAGTGAGAAGTTTAACTCTAAACAAGCTATCAAAGTAGACAAAGAGAACAACAATCACCTGAAATCATCAGCCATTGTTGTTATGTCATATCTGTTCTTCTTTGTCTCCTGTTTTTCCACTGATATGACAGCGTTTCTACAAGTTCCTTTTTCCCCTGTACACAACTCAACGCCAAGCCAGCACATTCAGGTTCACACACTCTGGAGGCCTTTTTGGAAAAACAAAATTTTCGGGAGAGACAAATCAATCAATCAATCAAACTTTATTTATATAGCGCCAAATCACAACAAAAGTCATCTCAAGTCACTTTACACATAGAACAAGTCTAAACGTATTCAAGTTTAATTTTCACATGAGCAAGCAACATTCCCACATGAGCAAGCACTTGGCGACAGTGGCAAGAAAAACTCCCTTTTAACGGGAAGAAACCTCAGGCAGAACCAGGCTCAGTGGGCGGCCATCTGCCTTGACCGATTGGGGTAGAGAGGAGAGAGAAGCACAACAAAAAAAATCAGCATTGAATTTAGTAGGTCCAAGACAGGAGAATAGCGGGTCCAGGGCATGAATCTGTCGTCCAGGGCATGAATCTGTCATCAAGACATCTACAACCCCAGGTTACCGGTGAGACAAGAAAGCACAGAGAACTCCGGCGTAGAATTTTAAGTTAGTGAATGCATTAATAGTACACAAATGTAAATGGATATAGATGGATAGAGAGAGAGGGAGGAGGAGAAAGGAGCTCAGTGCGTCATGGGAGTCCCCCGGCAATCTGGTCTTAGGTACATTGGTGCTTTAAGCTAAATGCTAACATCAGCATGCTCCACATAATGATTTTTTCTTGAGCACTACAATGAGGCTGACATTTATGATAAATTGTAATCACTTTAGTGATTCTCTGACTTTCATTTAGCAATAATAATATACAGTTGGGTGACAATTCTGTGTAGGTTTGTCAATGTGAGTGAGCCCTTTCACATTTTACATAATCATTTAATGGAGTGAGTCACTTTAAATGATGGCTGTGTTTCTTTTATAGCTATATGCTACCACCACAATGTAATTTGATTAACAAAAGAATTTGGACTGTTTTCCTTTTTTTGGTCACACTCCAGCAAAATGATAAAGCTGCACTACTCAATATTTTTATATAAACAATGGACGTTTTGCTTTGAATTCCCAGGCCTGTGATCTGTGAGTAATGATGGACTGTTGTCTGCTGTTTCCCTCTCAGGGGGAAGCATCCTGGATAAACCTCTCACTGAACTCCATTAGTTACAAAAAAAAAAGTGTCAGCTCAACCACATTATATATAGTGCCGATTTGTTTTATGTTAAATTGTATGTTTAATTAATAATAATTATGTTTAATCGATAAGTGTAGTTTTATGTGACAGCTCCTTTTCATCAGGTATAAACCCGGCCTCTCAGGGAAATTAAACTCTGTGATTGGCTGATTGCTGTCAGTGGAGAACTGGCATGTAAGCAGGAATGCCATTCAACGTTTAGATTTTGTCAAACAAGCTGCAATCAAATTAAGAATTGCAGAAAAGGACTTGAGAATGTTGAACAATCTTATGCTTTTTACAAGGCAGATATAATTCAAAATGATGGATTACTCTTGACATTTTCTGTTTGTGCTGTCCTTGCACTGCACGCAAAAAACATTACAAAACACATTACAAAAGTCTCTCAGTGGAATTGCTAAAATATTCATCAGCACAAAATGTGTTCAAGATGCTGCATGTGGATCCCCGAGCTGTATCCCCACAGCTGGTAAATGAGACAAAAACGTTCTCGCTGGCACCATTAACATTGTCACCTCCTCCAAACAATTCCACCTGCATTTCCCTGCATCCAAAACCCAATTTCAGGAGACATCTTTCATAATTTATGGAGCTGAAGTGACGCCAAGGTCCCTCTGCAAACTGTGTTGCATTTACATAGCCCCAACAGGATCCTGGTGGGTGTGACACCCAGCTTTTCTCTCTTGAAGCCAAAACATTTTTAAATGGCCACAATTACCGTCTGCTGACTGTTATCAAGAAATTGTGATTGGAAAAGTCATTTGGTTAATTTTGTAAATGAGTGGGCAGGGGCAGCGAGAATTCAAGGGAGTGGAGGAAAAGTGAAGAAAAGATAAAGCAGTTGGGGAGGGAAAAAAAGCAGAAATTGAATTGGCTGCTGGAGTGAGGCTTCAATGTAGGTAATGTGTGGATTTATTTATCGTTCTATTCCAGTAGCCTCCTTCTCTACTACCCCCAGTCCTGTCTCCCCTCCCCCCTCCTCCTCCTCCTTCTTTTCTTTCACATCCATGCTTTATGTACACAATCAATTATTCAACATGCAATTTTCACAAGCTGCACCTCCCACTCTGCCAGCTGCATGCCTTGTTGTAGCCTCAGATAAACACAAGCCATTGTACCACTGGAGACAGAGCTACGGCCCTGTAGGAAATTTGCCAAACGCATGTACAGTATTCAAGGCCTGTTTGCGTTTGTTCTCTTCTCTGCTGATGCTTTAAAGGTGTAGTACGTAAAATTTAGTGGTATGTTTTAATTCTAAGTGTGTTTTAATTTGTATATAATCACCTGAAAAAATAAGAATTATAGTGTTTTCATTACCTTAGAATGAGCCTTTTATATCTACATAGGGAGTGGGTCCTCTTTCACAGACGCTGTCATGTTACACCAACATGTTTCTACAGTAGCCCAGAATGGACAATTAATCCCTGGCTTGAGAGAGCCCTTACATGTTTTTTGTGAGTTTCGCGGCCACATTAAGGTCTCCTACACACTTGGGATGGAAGGAGTATAGTATATCATAGCTGGTTGCAATCCGCAACATCACCACTAGATACCACTAAATCTTACACTCTGGTCCTTTAAAGTTGTTAAAATGTGGACATACAAGTGACCTATTTAGAATTAAAAGGGCTACTCTGTGAGTTTCTGTTATTTTAGCGATACTTTCCATCTGAAGTCTTGCATGCACATGAAAAAAGCTAATTAGCAAACTTGTTAAACATGTGTGACCAAGATATTGGGTTTTTCCAGGTAAAATACAGATGAGAAAATCAGGTTTCTTTAGTAACCTTAACACGATTACCACGCAGCTAGGGTGGTTTTATTAAAAGTTAGACTTTTAAGAAATGTCTACCATTAAAACCAACAGTCACACTGGGGGGGGGGGATCTCAATGTGGGAAAAAAGCTTTTCTAAGACTGATGTATTTTGGTGCACCGGTAGATTACTCAACTCAACTCAACTTTATTAATGTAGAACTTTAAAACAACCACAGCTGAAACAAGGTGCTGTACACAAATACATAAAACAACACAGGAACATAAAACAATTATCAATAAATAAATACTAAAATAATTGTTTATTGTTTTTAAAACAAATTAAAAACAATAAAACTAAAAACAAACCATAAAGCACTAAAACAGGAGCAGAGTCTCATGCATGGTTGAAAGCCAAGGAATAAAAATGGGTTTTAAGACAAGTTTTAAAAATGGACAGTGAGGAGGCTCGTCTATCTACATTATTCATTTACAAACACATATGTTTTACAAGCTACTCCAAAACAACTCTACTTTCATCTGAAACACAATCAAAACACACATACTGTATTACACCTGAAACAGTGTGTCAGGTTAGTGATTAATGGTCTGGTAATGATTTAACTGAACTGGACTGGTATATTAACTCAGACTGGGTTCAGGTTAGGTTATGAGTTTCAATTCAACCTTTTAAAACAACACAGTAACTTTACATATTTAATACAGTGTGTAGCTGTGTGCTCACTCGAGTCCCAAAAACTCTTCATCAGAGCTGTCGCTGTGTGCAAATATTGCGCCCAAGTCACAGTAAGTCTCAGCAAGCTCACTGTCCTCGGACTCTGTGTCAGTCCCAGAGTCAAACAAAGCATCATCCTCTGTTCCATCCAGTAGAAAAACAACACTTCTGCTGCTTCAACATCAGTTTGGTCTATAAGTACTGAAACATCATAGCAACTAGTGTCCTGAAATACTTTTGAACAACACTGAATCAATTTGATATTAAGTTTGATATTACATATATATACTAAAGTATGTGGATTAAAAAATTACCAAGGATCTTGTATCTGGTTTGTCGGTCATACATCAGATTAAAAAGATACAAATTTTATAAAAATGTATACAGTACCAGTCAAAGGTCTTTTCCATATGGGCATGTATATTGTCTGTGATTTCACAGTGGATTTCCTGCTGCTTATCTTTAACAGACCACAGAGAAATGTCCATCTCTCTGCTGAATTTTACAGTGTGTATGATGTCTGTGTGTGTTCTGGTTTGACAGATGTCATCATGTTAACATCAAGGGATATGTGTAATGATGCATATTGCTTCCCTCGGGTAACTGAACCCTGGTCACTGCTATCACTGCATATAAAAGCAGTGGGTATATAGTATGTGTTAACCTTGTGATGGACTTGGTCAAAGTCATTTCTGTCCTTTGACCCTGTTTAAAATTACCTTTGTTACATAAAAATAGAAATTAATATTTGGCTTGCATGGCAATCAACATCAGATCATAAGAAACAAAACAATTTTTAAAAAAACATTTAAATAGACTATATTAAATGCAACTTTCTATAAAAAAGCAAAAAATAAATTGACAAAACTGATATAGCTGAAATAACTCAAATTAAGTACCAGATACATGAGATTCAGAATTGATTTTATAATTACCAGTTTAACTCATGTATTACAAGAAGGATGAGTCATTTTTTATCATTAGTTTTCTTTGTACAGGGGATAGTGTCTCCCTGAAGGCAGGAGCTGAAAGTGATGATTCAGATGGGTTGAATCCTCCAAGATTTTGCCTGTCATTGGCGCAGCTGCTTTGTCATGGTCAAAAGCAGAGTTTCCATTAGCCTATATATGCCGTCTTTTGGCCAGTATGACATGTAATAGGCCAGCAGATTAAAATATCAATGACCAAAAAGTCTGGCAGGAAATACGCCAAATAAATAAATGTATAAACTCATTAATAACATATATTAAATACTAATACTATAATAATATAATATATATTGTAGCCTATAACCCTATATGTATATATATATATATACCCTGTATGTTGCCATGACAACAACAACCAAGTTTGGTTTTCCTTCCGTTTCATTGAGAAATTCACTAACTGCAGCACTTCTAAACTGTGCTGCAAATAAAAGTAAATTTAATGTGGAATTCAGACTGGACATAGGCTACATCTAATATGAATAATGTCTTCATTTAATACTGAGGAGTGATGTGTATTTTGCTGTTAAATCTGTTCTGGGCCGGATCCAAATAAAAAGCGAATGGATCACATTCATACAGGATCATATACAGCTGTGTTTATAGGCTTACATTAAACTATCAGAAAACAGTTTTATTCCTGTCATTCACCGGTCATCACTCTCCCTCTCTGTCATTCACTCTCACCAGACCACCACTCTCTCTCTCACTTTCTATCTCTCGTCTTTTTTAAAGTAAGTCAGGAAGCCAACAGCAAACATCTAACTTTATCAAATGAATACAAATGTCAGCAGCTGCTTGTTCAGAGCTCTGACCAGTCACAGCACACACATAACTTCACTGATAAAATCAAATCTCTGGACACGCTGACGGGACTCAATTAACAACAGCAAGGCTATTTGTTTGATTTTATCATTGTAAAACTATGCTCAGTTCAAAAAGTTAGTTTAGAGTTCATTCTTTTAATAACTTTTAAATAAAATAAATGCGTTGAATCAAAGCTAAATCAATTGAGGTCACTGCAGTCATGTAGGTAATATGTGTGCATGGTTTAGATATCCGTGTGTACTGAGTTTTTCTTTTTTTTTTAAAACCATGTGACCCCAGGGGGCTCTGTACTGTATTAAACATACACGGTCGGCCATGAAGTTGGAATAAAATATTTTTTACCTCTTTCCATGAAATCATTGTGACAATGTGATTTATTCTTGATAGATAAAGTGTAAATATTCTCAAAATTGTATTGATCAATCTCATTGCACCTGGTCAAAGGTGATTACTGATGTGTATTAATAGAAAATAAAAAGAGGAATGTGTCGGAAAACAAAATTATTCCAACTTTATGGGCGACCGTGTATGTAGTTGTTCTGTATGGCCAAAATTCTGGAATATTACTGCCCATATTGGCCGGCAAAAAAAATCTAGCTTAAACTTTGGTCACAAGTTTTGTTTACAGCTTGATCTTTCAATGCCAAGATTCACCATTCTGAAGAGTTTGACCTTGTTTTTAACATTCAAACCAGGAATGCTTAGTGTTCTGATTTTTGTCCATACTAGATGACTCCACATTGACAACAATGTCCTTTATGTAGTACGGTAGAATTCTTCATAACAGTGCTGTTTTTCCATTAATTGAGTTCACCAACCTGTAGCCAAACTTGAAGCCAACGTCTAGGGTTTTGCTTCTGTTTCTACCTTATCTGGCCCACAAGTTCCAGGTACAAAACATTGGCACCCTTAAGTAAAGTGGTACTAAATCAAGTTGAAGGCAGGGGGGTGGATGCTTGCACAGCTCTCCCCTCTCATCGGTGAAGCGGATGTATCATCACATCTCAACTACAACAGACATAACAACATTGCAGTAATCACCATCTCACTTCTGTGTGAACATTAATTACACATGTTTAATGCCATATATCCAGTGTATGGCATTAATGACATAGTAGATATCTGATCATGCTGTAAAATACAACGGAAAAGCAAAGCAGAACCAATGTACATGCTCTCTAAAGTTCCTGTTATGTGAAGTTCCCATCATGGGAAGTAGCTATACGTTGTTGGAGATGTAAATAATATAGAAAGCATGTACTTCAGAAACATTCCTGCTGGATGTGAAAATGAATCACTTAAAGTAATTTAGCAGAATCATCCATCATTGTTCTTGTGTGGCATCAGAGTTGACTTTTCACTGAAGGACTGAGCTCATCCTGATTTAAATGGAAGGTCATTTCTGTCAACCCCCAGTTAGATATATTGTATACTGATTTACAACATGAATAAAAGGCACCCTTGGCTGGAGAGCTTGCCATATTTTAAAACATGGTCATTGTCCCAGATTGCTTCCTTGACTCTAAAGTTAACTTACTGTAGTCTGTTGTCTTCCTATTCTTCTGCTCCAGAGTCTATTTGTCATCTGTGGACATTTGATTGCATTGGCTGCCGGAGATAGTTTTCAGGTTTTGCTATACTATAGATCCAATATGTAATCCTTTTTGGAAACCGATCTCTAGTGACCAAACCAGAACCTGGGCGAACACAGTGAATTTAAATTGATTTTTTAGTAAGGAGGTCTCATCTAGTTCAGCTTTAAAATCAGGTACAAGTCTGAGTCTGATTCTTGGAGGTGTTCCATGGAGGTTTTTCCCTATCTTAATTCAAGAGCGTATTATATCAATTTGAGAGCATTATTTATTGATTTTGTAATATTGTCTCTCAAAACTAATTTTATAGAAAATAACAACACAAATTGACGGTAATGTCCAGGTAAGAATGAGGTGATGTGATTTTGTAACAGGTACAGTTGAGTTAACAAACGGTAAGTGTTTTGTCTTTACAGGTAGTGAAATAATATTAATACAGAATAATAGTAAAAAAACAAACAAACAGGTAAAGTAGTCTTATCTAGGTGAGCTGGCTTTGTATGTACAGAGTAAAGACAATATGAGTTATCAACAGGTAAGTATCTTGTCTTTACTGGTTTGCTTGCTTCCTAAGGCCACACAGTGAAATAATATTAATACAGAATAGTGGTAAGAATCAGGTAATCTTACCTAGGTAAGCTGATTTTGTATTTGAGGTGAGTTAAGAATAATTAAGTATTTTGTCTACACAGGTATATTTATTTACTAAGGCTACAGTGAAATAACATTAATACAGAATAATTGTAACAAACAGTATGTAGAGTGATCTGATTTTGTATTTACATGACTTTTAGATGAGGATCCTGCCTCCAGGGGTCAACCACAATCTCTCCTACTCACTTCAGGGTGGTCCTGGAAGCATGCAGGCCCTTCAGGGATGGCAGAAAGAAAACACAAGCAGCCCATCAGCAGATGACATACTGCAGTGTAATTTTGTCTGTGGCATCACTGTTCAAAGAACATGTTGACTATAAAAAGAGCATTAAAAATAATGACATTTTTTAATATTCATTGCTGTTGTTGAAATAAGTAGGCTTAAGTAGGTTTTGGTGGGCCGGGTCTTGCCCGGGGGCTGTAGTTTGGTGACGTTAGAGCGGGCGGGCAGTCTTTAACCAGGTTCATCCACTCCCGCTCTCTCGATGTTGGAGAAAGGTTCATAATTGAGCAGAACACTAAAACAAACCCACCCTCCTTTGGTGCATGGACCCGCATTGCTGTAGTAACCATAGTAACTGCAGTTGCTGATCAAGATGGCGGAAAAAGCGCACCTGCTGCCCAACGGTAAATTATCTTCAGTAAGGGGAAACAATATTTATTGCTATGTAAATACAGGTGGCATGTGTTGTAGTAGTACTGTTGTAAGTGTGATAATAAGCCTGGCAGTATTTAGATAGGTGTTGAGGCCAAATGCTTATTAAAGCCAAAGTGAGGTCCAGGATGTGTTATGTAGAAGGATATAATCTGAAGTATATCTCCTGTAACGTTAGTAAATAAAGTCTTTTTTAGGGTAGATTTTCTAATCAATTCCCCACATAAATATCCCTATCCTGTGAAACAAGGCCCAAATTACATAAAAGAATTACCTCTGTATTAACACATAATAAATAATACAAAATATTATTTAATAATAATACATTTTGACAAATGAAATGTTAATAATTTTCTCATTTCAGGACCTGGACCTTGAGCTGCTTCATCAGCTGCTGCAGTACTGTCTGATGAGGGATCCAAGCATGATGTTCAACCTACTGTCCTCATCACATGGAGACCCTACAGCCACCCCTCCACCCTGTCCTCATCACCTGGAGACCCTACAGCCACCCCTCCACCCTGTCCTCATCATCTGGAGACCTTACAGCCACCCCTCCACCCTGTCCTCATCACCTGGAGACCTTACAGCCACCCCTCCACCCTGTCCTCATCACATGGAGACCCTACAGCCACCCCTCCACCCTGTCCTCATCACATGGAGACCCTACAGCCACCCCTCCACCCTGTCCTCATCATCTGGAGACCCTACAGCCACCCCTCCACCCTGTCCTCATCACATGGAGACCCTACAGCCACCCCTCCACCCTGTCCTCATCATCTGGAGACCCTACAGCCACCCCTCCACCCTGTCCCCTAGGATCACAGGCTACCTTCCTAGCAGGGTGTAAACAATTTTACTGTAGGCCTATTTCTCTATTTTTCTAAGTATTTATTATTTGCTTCAAAGTTTTGTACTACTTAAATATTCATTGTGTGATTCTGTATGTTGAAAATGTATTCATAATAAATATGGAAAATGACACATCGGTGTTTGTAATAACATTTTTTTAAAGGCTCAATAGAAAATTAGATTAGATACAGCTTTATTATTACTGCACAGAGTAAAATGTGTATGATATACTAATATATGGATAATATCATTATACAACAACAATCACAATATACGTAGAAATAAGTAAAATATACACATACACTCACTGGCCTCTTCATTAGGTACATTGTGTGCAATCTAATTCAAACAAATACAACTGCTCTGCTATAAATTATGTATTTATGAAGTTTATAAATGTCAGTTTTTGTTAATGGTGTTCCTAATATTTTGTCCACAGCATTAACCTATATCAGGGGGGCAAAATATTAGGAACACCATTCAATATAATGCACCCTAACACACCACCATCACCCACTATGAGCTCAGCAATAAACATAAAGTAGAATTATCTCCTTCCTGACAATGTTAACAAAAACTGAAAATGTATACATTTCATAAATGTAGAATAAAGCAGAGGTGTTGTATTAGATCGAATTAGATTGCACAGGTGTACCTGATGAAGAGACTGGTAACTGTATTTGTAAATTGTGCACAGTCTTTCTTAATCACAATGTGGGGAGTTGATCTTCAGTTATTACCTGGAGCTAGTTATTCTAAGTGTGTGACACACAGAGGGGTGAGGAGGCAGGACTGAAGGAAAATATGTTATTTACTGAGGGGAATAGAAATAGCATGTTGAGCTGGGGAAAAGGCTGAAGAGGAGCTGGAAAAGGATGGATTATGGGCAGGGGGGAAATGCTGGTGGGAGCAGAGCAGGAGCCGAGCAGGTCTAGAGAAGAACCCGGGGAGTGCTGAGCAGAGCATGGTCCAGGTCTGAGGAGCAGGGCTACAAGATGAGAGGCTGGGAGCTTTCTGGAGCTGACATCAGTTCTGTGTGAGAGTGCCCTTAAAAAGAATACAGACCCACTATTAGTATTATGCCACTGTTACCGGATAACTGAGATAACCATGATATGGTGGCTAAAGTAATGTGTAATGTAAGACATGCATATAAAGTTAGACTGTAACAATTGTGTGGAGCAAGAACAATTTATAACAATTTTTGTTTTTGGTAAGACTCAAGACAAACTTCACCTCTGCTTACCTGTATCAACAGAGGAATAATATTTAGGTAACATTTCAAAAACTCATTCACAAAATTGAAAAGAACAAGGGCCATGTGCACTGTGTGAAATAAAACGAAAATTAAAATTCATCCCTTCACTGTTACTGTCATTTGGGTTAGCTTTGTTATTATTATGTTCTTCTATTGACTGTGAAATGCCTGGATAACCAGCTTCCCCTAATCAAGATTTTCCAAATTTGGGACCAATAAAGTAAATCTACTTATCTGTATATCAATCTCTATATGTAACAAAACAAAATGGAGTAAAAACTAGCAAGAATGAGCTGTTTAGGTTGATTTTACACAACTACAGTGACAGAGTTTATAGCTAATGATAACATAACATCCAAATAATCTCACTGTGTTAACAAACCTGTGTTTTTAGGTTTTCGTGGCTATAAAATACTTAAAGAACAGTGTAGATAAATGCTATGATATATTTGAGTGTTCAACTACACAGCAAATAAAACGGGGTCAGCTCTATGTTCCCACGTTAGTTAGACTTTTACTTTCTTTTTCAAAATAAGGACCTATGTTCCAACAGCTTTATGTTCCCACATTTCTAACTTTCTTTTCAAAATTAGGCCCTTTGTTCCCACAGCCCAATGTTCCCACATTTCTAACATTTTTTTCTCCAAAATTAGGCCCTATGTTCCCACAGGGTTGTGTGGAGCAAGAACAATTTATAACAATTTTTGTTTTTGGTAAGACTCGAGACAAACTTCACCTCTGCTTACCTGTATCAACAGAGGAATAATATTTAGGTAACATTTCAAAAACTCATTCACAAAATTGAAAAGAACAAGGGCCATGTGCACTGTGTGAAATAAAACGAAAATTAAAATTCATCCCTTCACTGTTACTGTCATTTGGGTTAGCTTTGTTATTATTATGTTCTTCTATTGACTGTGAAATGCCTGGATAACCAGCTTCCCCTAATCAAGATTTTCCAAATTTGGGACCAATAAAGTAAATCTACTTATCTGTATATCAATCTATATATGTAACAAAACAAAATGGAGTAAAAACTAGCAAGAATGAGCTGTTTAGGTTGATTTTACACAACTACAGTGACAGAGTTTATAGCTAATGATAACATAACATCCACTTTCTTTTCAAAATTAGGCCCTTTGTTCCCACAGCCCAATGTTCCCACATTTCTAACATTTTTTTCTCCAAAATTAGGCCCTATGTTCCCACAGGGTTAGGGTTATATTTTACAACTGCATCCATTACATTCACAAACAATCCCCAGTTTCCAGCATGATAGTCGGGCATCAGCAGATTGGATAGAACTTCAACATTTAAATGTTTTAAATGTGTGATATTTGAAAATTCGGCTCGATAAGTCCCTTGTTATGCCAATGCTCAAAGCCCATGTGCTGTGCCGTATCAGATGGATTTGTCAACCCAATGAGGAGAAAAGCCTGGTCTACCTGATCTTGTGAGCGCAAAAAGACGGCCCAATCAGGACAGCGTTGTGCCCGCCCCAGTGATTAGTGCCACGGGTGCTAAGCTCTGCAGTTTTACTGCTGAGGGAGTGCCTCTGGGCCCATATTAATCTTGCTCATACTTATTAGTCCCCCGGGTGCTAAGCTCCGAGGCACCCCCTCTACAGCATGCTGTAGAGGGCATGCATCAGAGGGAGTACTTAATACTCAAAACCAGAATATGATCAGGGTGACTTTTGAACCGGGATGAGTACATGATTTATTTCCAGTCAATTTCCAAGCAGATTTCCAGTCATACAAAAGTATAATAAAATCTACTCTCTTAATGATAAGATTTACTTATTAATTTCATAACAGTGATGTTCCTGTCTGTGAAAAAATGAAGTAGACTTTAATTAATTAGTTTAAATAAATATTATTTATGCTTAAATATGATTAACATTTACTTAATATTTTCAGGGATGTTAAGTTGAGAATAAAGTACATTACACTTGATACTGACTAGTAAGATGTACTTAATACTCAAAACCAGAATATGATCAGGGTGACTTTTGAACACTGGAAATAAATCGTGTACTCGTTCCAGCAGCAGCCCCGTGGCACTCAAAATTTCCCTGGAATTTTCTAGTTTGTAAACTATTGTTCATGAGGGACTTTCACTCGTAGCCTCACAGAGGTACCAGGACACCCCACATGTCTGTGGGACGGAGGGCTCCCAATAAAACAGCTAACATCAGTTAATGTTGTAAGATAACATTACAACTCTGCTGCTAATATACACAGCGTTTTAAGAAGTACAGCAAACGCACCCACAAGGAGACAGACATTGATAATGCGATTGGTCATCTCTAGCCGGCCCTCTATTGGCTGGAGAATTTTGACAGGGTTGTTGCACAACAAACCTGAGAGCAGAGAAAAGATCCAGCACAAGTTTCGCGAGCGAACACACAAGCAACAACATCCCTCAGACGGTGCAGGTCCAGACTCTGTAATTCACCTTGCTGTACTGCTAGAACTTGTGTATCAGACTGTGCAAGCCTGCACTGTCTTTTGCACAAGGGCTAATTTCAAACGGCAAAGGTAACAATCGCTAATGCAGACAATCCCGACTGGAGTAAGAAAACAATGCCAAACACGATTATCTCACCTCACCCCTCTCCTATTCCATACGCTGCGAGAGGAAATATAAATAGCTGCGGGAAGATGAAAGAGGGGCAGAATGTGTGTAAAAACTGAATGTGAGGTGTGCCTCAAATCCTTGAAATAGAAGGAGTGGAAATAATAATGATCACAGACTCCTTCTTGCCTTGTCATACAGTTTCCTGCGGTAACTGTGGCACATTTAAAGAGCATTAAAAGCACATTGTCAGTCACTTCAACCGGTCATGCTTGTTTTGTGTATAATATGTGTGTGTGTGTGCTCCTGCAGCCATGTATTTATGCACTGTAGAACTTCATGATTTCACTTCTTGCACACCATGCTCTCTGGTGTATTATGAGGCTGTTTACAACATGATGAACACTAATGAAATACAGGATACAATTGTATGACAAAGCGTGCATCTGAAATGAGATCCTCGGTACATCAGTGTCATGCCGATCTATACATGTTCCTCCTTACCAGTGATGCTGCAAAGGGAATGGGGAGCTAATTAGCCATTCTAGGCACGATGGTCTCTGTGAAACCTCCCATTACCAGCATCATTTCCACAGCTGTCGTTATAAACCATGCTCTCTTTGTTCCTGATCAGCCAGAGCTGACAGTTCCTGGCTCCGGCCTGCTCATCAACGCAGAAATCTCAGGTAACTGTCTTTGTGGTGGTGGTGGTGTTTGCAGTGTGTTAGAGGAGGTAAATATTACAGGAGAGGGCAAACTGCAAGATCGGAGAGTACACCACAGAATCAAAGAGTGTTCATCCCAGCTCACTCGCATACAAGTAAATACATAATACAGTTGAAACCGACACAGCATCAGTACGGCTCAAAACCTCATCTGGTCAGAGTCACCTTTGACCCTGAGATTAGTAAAATGGACCAGGTTTAATATGGAAACTGACATGGTCTCTCTCTTGGACAAACAAAAACCCATTAACATTCCATGGAGCAACCAAAAGTGACAGAACTACATAAAACTAACATAAGACAGATTTTAGTGTCTCCTTCGGACGTCAGAACTTATCCAGAGACTTCACACCCCTTTTCTACCATCAGACTGAAGTCATACAGACTGTCGTTTGAATAGACCGTTATAAATGAAAAGATACTACACCAACCATAAAGTATGGAGACACTGCACATTCCTTTTCTCCCTCTGCGAGTCTTGAAACAACACCACATAGTGTGAAAGAGTTAATAATTATACAAATACATCTTGGTCAATAGTATGGTTTTAAACACAATATCAATTACTTATATCAACATCAATAACAATAAGAAAACTTCCATTACTGCAACTATTAAAGCGATCATAGATAAATGTGTATTTGAAGAACTGTCATTATACTTTCTCCTTTCATAAACACAAATGTTGGTATGAGAATGTTTACTTAATGTGAGAAAGTGTTACATTGATATTATGTTTACATTATGATGATAATCAGTTACCTTTCATAGAATAAGTAGAATAACAATGTGTTATGCTTGTTTTATCAGTCTGTGGTGGCAAGTGTGTTGTTTTATGCTCAGTCTGCTGGGGAGGCAGCATAAGACACAGAGATGCAAGGCGGTTGGACAAACTAGTCAAAAGAGCTGGCTGTGTGATTGGAGCCAGGTTGGACACACTGGAGGAGGTGGTGGAAAGATGCATGTGTGTGTGTGTGTATACATATATATATATTAAGTCTGTCAAAGTTAACGTGTTAATAACTCAAATTCATATTAACGCGCAATTAACTGTCGCACATTGTGTTTGACCCTTGTCCCAGCTTGTAGTTTGGTAAAAAGAAAGCGATGCATCAGTAACGTTTAGGATAACAAGCAAAGTCTCAAATACCAAACATACAACTGCTACAGAGAGATGTCCTCCTGCCTGCCAAAGGTGTGTTCATGAGCGTGTGTGTGCGAGAGCATGCGCGAGTGTGTGAGCGCATGCAAGTGTGTATGTGTGTAAAAGAGCGTGTGCAAGTTTGTGTGTGAGCAGGCGCACGTGTGTGTGTGTGTGAGAGCGAGGAACAGAGAGAGACAGACTGTATTTTGCTCTTATTACATTGTTCTGTGCTGTGTGTGTGTGTGAATGTAACTAGTTCCTAACAGGAAATAATAATAAACATACATTTGCAGATAATTCACAAAATTACACACAAAATTGTTTCAGGAAAGCTCGCCATATTATCAGAGACTCATCTCACCCAGGACACTCGCTGTTTGAGCTGCTGCCCTCAGGCAAACGCCTGACTACAGGACATTGAGAGTACGCACAAATAGATTCCAAAACAGCTTTTACGCTAAAGCCATTAATGCACTAAACTGCATTAAATAATGGCAATTATTTATTTATTTTTTGTTTCTGCACTTAAAGACAGCATCTCAATTTCGTTGTGCTTTGTACAATGACAATAAAGACTTTCTATTCTATATAGAGACTAATTATGACGGGGATACTGTGAAATGCTTGAATATGAACAGTACATGTATGTAAAGTTTAAACATCCTCAGAGCTTTCTGAACTGTTTTCGGACTCTGACTCAGAGACCCCATCTAAAGCAGTTCCATCTTTCCGTTTTCTCACAAAGTGTGGCCGGCGTGTGCGCACACTGTCACCATGCCAGATTTCTATGGCTTTGCGTGGGTCAAAGTCTTTGATGTCTGCTGAGCACAACTGTGTTTTCAAGAGGTCAGCGAGGGTCTCACCTTTCAGGCTTGAGTGCCAGTCACATTTTACCTGCTTCATAACACTAAACCCCCTCTCACAGTCAGCTGTACTTGTTGGAATGGTGAGGAGGGCATCAAACAGATCTAGGACGTCAGAACACTCATGGCGCAGCATTCTGTTGACTGTAGGCCAGGTCAAAGGTCCCTGTTGTAAGACAGTATGCACTTTCAATGACCCTCAATCACATGGAAAACACATTTACAAATGCAACTTTAGTTAGTTAGAGATGGCATCTGTAACAACCAGAAGTAGACTTTCTTTAAAATTAGATAGCCTCTCTATAACACAAGAGAGGACTCACATACAATTTGGACCAGCGTCTCAGAAGTCTAAATTCACTCAGGAGAAATGGGCATCGAAAAGCAACTGGACACCAAACACAAACTGTTATGATCTCTTTTCTCAAAATAACAACATTTACCAGACATAACAATGACACTACCACATATATAAAAATAAATAAATACAAAAATAAATAGTCTTTTCCCTCTTTTCTTTACATACAATCTGGAATCCACCTGTCGGGTGAGTATCTAATGATTGTTAATTATTAATTTAATTTAGTATTAAGTATTAATATTAATTAAGTAAATGATTAAAATGTCTTTGTTTAGTCTTTTTTAATAATTAAGCTATAATTAAACTATTTATTTCTATTTTGGTCTCTACCCAACAGGTGGTTCGTTCAACCCTATTTTTCCCTTTCTAATTCAACAAAATAAAATGCTAACAAAATAATAACAACAATAAAAATATCAGAAAAACTTAAGTATCAATAAAAGAAACAAAATAAAACAAACGTTTCTACTGGTTCAGGGTTGGCTCGCATGACACATTAGATGCAGGGGATGACAAGGATGAAAGGGATGATGAGGATAGAGGGGATGACAAGGATGATGAGGAGGGTGATGAGGAAATGATGACAAGGACGAGGATGAAGATAAGGATGAGGATGAGGATGAGGACCTGGCCGGGAATTTACTACGGCAGATGAGCAGCAGTAGGGTGACTGCTCCAGGTTTATCGCTCTTTGATCAATCACTCTGGGTTCTGCTGTATCTGTCTGGGTATCTGGATCAGCTGCTGCCTTGACAGCTGGGTGACACAGGCTTATATAGTCTCTGGTACAGCCGTTATTTATAACGGTTGTCTACTTAATACATTTAAAATGTATTTTTATTTTATTTTTATTAATTAATATTATCATTAAAATCAAACCCACATAAATACACTTTTCTTCAATACATTTCCAAGTTATCCAATTACTTTATTTAACTGTTTTGGTAACCGAGGGTTACACATCAAATTTGGATTGTACTTGGATTGTAACAAATGACCTACTCAAAACTCAAGACTATTGTTAAAGAGTAATTCCGCTGTAAATTGACCCATAGCCCTATTGTTCAGGGTCATCACATGCCCTTTAAGGTACATTAGATGTTTTTCTTAAACCTCATTTTCATAAACTTCATTCAGCAGTACCTTGGCTGAACCCTGCAGTGTATAGTTGTGTTTTCAGAATGGTCCATTGATCTGGAATCAAGTCGATATCCACTCCAGCTGTCAGTAGAAGAGGTCGGAAGTGACTAATAACCTGGTCTACGTCATCATCACCAAAATCTGATTGCAAAGCTGCAGTCTGTAACTATTTTTGTGTTATATTTGCAAAAATTGTCATTATGATCTAACAGTAGAATAAGATACAGATAAGCTGTGACATAATTCACTGTCTCTGGGTCCACCCAGTGGTCGTAAAATGATCAAGAATCCATTCGCTCCCGAGTAAAACAACCAATCAGAGCCCAGAGGAGTGTCAATGACGCTGTACACATGCTGCTGGCAGCCCTCCTCCCCTGCACAGCGCATGCTCTCACTGGTCAAACAGGTTTCCTCTCTTACTGTGGGGATGAGCCTTCACGTGCGTGCACGGCAGGTTCCTCTGTGGGGAGGGGCTTTGAAGGCAGGACTGCAGCACAGCAGAGAGAAAGAAGGAGGGACCCGGAGGCTGTACTCGTTCAAATGTTCTGGCTAAGTCCACTTTTTTCTCAAAACTATAGACTGCAGTTTTAAGGAGTCGTCTTAAAACATAAAATGGGTATATATATTTGTTCATTACAGTTTAATTACTAACCTGCACTTGTGTCTGTCTCTGGCCAGCACTGGAAATTTATCAGTCGCATTGCCTTTAGGACACCACTGTTTGTATCGCCAAACCTAGAAGTGATGCACTGGCACAGGGCATCTATGAGATCATTCTTGGACTTGTCATGCTGGTCAGGCTTAGTCGGTTTCAGGAGGACTCCCTCATAGATGTCCGTCTCCAGTGCTGCTCTCAGCTTAGGCCTGGGTTTGATTAATTATCTATCTTTACATACATACTGTGAAAAAAGTGTGAAAACACACTTACACAACCTAAAACCAAATAATGAATTCTAGGACATATGATACATACCTTATACATACATATACATAATACATAATCACCATATTTTAGATAGTGATTTTAATTAGTATTTATTGTGTTTTTTATTTATTATTATATCGAGACCTGAGTTCCGCATTTTGTTCTTTTCATGTCTCATGGGCAGAATGACAAATAAAGTATTTTATTCTATACCTTGACTTGTACTTTTCTATGACAGCCTGAGTGGAGGACAGGCAGCTATGAGCCTCAGCCAAGGTTACTGTTGACTTCTGCAGTGACTTGGAAAGGTTGCCCAATTGAAAGATGATGTCATGGAGAAGACAGCAAAACCGTAGGACTCCACCATCCTTGGCTATGTTAAGGAAGCCCTTGGCCTTTGCCCTCTGAACATCTTTGTTTGTAGTGGTCTCTTCCTGGGACTACAAACAAAAGAACAGCATTACATCACAGACAGCATTTACACTGCATTCCAAATTATTATGCAAATATGATTTTAGTCTCATATTTATTATTTTGTTTTTCAAATACAATTCTTGGCTGGTATTGTGTCTCCTACCATTTTATATCACTGACAGACATGTGTAAGGAGGTTGTTCCACATTATTAAGTAAGGCACAAATATTAAATTATCCACCTACACTGCTGGTTTTAGTAGGATATAAATGATCATACCTTCTCCTGTAAGTGGCGTACAACTGCAGCATAGCCCCTGAGGAAATGGTCTAGTGCTTTGGGGAGATGTGGCAGCCACCTGGTTCCACCTACTCTGGCTGGCATCAAAGCCTTCATGTGGAGCTCCCTGAAGTGTTGCTTTAAGCTGGCCCTCTTTACTCCACTCTTGCGATACAAGGTGTAGAGTCCACTCAATAGGTCCTCAACCTTCTTGGCCATCACACTTTTACTCACTGCATCTGAAAAGGCGAGCTCAAGTCTATGGGCCATGCAGTGGATCCCCAGCACGTACGAATGGTCTGCACGCAGCTTGGTAACTACGCCATTGTTGACTCCTGTCATTACAGCTGCTCCATCTGTGGTGATGGCCACCAGCTTGTTTTTCCAATCAGTGCTGACTTCACTCTCCATTACATTACACACAGCTTCAGCTATGCTTGTAGCATCTGGCTTTGAAACAGCTTTTATCCCGACAAAATCAACTTTGATCTTCCCCTCACTGGCACTCCTGACATAGACCATCTCTTTCCCAATCACTGCACTGTCCAGGGATCCATCTGACATGACAGAGATGAACTTGACATCTGACAATCTTGCCCTCATCTTTCTACTCGCATCCTCTGCTATGTAGTGAATGAACTCTTTTGCCTGATAGTCATTTGTGTATGTCTCTCCTATCTACAAGCCTTTCTTTCTATCAACCCTGAAATAAATAAATAAATGAATAATAACCAAAAACACACATATATAAAAATGCTTGTATTAGGGCAATCCTGGCGTCATTGAGGGAAGTATGCTATAGTACTGTCAATATACTGTATAAAATGTAATGAGTCTGAAACACGTAAATAGTAAAGTTAATCCACTTACTCACACATCCATGCGAAGTCGGTGAAAGGCCTGCCTTTTTTCCCGATGACGTGGGCATTGCGAAAAAGTAGCTCCATCTTCTCGAACTCGGATGTCTTCATTAAGGCAAGGCTCCTTCCAGCTTGACTCTCTTCAATACGACACGTCTTGGCAACTTTTTCGTCCTCAGGCTCTCCTGATGTCTTCGGGCACTCTCATGATGCTTTACTGCCTCTACTTTGAAATTATTAGTTCCTACCACAAAATTATTTATTTTGTGTTTTACTTTAGTATACATTCGGCAATCCTGACAGAACATTACATGGTTTTCGTGATCATAAACGAGCCACTCAGACCTTCTCCCCTACCTCTTTGGTAGGCCTATCCTTTCTCTTCACGGCCGGCTGTCCCAACCATCGCAACATCTTGTTTGTATTGTATTTGTATTTCTACCATAGACTGTATATAAAAGGTATTTTACCGGCGTCTATCATCTACCGGCGTCTACTACGGAAGCCTCGACGGTTGTGTTCCCATAGAAACCGACGCTCTCACGTCCCGATGGTTGCGTTCCCATAGAAACCGACTCTCTCGCGTCCCGCAATATAGATAGTAAAGTGCCTCATTTATATCCGGCCAAGCTGGCCAGTGAGGTTTTTTTAATACACGCCAAAATGAATATTCACCCGCATTTGGCGGGTGTTAATTTAGAGCCCTGATATATATATATATATATATATATATAAAATACATGTTGTATTGAAATCATTGTAATGAGTTTTGTGTCCTATTTGGCTTCATCTGGTGGTAGCTGTGAATAGCAGGATTCAGGAGGAAGTGACCTCACAGTAAACATTGGGGTAACAGGAAGTAAGCACCAGAAAGGTCTTTCTCCTCACACTCAGAAAGTGAGCAGCATAGTGCAGCTGTCTGTTTAATCCTGTGCTTTAAAGCCTACAAAACGGCTTCATCTGTAAGTAATGTTCTGTTTACAGTTATATTAACAATTGTATATGGTTAAGGTACAATATTTTTGGATAATTAGTTTATTGGGGACTCTGTGTTAGAGGTTGTACTTTTAAGCAATCGTTTTTCTATTATCCTTATTTCACTAATATAGTAGTGCTGACTAGGCATGGGCCGGTATGAGATTCTGACGGTATGATAACCTTAGGCAAAAATATCATGGTTTCACAGTATTATGATTACAGATCTAAAATGTGTTATTTTCAAATGTCTGTATTTAAAAACAAAAAAAGAAAACTTTTCCATTGTCTTTTATTTTTAAACAATATATATAACATGATGGAACATTAGTAAATATGTATTTAAAATAAATAATAATAAAAAATAACTGATACTTTCTAAATAAAAAATAAATAATAAAAAAATAAGTGCAGTCCTTAATGCAGTCCTTTAACTGAGGCTAAACCTGCAACTCAAGTCACGACATAAATGAATTATTTTTAGTGAAAAAAAACAACCTTCTTCCTCGAAGGCGTGGCCGTCTATCTTTTTACGGTAGCAGAAGTATTCCCATACAGCCGACTTGGTCTGTTTAGACGACGGGGGGAAAAGTTTGTGGGGCTCGCCTCCTTCAGCCATCATACAGCCTGCAGAACTACCTGCTTGTAACAGCAACCGGAGGTGCGCAGGGGGAGGGGTACTTTACGCTGCAGCTACACGCGACCTGAGGGACCTCCACTTTCTCTCTGACGAGAAGTCACATAAAAAAAAAAAACCTGCTCTTACCGCAGGAACGGTATGACGGAAAATGTTAGTGGTTTTGAAACCGTGACTTTTTCATTCCGTGGTATACCTTGAAACCGGTAACCGGCCCATGCCTATTGCTGACATTTACTTATAAGGGCTCATTGTGTTGTAGCTAAAGACCACGTTGCCTGCAACCACTTATAGTGAGGACAGCATACATGTAATAATATCATATTGAGTTCAACACGTTTGACATTTGGTACTGCATCAGCATCTACTGAGTTGTCAGAGTGGATGACATCTTTTAAAAATAGTTGCAAAAGTACAGAAGTTTGATAATGTATTGTTGGACTGTAATTACTGTGTACTTCACATCGCAATGTCGTAGCTGGTTGAGGAGGAACTCATTGTGACTACTTCATATTCTTTAGGGTAGTTTAATAATAGTGCATAGTATTTTATAAATGGATTGTGGGCCCTGTGTGAGTCTCAGTGACCAGCATAAGCAATGCTTTGACTGTTGGGTATTTTCTTGACGTTGAAATTTTGCAGTACAGCCGCTCACTGTGTTCACCTCCATTTAATCACTTGCTAATGAGCATGCTGCTACAGAATAACCAAACATGCTCCTACACCCATCAGATTGGTAAGTAACAACTCAATATGCCTGTTTCAGGAGACATTGGATTAATGGGGTCTATTATTCCTGTGCATCATCAACTCCAACTGCTGAGTGATGACACCAGTGATGTGACTGGCTGGGACTATATGAATTAATTACAACATCCATTGATCTATATTCACCCAGACCTTGTGTGCATGGAGACGTGCTCATGCACCTACTGTTGGATTCTGAGCTATCTTTACTTGCTAATCTTACACTATGTGTGAGCTCAGTCCGCGTGTTCGTTTAATGAAGAAATAGGAAAAGATATTCGAGAAGATATATACTCAACACGCTATTTATTTAGCAGTAAAATGAATAAAGCGTACAGAGCTCTGGGTCGAGATCTTCCTATCCCTGACGAACAACAAGGTATGTCACTTCACGAAGTCTGACTGACTATGCTTCCCTGACCCAGTCTTATATACAATACAGAATGTTTATGCAATGTGTGAGGTGTTGCCTCCTCCTGATTGGCTGTTGATCTGACTCCATCCTTCATCTTCTCAAACTCCAGGATATGTGACCTCCGTGTGCAATCCTTAAGCAACGTCCAGTGTAGTGTGATAGTATGTGACTTCCATGTGACCCTCCTATCTCTGAAACTACAGAATCACAAGCCATCCTGTGGGGGTCTTTAAGGGTTAGTTCTGCATTGTCTAACAAAGGTTAAAAGTTAACCATAAAGGACAGGCCATAAAGGACAGACCATAAAGGACAGGCCAGAGGCTGTCTCTCCAGACTGACCCTTTGTTAAAAGCTAATCATAAATTAGGGGTCAGGGCTATGCTAATTCAGACTGAATGTTTGACCCCGATCTCCTGTTAATAATAAACCTTTAAATTACACTTCAGGGTAAACTGTCTTCAATACTTTTCTACTGTCCTTTAGGGTGCATTCATAATATACGACACACATAATGCTTTCAAACTGTCATACATTGTACCACATTATCATATGAAACAAACAATAAAGTAAGGAGACAAGCTATAGTGTTGAGATTGCTGTGTAAAATGTACTTACTGCTCTGTATTTGTTATCTAGTATTGTATTGTAACTTAGGACTGCTGGTTTGACTCTGTACCAAGATCTGTCAACAAGGTGTGTTCTGGAAGAACACTCCCCCTAATCCGTAAGTCCTTTCTTTCTTTTGTGTGGGTGTGCTTTTGGTGCAATCAGTCCTTATACCAGAACAGCTGGATTCAATTACTGGTCAAAGCTACATCCAGAGTGCGGCCCTTGAAGCGCAGCTTTTAAGCGCAGCCCCTGTGTGCAACCGTTCTAGTGTGAAGACGGTATAGTGTAAAGACGAGGGTAGAGCACGTCTACCTGTGCAGTCCATCGAAGCAAGGACACCAAACAAGGCAAACCTGTCTTCCTTTTCTCACCCCATACACAATGTGCCACTAATCAATCAATCTTTATTTATATAGCGCCAAATCACAACAAAGTTATCTCAAGGCACTTTACACATAGAGCAGGTTCTAAACCGAACTCTTCAGGTTTTAATTTTAAAGAGTCCCAACATTCCCACATGAACAAGCACTTAGCGACAATGGCAAGAAAAAACTCCCTTTTAACAGGAAGAAACATCTCTACAACTTCAAGGTCACCCAGAAAGCCTCGTTATAACAAACGCCAATGCAATCTGGGTAACCTAAGGTCTCTAAAGCAAACATCAACTGCAAAGACCTCCTTCTCTGTTGGCTTGTGGAACTGTCGATCTGCGGTTAACAAGGCAGACTTCATTTCTGGTCATGCCAACCACCTCTCCTTGGAGCTCCTTGCTCTCACTGAGACATGGATTAAACCAGAAGATAGTGCAACCCCGGCTGCACTTTCCATAAACTACACATTCTCCCACACATCCCGACCATCCGGTCGTGGTGGAGGGACTGGCCTGCTAATCTCCAACAAATGGAAATTTAACCCACTGCTGCCTCTAAACAACTTTGTCTCCTTTGAATATCATGCCGTCTTGGTGACTGCTCCGGTGAAAGCCTATGTGGTCGTCATCTATCGTCCACCAGGACAACTAGGCGACTTCCTCCATGAGCTTGACACCATGCTGTCATCAATTCCTGAGCATGAGTGTCCCATGCTCGTCCTCGGAGACATGAACATCCACTTGGACAGTGCGAGCTCGGTCGACTTCCTGTCTCTGGTTCACTCATTCGACCTAAGACAGGTCCCGACTCACAAGGCTGGCAAAGAGCTTGATCTCATTCTTGCTCGGAGCTGCACCATGGACAACCTAAGGGTCACCCCTTTCCATCTATCAGACCACATCTTCATCCACTTCAATGTCCAGCTACCAGAACAACCCCCTACCTCCCCACCCATGGTTTCCATCGACCGCAATCTCTGCAACCTGTCTCCCACCCACTTCTACTCTGTGCTCTTGTCTTCTCTTTCGCCACACGACACGTTCTCCTCTCTGCAGGTTAATGATGCCACTGATTCTCTCTGCTCTACCCTGAGCTCATGTCTGGATAGCCTGTGTCCACTATCCACCAGACCTGCTCGATTGACCCAATCGCACCCTTGGCTGAGTGACACCCTCCGGACAACGCGCACTGACCTCAGAGCAGCCGAGAGGAAATGGCACAAACCCAAAACAACTGAAGATCTTGCAAGCTACCAGACACTGCTGTCCTCCTTCTCCTCCAGTATCAGCTGGGACCCCTCTTCTTTGCCATATACACCACCTCGCTGGGCTCGATCATCCGCTCGCATGGTTTTTCATACCACTGCTATGCGGATGATACTCAACTCTATCTGTCTTTCCAGCCTGACGACCCCACTGTCTCAACGTGGATCTCGGATTGTCTCGCTGACATATCCATGGATGAAGGAGTATCATCTTTAACTAAACCTGGCGAAAACGGAACTGCTGGTCTTCCCGGCCAAACAAGGTATTCATATTTTTTTATTCATCATACATCATCAACATCGATATTAAAATTGACTCTCTATCTCTTGTTCCTACCAAGGCTGCTAGGAATCTAGGTGTCATTATTAATGACCAACTGACGTTCTCGGACCATGTTTCCGCCGTCTCCCGGTCGTGCCACTTCGCCCTATTCAACATCCGAAAAGTCAGGCCGTACCTGACCCAATATGCCACTCAACTGCTGGTACAAACCTTGGTGATGTCCCATCTCGACTACTGAAATGCTCTCTTAACATGCTTTCCGGCCTGCGCGGTGAAGCCACTGCAGATGATACAGAATGGGACGGTGCGACTGGTGTTCAACCAGCCAAAGAGGGCACACGTCACTCAGCTGCTTATCGAGCTCCACTGGTTACCTGTAGCTGCTCGTATCAAGTTCAAGTCTCTTATGCTTGCCTACAGAGTGATTGTTGGGAATGCTCCCACCTACTTAAATGCTCTTGTAAGAGCACATGTTACCCCCCGGATGCTGCGTTCATCAAATGAGCATCGCCTGGCTCTGCCGGCCGTACAACCATGGCAATCCAGGTTATTCTCATTTGCAGAGCTGCCGAAAACCACCAGAGCAGGGGCCTCCCTCTCTGTCTTTAAGAAGCACTTGAAGAACCACCTCTTCAGAGAGTACCTCCTCTCTTAACTTACAATTACTTAGCACTCTTAACTTACAACTACTTAGCACTACTTAGCAGTATTTATTTATTGTCACACTAATGTCTCTGTTGCAATGTAGCTTGAATGTTATTCTCCCTTGTAAGTCGCTTTGGATAAAAGCGTCTGCTAAATGACTAAATGTAAATGTAATTAATCCCATTATCTGATATTTTAGCATTTGCCAATTCATAGCATATATCTACACTACTGTCAAATAAATGGAGTACAAATGTACACATCTATGTTGTAGATGTGTTCTATATGATAACTATTATGTTGAGTTTAAGGACATGTAGAATTTATAAAAGTAAGCATCAGTGTGTGCTGGCCAGCCAAGCTAACAGACACTAGTGGACAACAACACACAACAACATCCTCTTTCTGGATCAGTAACTTGTGCTCTGACTAGCAGTGTGTATTCATTTCAAGGTAGCTTTAACTAACACACTCAGCTCTCTCATCAAAGTAACACCCTCTGGTCATTTTCTGTCTACTAATCTATTCATACATTTCATATAAGTGAAATATGAGGCAGAGTTTTAACATTAGCCTGGAGGCACCCCAGAGACTGTTTTCTACTCCACCTCCTACCTAGGCTTTTTATTTGACTGCAACAGTATCTGCAATATCAATACTCTCTTTCTCTCTCTCTCTCTTTGCAGAGGGGTTTCCCAGCACAGGCATTCCCTCACTCTCTTATCTCTCCTCTGCTGCTGATACAGCGTGACCAGGATTATGCTTTTAACCCAGTCCAAGATGGCTGCCTCCAGCTGCCAGCTCACTCTCTTTTCTCTCCTGCTCCATACGCTGTGCCTGAATGGCACAAGAGTGCAAGAGTGAGATTTTTAAAAATACATGACCCTGGAGAAAGATAGACACTCCAGTCACTCCAGACCATCAAACTCGGTGCAACGAGATTTATTATCATCCACAATGTGACAGCTGAACATGCAAATTAAAGCAGTCTTTCCATCTGTCGCTACAGATAAGGGGATGTGCTGATTATTCTTGAGGCAAACGTCCTCAGTTTAAGATAGAAACCAACTCAAGAATGCAATGATGCAGTGCTTTTTATTGTTAGTCTAAAAGGACACAGAAGAAAGCTACTGCAGTGTACTGTTCAGACTGCACACCAGACATATTGTTTTAGCATTCAGGAGGTCAGAGAAAGCTGCTAAAATCAATAATTTACTGCAGTCCAGTGCATATAAAACGTCCCTTTTCATAATTTAGCATCAATCTGGGAGGGGGGGGGGGGGTGAGTGAATGTTGTGGCAGGTTGAGTGATGGAGGAACAGATGCAGCAGTTTTGTCTTGGAGAGTTGTGTGGTGAAGTAATACAACTCCTCAACAGGGATGCTCTGTTGATACATTTAAAGAGAAAAATTCAAACATTATTTTCATTTTTTAATTGCAAGGACATATAAGGGCATTCTAAGTCTGTCCAACACACTTATTTGGCTCTGTTCTCTAATAGCAACATCTTTTTAATTTAACTGCACATGCACACTCACTTCATGCAAATACTGCTAAACATGGACACCCAAGGCACCCAAGCCTGCACACAAGAGCAGTTAGCATGCATTACTGTGTGTTTCGTTACCGTTCGGTGCATCTCTGTGAGATTGTATGTGGGTTGCCATGGTGACACATCCTCAGTCCTATACACTGATGTGTCCTATACAGCAGTAAAATACAGAGAGAGGTTGGCTCTGAATATGATTATAGGTATGTAAAAGGCCATCCACCCAATGAACAATAACTATAAAGATAAAGATGAGAGCGTCCACACTGATGAGCTATAACGTCCTATAAACAGCTGTGTCAAGCGCTGCACTCCAGCTGTGTCGGCAGCAAATTAAAATAGACTATTGATGACTTGTTAATGCTGTATGCTGTACGGGAAAATGATTGTGTGTTGTTCAGGAGTATTTCAGACACTACAGTAGTTGCTGTGATGTTTCAGTATTTACAGACCAAACTGATGTTGAAGCGCAATGTGCAAAAGCGTGACTCGGGTACAGTAGTCTATTTACACACAGTGACAGCTCTGATGAAGAGTTTTTGGGACTCGAGTAAGCACACAGGTACACACTGTATTAAATATGTAAAGTTATCATGTTCTTTTAACCTGAACCCGGTCTGAGTTAATATACCAGTACAGTTCAGTTAAATCATTATCGGACCATTTACCATTAACCAGACACACTGTTTCAGGTGTAAAATGTGTGTTTTCATTGTGTTTAAAAAAGTATAAACATGTGTAATAAATAGGGGTGTGACGATGTTGGGTTCACAAGATCGAGACAAGACGAAATTTTAACTATATTTTTAAGAAAATTTCAATGAGGAAATACATGACTGTTCTTTTATTTGAAATTCACAAAATGGAAATTGAATTGAAATGTTTGAACTAATCAGCTTGTAATGAATCACTTTTTTCTACTTTCTAAATATATAATTATCATATGCAGTATGCAGCACTGTAAAAGGTTTCCCCATATAGATATTTTATAGATGGATCATTTTGGTATTTATGGAAATAACAACCATAAATACAAAAGTTAGATACAATCACAAATACGAAAAAGTAAAGAGTAGAAACAATTCTAATCTATAAATATAAATTAAATAAAGAATCCAATTATCACAAATTATAACATATTGCTAATAAAAAAACACAGAAATAAAAGTAAATTGCACAAATCCTGTATCACATAAATACACAAGTAGAACAACATATAAATTGTGTTATAATTTGGTAGTGTGACTCATTTTACTTTTGGCATCATTAGGCTTCCATAGCTGCACTAGACTCCTTGCTCCCCCTACTTCAGTTTCAGTGTAGAGACCTGAGGTTAACTTACCACTGCTCCTCTCCTCATCTCCTACTGCTGACTGAGATCCTCTCAGCAGGTAGAAGCTGTAACAAGGTTAATGATCCACACGTGACATTATAAAAAGAAGAAATGATGAGCAAATGAGCGACAAAAAAACGATCGTCTTTTTTTTTTTGACTGCATACTTATACACTGGTTTTTACGGTACTTGGCGCATGAGGATGAAAATGGAACAGAGGAATAAAGAAAATGGGGAACAAAGGGAAGGAAGAGGAGAAGAAAAATGAGAATAAAGATACAAAAAATGGTAGAATGGTGCATGTCCTTAAACATTTTTTACATCCTAATGCTGCTGGGTTATTCTGAATTAAGTTGTGGAGCAAAAGGGTAAAGTATGCTTTATTGATTTGTTGTCAAGCTGCCCTCCCCAGCCAGCCCAAAAAAATCAACCCTAAAATAGACTTTCCTAATCCTGATTTTCAGCAGGTGATCTATCATCTGTGAAGGATAAGGGTTTGAAAGGCATGTTCTCTAACCTGCTGTTTGTCAAAGTGGAGATCAAAGGGGATGCCACAGAGTGAAGTTAAGAAGACTGTTTGTGGCATTAAAGAGAAGCAGCTTTCTGCAAGTCAGAGCTTAATGCTCCCAGCCTGCATTCTGACAGCTCGTGTCATTGTGGATCTCAGTGAAAAACCATTCATTTGTAAACAGCAGGTTAAACTAAGGCTGGGATAAGGGTACCTGTAACAAAGTAGTACAACAGAACCGAGGGAAAAATGCACATTAAAACTTTGTTGGGATCCTAATATGAGTCTTTTTTTTAAAAGAGTGACACTGGTGCAAATATTCTATAATTGAAGCTGGAACCATACAATTTAAAATAAAATAAAATAGTGTATTTAAAGCATCGAAATTAACGTTTATTTCAGAAACTTGTTCCTCCTGTGACACTAAATGTGGACTTTTACCATCCACAGTTGCTCAGTTTGCGTAACCACACTTTACACTTCAATATTTCAATGACATTTTCTTAGGGACTGAGGCTAAATAAAACAATTAGCCCAGTCAAATAATTTTCATCAAATTTTTTTACACCAGCGTCCACCCGGTCCTCCACCACCTGACTTATTGTTATCTACCATATATTATATATGAAATACTATCATGGTTATGTGCAGTATGTAGCATTTAAAGGCCCATTTAATGCTCAATGTTAAATACGAATCCGGATACGGACGGAGCCTTCTGTCCGTGCTCTGCGTTCATTTCGTCCGTATTTCTGCACGTTTCCATAAAGCTTACGGATACGGGCCAAACGGAGCAGTACCACAGGAAACCGTGGGGCAGTGTTGCTGTCACTACCTGATACGTAGCTTTAGTGAGACACGAAGAAGAAATAACAATGGCAATGTATTTAACGGCCTCACCGACCACTGCCTCCGACAACGCTGCCTCCGTTTTTGTCATTATCAATATCTCCTCCACAGTCGCCATGTTTGTTTTTGAGTTTGTTGTTGTCATAAACTTTTGACTCTGTGCTGCCCCCTGGTGGATGTATTGGTTAACATCCATGCCAACGTAAAGGACGCATGGAAGTATGTGAGTAGTGACAGTAACATCGTTTGAAAAGGACGTATACATTTTCGTATGTACATTGAGCATAAATGGGCCTTAACATGATCTGTATGGGGGCATGGTGTGTGACAATGTAGGTGAGAGCACAGCATCTGCCTCCATTAACACATGTATACTATATAACTTATGAATTTAACAATACTGTTTAGCCCCAAGTTAATCAGTCATCAGTAACTTGCAGACACATACTAGCTCAGGATAGGTTTGTTTGTGTTTTGCATTATATTTAGTCACATTTTCACATTCCAGCAACTTTTTGGTTAAAGGAAAACAGAAAGGTTTAATTATTGATTATTGGTTTAGTTCCCAATTTCATAAGTTAAAGGTAGGGTATGTTATGTTGTTCAGAAGCACTTTTTTGTTATACTGGGTGAAATGGTCCTTCTATTATCAGAGGTATCAATACATTATGACTTTAGAAAAAGGAACGGAAAAAATCAGACCTCTGTGACAGCCACAGGACTGATAAAACTCTGACCAATCCATGCTCTTCACACCGAAAAGCAAAAACCAATCAGGTGCCTTCATGTCTAGTTCTGCATCCGCCCCCCTCTCTCCCTGCCTACTTCGCGCGTGCAGTCTTCACCTGTCGCTGTTGCCGGAAAAAAACAGCACACTTCTCTGCAGAACTACAGAGTTGGTGGGCGTGGCTTAGACAGACTCACTGATGGGAGGGGGAGCAGCGGGGTGGAACTTAGAGGAGGCAGGAGGAGGTGATATTTTCAAATCTTGCTAGCTCTCTTGCTAGCTTTACAACACTACATACCCTAGCTTTAAGCATTTATTCTACTTAGTTAAATGTTTGGTTTAGTATCTATATGATTTATACTTGTGTCTTGTGCTGAGGATTATGTTGTCAATGATGTGTTTTTCTTAAACAATGTTGACAGATACAATAATAGAATGGAACAGAAAGCCTTTATAGTCATTGTACAAGAATATACAATGAGACAAGTAGCTTGTTAAATGCCAGTTGGTTAAAAAGAGAGGTCATCCCTGCAATAAATATTTCTGCTTATTAGATTTATATTTGTATATATTTATATTTCCCTATTTAAGGGAAGAGATGGAGGTTTAGAGAAATCAGGATCACAGTGTAGCTGTGTGCACGTGGTCATGCCTTAGTTTGTTTATCCTGAGTTAAGCCAGTTTGATTGTTTGTATTCTTTTCACTTTTTAAAAAACTTTTTTTTTTTGTTACACTAGAATGAATAAATCAGTTTTTACTCATTCAGAGTCTGGGTCTGATTCCTATCTTCCTAGATACTCTAGTCAGGCTACATCACACATGGTATTTCTGCTCATGCTGTCTTCAGCTGTTTTTGAGATGGGTAAGGTAAGCAATTTGTATTTTGGTGAAATTGTTTATAGGTTGGTTTAAATTGGTTTTATTTTGTTTTGCTGTAGCCTGTAATGAGTTGAAGACTTTGCAAAATGAAAACGATGGATAATTTAAGCGCAGAAATCTTCTGTTCATGGAAGCTGGGAAGAAGGAAAACATGTAAAACACCCATTTTCTTCTAAAGTTTCTTCTATAAGCCAGAAAAATAACACACAGTAACTGGAGGGGCCTTATTAAAAAGTAAGCATAGGTAGAAATAGACAAACTGCTGCTGTGACAATGGATGTTGTTTTGGGAAAGCGAGTTTCTTTTCACAACTGTTTTCATTCAACTCCGCTTGGTTAAGGACGTGATTTATGTGATTTGGGTGATATTACGCTTTAATGAATCCCTAAAGTATAATCTCACCTAGTTTGACAGTTCATAAATTCACAGAGCATATTGATAAAATCAATATTATGATACTGTTGTGGTGCAGTTTGACAAATCACAGGAGGCCTAGTTGAGACGCTGTGATCAGAGAACAGCGATGTCTTTAATAATATATATTTGCAAGTAAAATCATCTTAATGGCTTTTGTTCATTTATTTAACCCGTGCTTTATATAATGGCAGAGTGACTTGTCTGATCAGCTCAGATCCATTACCCATCTACTAATGCAGGTCTTTCTCCTTTTATGCAGCCATTTATGTCAGCCTTCCTTATTGCACTGTATATAACTCAACAGCATCCGCTGCAAGAGAACAGAGGGGATTGTATTTTTCTAGTCACTAACGTTACTGTTGAGTCTCTTCTTGTCTCGCTCAGAACATCCCCCTACCCAACACACCACTGCATATGAGTCCACAGATGCCACCACAGAGTCGAAGAAGGATCTCAGCAGTGGTCTGCACACATCAAAAAATGCCAGCCTCCTCAGCAGGTGTAAACGACACTGACCCTTCCAGTAAAGAGAGTCAGTGTTATCTGACCAGTCCAGGTTATTGTTAAAGTGAACACCCAGGTACTTGTATGTCCTCACTCTCTCGATGTCAAGTCCCTGGATGTTTACCGGTGCAATGTTGGAGGGTGTGTTGTGAGGGTTGTGAACGCACAAAAAAATCCAGAAGTATGTGATTTGAGAGACAGCGTGAGTTCAAATGATTTCACTTAAGTCACAATTATGCTAGTAGCCTTTATTACTACAAAAGCACTGATATGTGTTTTCTCTCCATAATCCCTGCTTTAAACACATGAATAAATACAAACAACTATTCATTCATTAAAAAGGAGAAACAGCAAATAAAGAAAATTACAGATATTAACACAACACCTTATTCATTCAAATTAATCCCATTTCCCTTTGGGGGGTAATGAGCATACATTAGGTTTCAGTATCTGGTAGTTTATAAAAGATGAGCACTTTGCTGCAGCCCCTCATGAGTATGAAGATAAATCCTGCACGTGTAATGACCTTTATTTTGTGTGTGTTAGTGGGGGGCGGGGGGCAGCTGGTCGGTAAAACTTACTGGTCGAAATATGGAGTGATGATCCCACAAGTAATTACAATAATTCCTCATGGTCATTAGCAAAAAGGTAAAGAGTCTTCCTGGGTGAGATCACTCCCCACAATGAGAATGAATAGTGAGGGCCTGAGTTAAGTCAATAGTTCCGTGAAAGTGGCTAGTTAGCATTAGCTAATTCTTTTTTTATTTAAAAAAAAATTAAATGTGGCTTTATTTGCTTGTGTTTACTACTTCACTTAGTTGTTGTTGCACTGTCACTGATACAGTTAGCATTTTTATTTGTAGTATTATAAAATCAGATAATGATAATCTACTGGCTCCAACCAGCAACAATATTTAGTAGCGTCTATTTTTGTGAAAAAAGGCACACGGCACAACAATCATGGTAGGTCTCTAATCATTCCGTTTGCTACCTGCCAAACTATTTCTTACTTTCTGAATATGATTGGGGCCCTCAAAAATTCCTAACAAAATCCATGTCAAAGAATAATAGTCACTAAATATGTAGTTTTCTCAGTTTTCCTTCAGTATATACATCAGTAGGTGAATGCATCACCATTCAAAGTAAGTGAATGTGTCACTGTTCATATGTCCAGCAGTGACTGTTCAGTTCAGTACTGCATTCAGGTTGTTGCAAGATCAAGCTTTCACTTTCAGTTCAGAACAAAACTAGCGTATACAAGCACTGCACAAAGGTGTAATAGCTCAGCAGCCATTTATTCATGACAGAGTGTGAAGATTGTGGTTATTTCTGGTTTTCTAGCAATCCTTTTTAAATAATGAGTTCCACTGCTAAAAGCTGCTGCTATTGGTAAAGATTTGTTCATATATAATCCTGGACTCTACAACCACCTCAATTGGTTAGAAGAATATAGCTCTTCATGAATTAGACAAAAGGGGGAAATAACTATGTTGCCTGTACATTTCTTCCTGAAGTATTAAAGCCCTTCAAGAATACATTAACAGTTAAAGTTTTAGCAGACAGTCTTAGTCCATCATTTCTTTTGGCTTTGATAGATGTGAAAATTTAAATTCATAAGACATGAGTGTCTGGAATCTCAATTTACTGCTTATGACAAGCTATTTAGTGTTTATGGAATAATGAATGAGACAACATGTGGAAACATAAGTGGGCTATATGCAGTGATGTATCAAGAATGTTGTTTTTTTGTTTTGTTTCTTTTTAACGGAAAATGCAGCTATAAATAAAATTAAAATAAAAATAATTTCCTGCACATGTGAGGTGTGAATATGCACACCTTACGCATTCATCAGGCTGGATGTACACATGAGCGATCTGACGGTGATGTGATGAGATGGAGATGAAATATAAGGTTTTATGCGTCTAGCCCCAGCTTTCCTTTTCTTAGTTTAAGAATGACTAACATACACTTTTTTTTTGTTTCAACATTTATTTAAGTTCACATTAATCATGCAAAGAGCCTTACTGTTTGTAACTCAATATCTACATCTACACAAAAGATTTCTATTTTGTTTATTACTGTGTGTGTAGAAGACAACAGTGATCAATACTTTAATCTATATCCCAAACAAAATTGAAGGGTACTATTGGATTTACAAGCTGTGCTGTGATAGCAAAAGTGTAATACCATGACATTTTCACTATGAAAATAAAGAGACAACCACAACAAAATCCAATAGTGGTGAATGAGTGCTGGAACTGCTGAGCTCCAGCCTTCACCAGGAGACATCCTCCACTCTGTTCCAACAATGAAATCAAAGTGGGGGACTGTACGGATCACCTGTGGCTGCCTGTCTGTTACTCTGTGTACTTTCTCTAAACCTGCATGCTGCCTTGCTCGTGTCATGTTTTATGTCTGTGCCAGACTGTGCATGTCCTCAGCTTTGATGGTTGGTTAAATATAAATGTTAACATAAACGTATTGTTTAAATAAGTTTAAAAGATGTTTCATAAACATGGTTAAAATTGAGTTAAAAGCGGTTATGTTAAAGATTAAAAAGTAAATATGAGGATGTAAAGTTAAAACTCAATGCAATTAAAAGTCAATGCAATGCGATTCCCGGCTCCTCCAGTCCACATGTCGATGTGTCCTTGGGCAAGACACTTAACCCCAAATTGCTCCCGTTGCTGCGCCAACGGTGTGTGAATGTGTATGAATGGTTAGTTTCCCCCCAGAGGACAATATGATTCAGTCTGCAAGAGAACTACGATTTGAGAGAAGATTTATTTTCCAGCAAGACAATTACATGAAACATACAGTGAAAGCTACACAGAAATGGTTTAAAGACAACAAGGTGAATGTTCTGGAGTGGCTGAGTCAAAGCCCAGACCTCAATCCAATAGAGAATTGGTGGCTGGACTTGAAAAAGGCTGCTCATGTCTGATCCTCTTGCAACATGACAGAGCTTGAGCAGTTTTGCAAAGAAGAATGGAGTAAAATTGCTGTGTCCAGATGTGTGAGCCTGACTGAGACCTATCCACACAGACTCAGTGCTGTGATCGTGGCCAAAGGTGCATCTACTAAATACTGACTTGAAGGGGATGAATATTTATACAATCACATATATATTTTACATTATACATTTTTAATGAATTGACATTACTTTGTAGAAATCTGTTTTCACTTTGACATTGAAGAGATTTAAAAAAAAAAAAAAAAAAAAATTGTATTTTTTTTTTTTTTAATTAAATTGAAATTAATTGAGACAGAAGCTGACTGTCCATGCAGTACTCAAGTAAAGGCAATGTATTTTAAGTTAAGGTAAACAGATGAGCTTTAAGTTTAGATATAAAGGACTCAACAGACTTGGATGGTTTGAGGATAGGCAAAAGCCCTGCTGTCTTCTTTTTGCTATGGTTGGCGATAGAGATACCATATGGAAACCACAATGATTGTGATTGGTCAGTTTGGCTGCTTTTGTGTTCACCAACAAGTTTCTGGTATTACAAATAGTAGTAGATTGCTAAGAAGGAATGTTAATCTGTAAATGTGGCTAAAGTCAGCTTTTAGGGATAAAACACTGGTTATGGCTTATATCTCAGTATCAATGCATATATGAGTATATGAATGTAATTCAGATGGCATGTGCTCTCTGGGCTCTTCTTTCATTGTAGCATATTGCCAAACTTTCTAATATTTCTCATGAGCCCAGCCACCAGTGCATCCTCAGCTTTCAAGTACAATGGCTTTTTAAGGACCGAGCCGAAAGGCAAGAGGGGGAGGGCTCCAGAGGAGGCAAGGACCCTATTGTAATTGTGTCGGTTCTTTTTCTTTTACCGCCTCTTTGCGCCTTAATTTGACCCCCTAAACCTGCTCCAAAACTCACCAAATTTGTGACGCACATCAGGTCTGGCGAAAAATTCGATAAAATGGAAAAACAAACAACGTCAAACTCTCTAGCGCCACCTAGAAACAGTAAAACGGCCACTACGCCTGATAGGAATGTCGTAGAAAGATCAAACCAAAACTCAATTGTTTGTCTTATCAAGACCTACAAATCACGCACTGACACCCCTGACCTACATCCAACAGGAAGTGCACATTTTGCCCTTAAATGTGTGATTTCCGACGATTTTTCAGGATTTTCAAATATATATTTTATTCCTGCATACTTCCAGTGATAGACTCCATTCAAACGTCAAAATGTAGCCACAAGTATCACCTATAGATGTGTGTAATTTGGTCTGGCTATGTTTTATACTTTTTGATCTGAGGCCCCACATGTGCACCCATGTGCTGCATAAGTTACACACGCCTGCCGCCTTAACTAACGCCGGAACCGCTGTGTCCGACTGTCTGACTTCGACCCTGAACACACCTGTAGCTCTCTCTGTACCTCCAGCTAGCATAACACAGACAAGCTAACAGTGATATTAAGTTTAAGGAAACAAACACAGACCGCTGGTTAAAACATAAATCTACATCATCTGAGGCAGAACCTGCTCAGAAAAAAACAGCGGAGCCCGAAACACTAATGAAAACAGCGTCATGTGATGTCAACATTAACAACGTTAATCCTCAGACAGGTAACTGTGACGTTACTATAGTAACAAGTTTCAGGCTAACCGGCTCAGAGTATATGAACGGCTCCAACTAAACAGGTGATATTAACGGTGCAATGTGATAAAACTGCTGCGAGTTTTATCAGCTGATGTTACAAAACGTCAATTTTAAGTCACTCAGATGTTTCTCATTCAGCAGTCCTGAAGAGAGAGAGTGAGGCAGATTCAACAAAAACGTGATGCTACTGAAGCTGAATATCACTACTTAACTGTATAATACTATATAACTTGTAATTACTATAAAATACAGTTCAGAGAATAAGTTAACTATATAAAATAGACTCAATGGCCTAACCTGTGCAATCTAATGTAATCCAATACAGCAGCTCTGCTATAAATTCTACATTTATGAAGCTTATACATTTTTTGACAAGAAGGTGAAAATTCTGCTTTATGTTCAATATTGAGTGATTGTGGTGTATTAGGGTGCATTATATTGAAAGGTGTTCCTAATATTTTGTCCATTCCATCAACATACATGAGGAGGGCAAAATATTAACACCTAATGCACCCAAGTACACCACCATCACTTAGTACGACCTCAGTAATAAACAAAGTAGAATTATCACATTTTTGACAATGTCAACAAAAATCTGAAAATGTATAAACTTAAAAAAAAGCAGAATTTATAGCAGAGCTGTTGTATTGGATTGAGTTATATTGCACATGTGTTCCTAATGAAGTTGTAGGTGACTGTAGTTCAGAGAATAAAACTACTAAAGTGTATACTAAATAACTAATTACTATATAATATAGTTCAAAGTAGGGCTGTAATCTCCCAGTCGACTTATTGGTCGATATGTTCTGGCTCGACCTCCCGGAAATGACTTTCTGCAGGTTGGGATGTCTGAACATGGCATATCACCTACAAAACGGTAAGCTAACTTGTCTGCGTTATGTTGCCCCGTCTGTTTTGAGTCTGTTTTATAACTGCAGGCGCACCCGCCCGCAACAACGGTAGCATCCCCCAGACAGACAAAGCTGAAATCATAGGCTATGATATTGCGCAGGTGCACGTGATGCAACGCTGTCTGAGCCGACAGCGCTGATTAAAGCCCTAGTTCAGAGAAGATCTTAAATTGAAGGAAAGTGACAAAATACAATCTGCAGTAAGAATAGGACAAGGTACGGCCTACAGTCCCCCCCAGTGTGTGTATATGTGTGAGTGTGTTTGTAAGTGTGTGTGTAATGTATTTACTTATTGCAGTGTGCGATAAATGCCCGGGTCTGAAGGCATCTAAATGCCCCTGACGGAAACCTTTCCGCTTCGCCGCGGCCCAACGCGCGCGAGGTCCCGCCCAACGCTGCTTGCAGCGTTAATTTATTTTGATGTTGCACTTTGATTATTAGGAAAAACATCAATGAGGACACAGAACGTATGCAAAAGGAGAAAAAGCCTCTTTTGCCATCTGTCCTCATCTGTCACAGCATAAACACATACATACTCTGTTACTCACTGACTGTCTCTGTTTTGTTTTTTCTTGTTTTATGGGTACACAGAAAAACATGCGTGTTAATATCAGTGCCTAGGCGAGACAAATTCATTTATCTGGCTTCCTTCCTGCTCTGCATCTGAGCAGACACACATCCACTGGTGCAGCCAATAAAGCAATTGGTTCTGCTGCAGCCCGAGGACAACATGCTGAGGTATATCTGCTTCTACCAGACGGCCGGACTGAGACTACAGTCCATTGACAGCAGGAGCTCGGGCTAACAGATTATTTTGCAGTCAAACCTCGTTCATCCAGACTTAACACTTCAATACCTACTGTAGTCCATGGAGAAGCTCAGAGTAGGTGACAATGTTTGTAATGTAAACTTTTAACCCAAATAACAGATCAAAGTCCACCTCATACATCTAAACACCAACACTGATATACAAGATTACAGCACACTAATAAACCAAAAATACTACACACAGACAAAAGCACCTACTATTGAGACCTTTCAAATCCAAAAACCTGCAAGTGAACTTTTGAACATTATTGCTTGGCTACCTTGTAGAACGTCTATAACCAGGAACATCAAATGTACAGACAATGAACAGTTTTATGAACAATTGGATTATTTTTAAGAATAAGATGTTGATAAAATGTGGTAAATATTTTACCTAGACAGGTTAGTAGTACCTTGTTACTGTATTCATCAGGATCACTGAAAGCTCAAGGGATGGAAATGTTGCTGTGCAAGTTGGTTCACCACTTTGGTGCAGACTGAAGTACCTCAACATCTAAAGCAGTGATTTTCAACCGGTGTACCGGAGAGATCGTCAGGTGTGCCGTGGGAAATTTTCTAATATCACCTAATTAACCATTGTCGGGTGTCTGTGCTGTAATAAAGTGTCGCAGATAATGTAATACTCTTCTATGGCAGTGGGTGGCAGCAGAGGGATTTAAATACCTGTAAAGACAATAGAGTTAGTGCTGCGCCACACGTGACAGTGACAGTTTGGGATCAAAGCAAGACGAGCAAGTGACAGTGATGAAAAAAAAAAAAAGGTGACAGTGATGGAGAAGTTTTTGAGAAGGGAAAATGCAAATGCCGAACAGGGCCCTGGACAAAATTCTGACCCAGATGAAGGCCCAAGTATGAGTGGTCGACAAAAGGAAAAAGACAAGACGGTGAGCTCGAGGCAATACAGCGAAAGCTATCTTTCATTTGGATTTACGTTCACCGGGGATGCAATGGCACTGAGTCCGCTGTGCTTGGTGTGTGGTGAGAAGCTATCCAATAGCGCCATGGTGCCAAGCAAGCTTAAACGCCATCTCCAAACGAAACACCCTTCCGTTCAAAACAAGTCGATGGACTATTTTGTACGCTTACGTACAAACAATGAGAAACAGGCAACTGTTTTGAGAAAAACCACAAAGGTAAACGAGAGAGCCCTCAAAGCTAGCTACCTTGTTGCTGAACTCGTAGCTAAAACTAAAAAGTCCCACAGCGTGGCAGAAACATTAATACTGCCTGTAGGAGCCATATATTTGATTTCTATGAATGGTAGTGCTCCTCCCAAGCACTGGGGGAGCATGGTAAAAGGCCGGCTGTGCACAGTTAAAGGGATGATGCCAATCAAGCCCAGGTGTGTGCTATGATGAGGAAACGTTTTTTGACTGTGCTCAGGGCAATGGGCTGTTTTTCTGTTTTGTTTATGGTCAAGTTATATAAAGGTAATAAAATGGGAAACCTGCGTACACGTCAGATTATTCCGACCCATAGCCTCCAGTAGTGCTAAAATACAGGGCATAGTCACTACACTGCCAGCTTGTAAAGCCATTGTGAATGAGATGCTCGGCCCTGACGCGGCCAAAGAGATCGCTAAAGTGCCTCTCTCAGATAACACAATTGCCAGATGTATTGATGACATGTCTGCGGACATAGAAACTGTTGTTTTGGAAAAGATGCGCATCAGTAAGAAATTTGCCTTGCAACTTGATGAGTAGACGGATATTAGTGGACATTGTCAGCTCTTGGCCAATGTGCGTTTTGTGGATGGAGAAGCCATTAGAGAAAACGTCCTATTTTGCAAGGCACTACCAGAAAAATCAACAGGAGAGGAAATATTTTGGGTCACGTCGGAATATCTTGACAAAAGCGGGCTTACGTGGGAAAACTGCACAGGTGTCTGCAGCCATGGTCGGGCGCATCAAAGGCTTCGTAAGTAGGGTCAAAGAAAGAAACCCAGCTGTTACTGTTACGCACTGTTTTTTGCACCGTGAGGCCCGCGTTGCAAAGACCTTACGAGCAGATCTAGCTCCTGTGTTGGATGATGTTGTGCGCTTAGTGAACTTTGTGAAGACGCGACCTTTGAAATCTCGCTTATTTGCGTCTCTGTGTGAGGAAATGGGAGCGGAACATAAAGTGTTATTGCTCCACACGGAGGTCCGGTGGCTGTCGCGCGGCAAAGTGCTGGCACGTGTGTATGAGCTCCGAGAGGAACTTAAAGTGTTTCTGACAGACGAGAGGCCCGATTTCTCAAAGCTGCTTGCAAGTGATCAGTGGTGTGCAAAGCTGGCATACCTGGCTGATATATTTCATCATCTGAATGAACTGAACACACGGATGCAAGGCCGAAATGAAAACCTGCTTACAAGCACTGACAAAATGAACGGATTCCGTGTAAAGGTGCAGCTCTGGCAACAACATGTGCAGCATGGCAACCTTGAGATGTTCCCACTCACCGAGAAACTGCAGGATGGCAACACTGCTGCAATGTACGAGGTGATTGGCAAACATTTGAAAACTCTGGAGGAGAAGTTGTCATTTTATTTCTCTTCAGCCTTCACAGAATGCCTTGACTGGGTTAGGGACCCATACAGCTCAGCATCCGTTGCTGGAAAGGACATGACTTTAAAGGAGCAAGAGGAACTCATTGAACTGAAACAAGATCGTGGTTTAAAGCTAAACTTTGCTGATCTTCCTTTGGACAGTTTTTGGTTAGCTGTTGCCAAGGAGTTCCCCATTCTGGCCAACAAAGCTATTTTGACATTGCTCCCGTTTTCAACCACATATCTGTGTGAGCTGAGCTTCTCAAGCCTGACAGCGATAAAAACTAAAAACAGAGAGAGACTGAGAGCTGTTGAGGAAGAGCTTCGTGTGTGTCTTTCTACCATTCCTGCCAGGATATCCTTGTTGTGTTCATCGAAACAGGCCCAGGTTTCACACTAAGTGAGTACAAATACATTTAGAAACTATATTTGTTGAAAAGGCTGTCTAGGGCTGAGCAGAGAGTGGCTAACCACCAACCAGTAGAGGGCGCACTGTCGCTGTTCTGCCTGCAACAAAGCCAGTCTGAACCGGTTTTGCTAGCAGCAAGAAAGAAGGGAGTTTTACAGATTAGACCTGCTTTTAAGAGGTTTCAGTTGGGTTTTTTGATGTCCTAAGTCTAGTTTTTTTGTTCAAGAGGATTGTGTGCGTCCATTTGTACTGTAAGTAGGTTTCAGTTTGATATTGTAAACATAATTTAGTTTGAGTTACAGTAGTAAACAGAGTGTTAATGTGGTTAACCTTTGAGCTAATATTTGTTAACACATTACTCCTTTTGTTGTATAATGAGGATGTTTTACCTGAGTGTGGTCTTTTCTGTTATCGTTGTACATTCTAGAAACCACACACCTCCAAGTCTCTGTAAGAATCTGGCAGAAATAAAGAACTCTTTTTGCACTCCACGGTCTGGTTATTGAGACCCACCAGAGCCCTGACCGGACTCTCCACAGCGATCCATACTCTCCCACCACCCACACCCCAACACTATTTTTCAATATTATTAACTATATGTATTATATGTACTGTGTTAGTGTCTTTTTGTGTCATTTTGGTTGGTGGTGTGCCCCAGGATTTTGTAAATGTAAAAAGTGTGCCGCGGCTCAAAAAAGGTTGAAAATCACTGATCTAAAGGATTAATGCAGACGTTTATGATTGACACACAGTGAATCCTACTGACTTTTCCTCTATCACCTCACCATAATGAGTCTGATCATTTAGGTTTTGAATTAAATATCTTGAAACTACTGGATGGATTGCCACAAAAGTTGGTACACATTCATGCTCACCAATCTCCAGTCTCTTCAGTTTTTTATCTCAACATTTCATCAGGTAAAATGTTTCATTTGTCTAAAACGTTGGTTAATGACCATGGATGTATTGTAAGACTTTACATTGTGATGATGTCACATATTTTTAAAATCTCTTTTCTGGGCTTGAGGAAAGTTTTACAATTATAAAACCTCCATGAATCAAAAATTGACAATAGTAAGAATCATCATTGACCTTGTCTGCTGTTCGAGGTGTCCTGCCAAAAGTTTATCTCTTTTACAATGACGGTTTATGGGATAAATGCTTGTTGGGCCACAGATTGTTTTTTTGTTATTTTACTGCAATACTGTGAGTAACCACTAGGAGAAATTGGCTGATAGGCTGAGCAGTGGCGCCCTATCCAGCTCTTACAATACATCCATGTTTATGAGTACATACCTGCAAAACTAGTGATATTCCCATCAGCCTCAGCTATACTTTTTGTTAAGCGCTTGTTAGCAAATATTAGCATGGTACAAGCTAAACTACAATGGTGAGTCATAAACTCCCAAACGCTGTGGGCATGCCCGCCGAGTTCACTGAAACCACACCCCCTACCAATTGTCACTTGTCAAAGTCACCACCTCTACCCGAAACATGGACACTACGTCTGAGAGCTTTCTGCTGCTAGCTCAGCGGCTAACTCAGCTAACTGTAGACTGAAGTAGTGTTAGTAGTAACTAACTCACCACTAGGCAACCACTGAGGAGAGCAGCCTCTCGGTCTTATATAGTAGGGGAGGGACCACGGTCATGCGGGTACGTCACGGATTACCTGTTTTTTGCACAGTTTAAGGCTCTATCTCCACAATTCCGTTCTGCATAGTTATCAGCCTTTTCACGTGTTTTCTGTAACCATTTTCCAACATGTATAATATGTTTATAAGTAAATCAATGAATTGACTTTACACGGAATTTAACGATGATTATGATATCCAGGCATTCCTGGAGGAGGGGGGGTCAGCCCTATGTTCCCACAGCTCTGTTTCCACATTTCTAACTTTTTTTTCAAAATTAGGCCCTATGTTCCCACAGGGTTAGGGTTATATTTTACAACTGCATCCATAACATTCACCCTCCATAATTTTCCCCACACTCGTCCGGGTCTACGGCACGTGAATCTTTATTGCCCAAGTGGGAAACAAACTCCAGTCTCCAGTATGATAGTCGAGCATCAGCAGATTGGATAGAACTTCAACATTTAAATGTTTTAAATTTGTGAAATTTGAAAATTCGGCTCCATAAGTCCCTGGCTCAAAGCCCATGCGCTGTGCCGTATCAGATGGATTGGTCACCCAATGAGGAGCCTGGTCTACCTGATCTTGCGAACGCAAAACGATGGCCCAATCAGGACAGTGTTGTGCCCCAGTGCTTAATTTGTAAATGATTGCTCATGAGGGATTTTCACTCGTAGCCTTAGATAGGTACCAGGACACCCCACATGTCTGTGGGAAAATAGGGTCTAAATTGTAATAATCTCTTAGAAATGTGGGAACATAGAGCTGTGGGAACATAGGGCCTAAATTTAAATATTTTCTTAGAAACTTGGGAACATAGGTGCTGTGGGAACATAGACACGCTCCCCCTGGAGGAAGCCACTGTGTTAGATCCCAGATTTAAATCTAAAATGGACAGGGATGAAATCTGGGGCAGTGGCAGCAAACACAGAGGCAGTTGAGAAGGTATTTGAATTCGACAATGCCTTTAGCACATTACTGTTGTGAGACCTTTTCTTGCTCTGTGGTTCTTGCACTGTTAATTTCTTAAGCTGTCAGAGCCAAGAGAGACAGAGGGGCAGGCTGAATAAGAGGACTACGTAGATTTATTGTAGCTAATTGTGATGAATGATAGATGGCAGGGATTATTACACTATTTAATTTAAAACTAAACCTTGTCATGTCATTTCAGACGCCACCTGTAAAGCAGAAAAAAGAGGACAGCCCTAGAGGAACTTTTCGAAGAAGACAGCAAGCTGCTTTCCATGCAGCAGCAGCCCCCTGTCTCCACAGCCCAGAGAGTGGATCAAGAAATCCAGCTTTATAGAAGCCTTCCTCCCATTCCAACCAAAGACAGTGCTAGTCTTTGGTGGTGGAAGAAGAGTGACACCTTGCCAGTGTTGTCAGCTCTAGCTGAGAAGTATCTGTGTCCAAGCGTCCTCCACCCCTTCTGAAGGGTGTCTTCCACTGCTTGAGACACCCTAAGTCCAGAAAGATCTCATATCCTTCCTGAGAGGGCAAACATGATCATTTTTCTGCACACAAATTGTTAATTTGTCAAAGTTGATAGTTGTGGTCTTATCTTTACAGAAGACTTCTTTGTATTTTTTATTTCAGTTGAATTTTGTTTCAAGTTGAATGCAAATGAGCACTGTTTATATTCCAAAAGTCTGTGTTTTTAGTTTTAATGGCATATAATGGCAGTTGGGCTTAAAAAGCCAAACATTTATTTTTTTGACTGGACCAATTAATGTGACAATTTCCTAATCCTACGGCACTCTTGATAATCTTTCAAGGCACACACTAGCATGACATGGCATACTGGTTGAAAAACACTGCCCTAGGCTATGGGTCCCTGGACTTTACTTTGAGAAGTAGCTCACCTACTTTAAGGTTTGTTCTGAGGTTGCTACACATAATTTGTGTCTTCTGATCAGATATTTAAGCAAGTTAATACAAAAAAAGAATTTGTACTCATTCCCTCACCCAATGATAATCGATAAGGAATCGGATCGATAAGCAATATCGATGATGGAATCATAATTGTTAAATTCTTATCAATTCCCATCCCTGTGTGTTCACTCTGTGGAAACTTGTAGGGACCGCCTGTGTGTGTACTTTATTGTGTGTATGACACAACCCCGACTTCACACAGCTCTTGTCTGCCACTTAAGCTCGCTCCTATTGGTTGAAATAAAGAGGGAGCCTGCATGTGTGTGTGAACTGAGATGACATTATTTGCTGATATTTGTGGACATTGCCCAGCGTTTGGATGATATGTTCCTGCTTTGAGGGCACTTGAGTTTAGAACATTTACGGAGTGAAGGAAATCTGCCATCACGATAATTAAGCTGTTCTTTCTCTCTTACAGTTTATTGTGCTGCTGCCAAATGAGGAAGGAAGACTCCATTCAAAATGCAATCTTGTGTAATTCCTTGCAGGTGACTGATTATATAATCATGGACTCTGACTGATTTATCTGTTGCATTAAAGCTTTGTTACATTCAGGCTTGAAATATGTTCCTTATTAATTGCAAAGATTTATGTTCTCTCTGCATGCCGTCCACTGACTCCAAAGTCTTTAATAGTTAACACAAAGTTCCAATTGCTAAAAGATAACATAAGGGACTTTAATGTCCTCAGGGAAATTTGTCATGGGCAAAAGTTCTGCAGTCAAGCAATACATGACAATACAACAGTCGAAATAATAAGATAAGATAGTGGGGAAAATTCACCACTACAGCAGCTCAAAAAGATAGGGATATGAGAAACAATATATTAAAAAAAAAACATGTATACAACAATAACATTAAAAACTCAAAGGACCTTATAGTGCAGTACTGTACAGTCTGACTGCAGTTGGAATGAAAGACCTGCGGAAGCCCTTCTTACATTTGGGGTGTATTAATCTGTGGCTGAAGGAGCTGCTTAAGGCCTTCAGTCTGATGCAGAGGATGGGAGGTGTTGTCCATGATGGACAGTTTGGCCAAAACCTTCCCCTCTCCCACCACCTATATGGAGTCCAGGGGGCAGCCACAGGCTGAGCTGGCTCTTTTTATCAGTCTGTTGAGTCTGTTCTTATTCCGCTCAGAACATCCCCCTACCCAACACATCACTGTATAAGAGACCACTGATGCCACCAGAGTCAAAGGATCTCAGCAGTGGCCTGCACACACCAAACGATGCCAGCCTCCTCAACAGGTGTAAACGACACTGACCGTCCTGTATAGAGAGTCGGTGTTATCTGACCAGTCCAGGTTATTGTTGAAGTGGACACCCAGGTACTTGTATATCCTCACTCTCTCAATGTCAAGTCCCTGGATGTTCACCAGTGCAATTTTGGAGGGTTTTTGGTGGAAGTCAACCACCATCTCCCTTGTCTTGCTGGCGTTGACTTGTAGGTGGTTCTGCTCACACCAGTCAACAAAGTCCACGATGACCTTCCTGTACTCAGTCGTTCCCCTCTGACACACATCCCACAATGGCAGTGTCATCAGAGAACTTCTGGAGGTGAAAACGGTCTGTGGAGTAACAGAAGTCTTCTGTATACAGGATGAAGAGGAACGATGAGTACTGTTCTCTGAGGGGCCCCTGTGCTGATGGGGAACAGCTGGAACGACTGTGGTCATACCTACGCCATTTTGGTAAGGTGACTAAGGAAATGACGCACACAGAGTTGACCTGCTGACTGATGCTTTGCTGCACTACAGCTCAAAGATAAGAAACAGCCAAGGTAAAGTTGTAGTGTCTTTGACTCTCTCTCATGTCATTGTATACATGTTCCTTGAAGATGGTTTAACAACAACTTTTTAAGCAGTTATCTTAATCTGTTTAATATATTCTTTTAATTAAACCTTGTCTGGTTTGTATAACAATTGATATGCTATGAAAACAAATACGACTGTCTTCTTTATTAAATCCATTTAAAGCAAAAGCCCTCAAAGCTGCAAAGGTCAACTCAGTTGAAGATGAGGCAAATGCAGAGATGGCTGAAATCATGAAACATACAGGTAAAACATAAAATGCATTGTAGGTTGGAGAAAGTGTTGAAAAAGAAAAGTATTTAAATGTAATGATAATTTTACTAATGATATACTTTCAGGTTTCAAGGTATTTAAAGCTGCAGTTGGTAAGTCTTATAAAAGTAACTTTTTGTCATATTTGCTAAGACTGTCACTAAGTAAAGACAACATTACATGAAACTAGTAATCTGTAAAAAACAACAACAAACAAAACATCTCATTTAGCCCCACCTATGCTCCTACTGCAAATTGACAGAATCCACCGCGACCGGACAAAAAGAACGAATCAAAGCCAGGATGGTGTCTGATGGAGTGTCTGACAGCTGTCAATCACTGCTCACGCACACAGCCCCCTCCCCCTTCCTCCTCAGCTCGTTCAAGCTCATATCTCCGAGAGCTGTTCAGGAGCGTAGAGAAAGTAATCAGCGAGGACAAAACTACCGATACCTCCGTTACCAACAACAGCATACACGGTCGGGTGCCTTCGCACACACGTCAAATGTTTAAGTAATTCTAACTCCTTGAGAGGAAATTACAAATAACCTCTCTGTGTAGCTCAACACCACAGATAGTCTCCATAATGACAATTAAATTGAATATACGCCTTCTTATCTAACAAATAACAAAATCTAAACATAATGACATGGTAGTAAGGCTGGGCGATCAAACGATAAAGATATATATCACAAAACAACTTTTCCTCTATAGAAATATGAGACATGGTCGATATAATGTCGATAGATTAAATTCATCCATATTTTGACAGACAATACCGATGATGATGAGAGTTGCGTTGCACCAAACCAATCATGTGGCTGGAATAGAGCCACGCCAAGTTAGGTTGAAGGCCACTGCTGTGGACAGGTTCAGTAACAGCGCATCAGAGATCTGGGATACACCACGAATTTGAGAACCTCACCAATTTTGAGCCATTTTCAACACATGAAATGCTGATTTTTATCAATTTGGTGCCAATGTCAATATTAACAGCACCATTGATGTGTTTCATCATAGTACAGTTATATATGATTTAGTTAACACCTCAAAAAACACATTTAAGTGTTTAGTATCTTTTTAAAGTCCTATAAGAAACAGAGTAAAGTGCACTGCAAATTATGTCGAATGCATAGTCGAACAGCAAATTTAATGGTCTGTATTGTTTGTGTTCTTTTGAAACATCTTACATGTTCAAGTTTTGACAGTAAAGTAATATTCAAATCAAAAATAACCTTATGATATATTCAAGTCTCACTTATGAGTAACAGTAAGCTTGATCTATCGACCGCAGCCTATGAGCCGGGCTGTGACATAACCAAGACATGTATTTTTTTATATGCTACTTTCAGATTAGGGAAGAAAATAAAGAGGATTGAGAAGCAACATGCCCTCCAAGAAAGATGGATTCTGATAAGTGACATTAAGTGGAAAATGTTGGGGAGGATGTTTGAGATTGGTGCCCAGAAAAGAAAAAAACGTATTAGGAAAGTTGCATGAAAAAGAATTACTAAAGAGCATCCCAAAGCTCACCGGATTTATTAAACCAGCTGCTACTGAAGATGGACCCAGCACCGGGGGAAGCTCGCTATCACACACCGGAGGGAGCGGAGGAGGCGCAGGCCGCGCAGGTGGATGTAGCTGGAGAGGAGCAGGGGACCGCCCGCAGCAGTGTATGGGAGGAGGAGGGGGGGAGCACACGAGCCCCAGAGAGAGGACCAGGATGCAAACTATTCAGGGGGAGAAACGTTGATGTTCTATATAGTAGAATATGTCCGCATGGGGGCCCCACCTGCACAGTGTATAAATAACCGTGCTGACATACAATCAGCTCCCATTTTCTTTCAGCCACCAAGCTGCAAGTCTTGAGATCTACAAGAAGATAAGAAACTCACCATGTCGGCGGCGACGGTAGCCTCCTCGGGGGACGACAGGCCGTGTCCGTCCTGCTCGGATGGCCGCGTCCTCAGCTTTGACCTCCACACCCGCTGCGAGGTCTGCCTGGGAGCTCAACACGCTGGCTTGGCCTTGACCCCACGGCTACTTGGGGCTGGCTAATAACTGGAGCTAACTGGCTATCCTTGGTGCGGAGCCGCGCTTCTAACTCACTAAGCCTCGCCTCCAAGACTGCACACAAACTACACTTAGTACAGGTATCATTACTGTCAAAGGAGGCAGAGGAGTAGCTAAACATGTGACACACCGAGCAAGATAGAGCAGAAGAGTGAGAAGGGGAGAGAGAAGCCATGGCTAACCGCTAACCAAGATTAGCTGTGGAGCTAACAGGGGCTAACAATAGAGCTAAAGCAACAGAAGTTTAAGTGGTAGGTTTTAAGAGATTGGAAAAGCAAGAAGCGCTTTAAACCAAACAAGCGTATGCTTAAGTGTACAATTAATAAGTATCCACAGTTAAAGTTAGCGGAGTAGAGAGCAGAGACGCTAACGCTAACAGTACACAGTAACACAGACGGTAACAGGAAGTGACGGAATACGCTTACTGGATTCTTTGGCGTACCACTAGAGGGAGCCCCACATACCACACTTTGAGAATCACTGATCTAGACCATGGCTGGTTGTCATGGCTGAATGCGTTTGGCCAACGCAGTGTTTAAAAGTCCAGAGAACAGTTAAAAAAGAACTAAAAGTACAGGGGAAAGAAATACTATAAAAAATTGCTATTAAAATCACTATAAAAACACTATAAACAAAGAGAGAGGTCAGAGCTGCTGTAACTGGCAGCCACTCCGTCAGCACCATGGCAACAGAACAGATAAGAGAATGCAGTGGTGCAGTAGTGCAAAAAGTGCTCCACACAACTGCGATCAAATAATAAGCAAAAACCAAACAAAATTAATGTGATTCAAAGCCAATAAGACAATGCAGTGCTGCAATCGGACGGCAGGTTAAATAAATCTTACTAGAAGAAGACAAGATATGTGTACATAAACCATGATAAAAGAAGTGAAAGAAATTCAAATTGTAAGAAAATAAATATAATATTCAAAAAAACAATCATAAAACATAATGTCCAGACTAAAAAATCAGCAGTTCCTTCTTCCTTTTAACAACTCTGCTCTGTACTTGAGACACTACAAGCTTGAAGATTTAGTTTGTTGTTGAGTGGTGCAATAGTGGGGTTACAATAGAGTTCAGGTGTATTCAGCCAATCACTTACTCGCTCCATAGCTCGTACAACATGTACAAGCTATTCCAACTGGTCAGATGACTCCAACCACGCACATCTGTGATCCTCTCCCTTTCTTCCACTGCTGTCGAGCTTTTATCAAAAAAACAACCACCACTTCCTGCATTGATGACATATTTTCCTGTTACATCCATTTCAGCTTTAATTTAAGAATATTTATTTTTATGCTGGGTGAACAGTGTAGTGATAGTTGCTCTCTCTTTGTCTTTTCTGCACCATTTAAATATTTGGGGAACTACATAAAGAAAATTTAAAAGAAGAGTCAACCCTTTAACCTCAGTCATTGTTTCATTTTGAATACAATGTGCTGAGGGAACACAGCAAAAAGAGCAGAAACTGTCAGACCTTCACTGTACTGTATAAGACTTAATTGAGAGTTCCTGATATTATTTCTGTTACAACTTGATAATGATAGTATTCATAATATCGCAGAAACAATGTGAATTTCTGTCAGAATATATTATTATATATATTTATATTTCATATATATATATTATATTATTATTTCAGCACAGAGACTTATGACACTGAGCAGCGTGCACAGATGGGTTTATTAAGGGCTTAATTGCTCTGCTGTGTTTTCCATTTTTAAATAACCTTTTGAGGGAGGAAATTAGCATGTCAGTGAAAAACAATCACTGTCATTCAACAGCAGATTAATATATCACTGCTCTCTGTTGTGTTTAGACAAATCTAAAAAACATAATTTAGAAACATTTATTTTACCAAACTGATTGATTTGGATTGAAGATTAGCCTGAAGGTAAAAAGAAGAAGTGACGTGACTAGAATATTGATGGTTTGAATCCTTAAACCAGTTGTGTGTGTGTACTTGAGAGAAAGAGACAGAGAGAGAAAGGCAGAGAGAGAACGTTAGACACCCACACACACATATCTATCTCTGGATTTATCGATGTGAAAGCAGGCTGAGCTTTAAAGCCTACCTGCAGGGACTATTTGGTAAAAGTGCTCATTTGGATTTGAAGGAAAAAGTGGGGCAGAAGCATGGTACAAACAAGAACAGTAAATCAGCTCATGATCCACACATGAAGCTCTAAAACATCACAGGTTAGGAAATGTTTTTATTACAGGGACATGTGCCTTCTCAAGCACTTATCTCTTTACCAAAACCAAGTTCTAACAGTCATAGGGTGTTTTCACACATGCATTTTTAGTCTGGTTAAATTGAACTCTGGTTTACGGCGAAGTATAAGGGCCACATTAGGGGCAAAAAAAGATTAAACTCGACATGACGACTTTAAAGTCAGCACCTAGACATTTAAGTCGAGATGTTGAGATTAAAGTCGAAATTTCTACAATATAGTTGGCATGTCATGTCGACTTTAATCTCGACATGTCGACTTTATTCTCGATAATATACCCCCTCTGTACTGCTCACAGGTGTGTAACCATCGATATCCTTGCATCTGCCCAGTTCCAGCAATTTCAGTTTGCAGGAATGCAGACACTTAATCCAAATTTGATTGGTTTATCCTTCTGAAAAGACACAGTTTTCGGCACAACCTTTTCAACGTTCTCACACTTATGATAACATTGTGTTTCTGCGCTAAATGAGCAAGAATTTCTTTGTTGCTCAAACCGGTTCTGAAGTACAGTTTTACCAATTCATCTACACAAGGCATTTTTGTGGGCCAACCGTCTGAGGCTGACTGTCCGGATTCAGCATCTAAAGAGAATAAAGTCAATATGACATGCCAACTTTGTTGTCGAAATTTCGACTTTAATCTCGACATGTCGACTTAAATGTCGAAGTTTAATCTCGTCGTGGAAAATATCTTTTCCCCCTCATGTGGCCCTAATACTCCGTCGTACTGGTTCTCTGAGGAGCAGCACTCTCAGTGATGAGATGTATCCTTTGTAAACAGCCCCACTAACAAGCTGAGTCAACATTTTCAGTATTTGTGTTTTTATTCTGCCTATTTTCTCTCTACTGTTCTATACTTCAATATGTTCACCATTTTACACCACAAATAAGGTGTCTAAAGTTAAATCTTTAGCCGATTTAAAATAATTAGGTTTTAGTTCAATGCAGTCCATTTTAGTCACCTTCCTTTTTCTGGTTAGCTTTGGGTAAATGACGTTTTAATATTTTAAAATCTTGATATACTGATGTTGAGCTTATGTCTACACAGGGTTGCATGAACAATTATTTAATGGCTATAGTAGTAGTAGTAGTTGTAGTAGTAGTAGTAGTAGTAGTTAACTGTACCAGCTTTAACATTTAATAATAATAATAATAATAATGATAATAACAATACATTTTATTTGTTTAAATAAAAACACAATGAAAGCAACACAGAGAAGAACAAACAAAAACAAATCACAAAATCACAATAAAAAAATGTATAGGGATAATTCAAGATTAATGTGTATTAAAGTGTATAGGAAGATATAGGCTAACAAAAATATGAATCCAAATATAACACTGCTGTAGGCTCAAATGTTCTGCTTTGTCAAGGCACTGTCAGACAAAACCCTATGACTGTAACTGTTTCAGACAAGGAGTTGAAGATACTGATGGTAAAGTAGCTTTAGAGACAGTGGGAGAAAACAAGGACAAAACATGAGGGTGAAACTGACAGTTAAGAGACTATACACCTCAGTTGTGGTGTAAAATGGTGAACATACTGAAGTATAGAACAGTAGAGAGAAAATAGGCAGAATAAAAACACAAATACTGAAAATGTTGACTCAGCTTGTTAGTGGGGCTGTTTACAAAGGATACTTCTCATCACTGAGAGTGCTGCTGCTCAGAGAACACTGACAAACTGATAAAGCTGCTCTGTGCTACAGGCAAAATCAGGCTGCTCTGCTGTCACCAACAAACCACTAGTGTCACTGCTAATCAGGGACAGGAATACCCTGAGAGTAGATAAGTAATTACGGGTAATAAAAAAGTTATTTTTTCAGTACGCCAGGAATATTTCAGATCCAGTAGTGGAGGTATAGAGAAGAGGGAGACACAGGGGGGGGAAATGTAGCCGAAATGCCAAGCCTATAGGAAGATGCAATCTCTTGGAGCAATTCAATTTGTCCTTGACTTAGCAGCCGCATATGAAGGCTGCAGATCAGCCACATTAACATATGATCTACTTTAATGAGAGAAGGACAGATGGTGGGCCATCGTTTGAGTTTTTATCTCAAGTGTAGCTGTAACTGGCTCCTGTGACTTTGCAGCAGATAAGTGAATACTGGCCAAGGAGGGACGAAGGGGAACGAGGAATTCAGGCACATCCAGAGATGAATGACGGTGGATGTGGGGGCTTTAAAGCTGCATTAATCAGATTTTCTGTTCATTTTCTATGGCCACAACAACATGAGCATCTTATTAAAAGTAATGTAGCAAACAGTTGTCTATTTACACATCCAACAGACACAAAGCAACATTAGTATTCATTTGGAGTTATGTTTCATGCCACCTGGCAAATTAAAGTCCAATATTCAGCTTAGACTGGTTCTCCAACTCCAACAATATTACATTAAACAGCTAGTCAAAGTAGTTCATCTGCTGTTTAGTGCTGGGAAGGTAGTCATCAACTTCTTCTTTAATTAAAGAGCATTGTGCTAAAATAAAATCCAAAAAGTCATAGGTATGAGCTGAAAAACACTAAGACATATGAACTAAGACAATGCATTTTTCGGGACAGTTCGTTACATCAATGGTTGAGTCATACAGAAGTGAGCGTGGGTTGGAAAAGTGATAAACAGAACCATGTGAGCTGAGGCTATTGCAAAGGAGGTGGACCCGAGTGCTGACGTAGCTATTTGCATATTTTCTAAATATTCATCTTTACACTTGGTGACCAATTTAGATTTAACATTTAGATTTAAATGTGACATTTCGATTAAGACATAACATTTATTTATTATTTTACGTACACATTTTAAATAATTATTTGTAACATGTTGTTACATGAAATAAAAATTAGTTAAATGTGAGGAAAGTGAACTAAAAATAAAAAAACTGTAAAACTGTAACCACATTTTTACAGACTTGTCATTATGAGCTACACGTTTCACATTACACAGTCATTTGCCTCATTGTTAATATAAAAATATTGATAAGTGCGGCTTTAAGTAGCTATAGATAATATGTCATATTCTTGGCTTGGCTATCCGAAACACTTCTGTACATTTAACATTGTTTTGGCAGGTGGGAATGTTCAATTAAAGAGTATGGTCTAGACCTGCTTTATGTGTAAAGTGCCTTGCGATAACTTTTGTTGTGATTTGACGCTAAATAAAGATTGATTGATTGGGATGATCAGCTGATGTATTTTCTAACATTTAAGTTCTTAACAAGTACTCATATCCTTTATCTTTCTATTTCACTTTTGATAGCTACAAAAACAGTAGCATTTGGTGTGTTTCAACCAATACTGCATTTTTTGTCTGTTCAAGCCATGTTCCCTATGTGTAGTACTGGTGACCACTATTATTTATCTTATCGTGAGGGTGTCACTTTAAACTCATTATAAAATCAAGCAATTTAACATGAAAATCTGTATTTATGTGTATTGTGCAATCCTCCTTAAACACAAGCAAGTCTCAGCGTGTCAACTCAAAGTGCCCTTTTTAGGACAACTCTATATTGGTCTTGCTTATATGAATCACTGCAGCCAGGCCTTATCTGAAGGTCAGCCATATGGGTGCTGGATCAAACACGAGGTCCACACAACAAACACAGAGCCTTATCATTATTCACTGCTGAGGCGCCCGGACAGCAGCAACGCTTAAACCCCAACATTTATTATAGCTGCCCTTGACGCTCCGCACGGCTGCTATAAAGTCATCGAGCATAATAAAAAATGACACCCAGGAATAACAGCAATCTGCAACTTTCTGGCCTTGATGCAAAAAGAGCCTGTATGCATTTACATTTGGGGTGTTTGTGCGACACGCTCATACAGAGAAGCACTTATAGAATGAGGAGGAAGGAACATGCCCATAGCTCAAACAATCAAACCATCAACCCTCCAGTCACCCAGTATTCTGCTTGACTACTAGGCCACCAGGTCACTGCACTTGTAAGCATGCAAATAAATGTACACAACCACACAGACACATACACTGAAACACATTCAGCAAATTGCCTCTCTCTAACACCCTCTCCATTCACTTAGAGTAACTCTGTGTGTAATATAGTACCATCAGTGTGTGTGTGTGTGTGTGTGTGTGTGTGTGTGTGTGTGTGTGTGTGTGTGTGTGTGTGTGTGTCCATGTACCAACTCAGTGTAAAATGAGCTATGAGTCCAGTCGCTCTGGTATAAAGAAAAAAAGGGCTTCCATTCAGCTACAGTAATCTGGAGTCTATGATGCTATCAACTGTGACATTTCATTTTAGTTTAGTTGGAGTTTAGGTTTAGCACATAAAAAAGAAAATACAAAAAAATAATAATACATGCAGATTTGCCAGTTATATATATATATATATATATATATATATACATACATTTGTGACTGAAACCTGTTTTAAAATATGATTTGCTATATGTACATCAGGGTAAGTGTTTCTTGTTTGATGGGTTCTAGGCATAAACATCATGTATGAGCTTTTCTTTATGTTGAGTGATAGTTTGTTGGCTTTAAACCAGTTGTCGATTTTGATCAATTCCGTGTTCATCTCAAATACTAAATTATGTCCATCTTTACGAGATAAAAAAAAATATTGGAATCATCAGCAAACAAAATGAAAAATGCTTTTGACGAGGTGATGAACAGGTCATTTACATAAATAAGGAATAATAACGGCCCAAGAATTGATCCTTGTGGCACTCCACAAGAAATTAACTTCTGATCTGATAATGAGTTATTCCATAAGACATATTGTGTCCTGCCTGATACTGTAGGTAACTTTCAAACGATAACAATTCTGTTCCACTTATGCCATAAAGACAGAGTTTCTGTTATAATATGCCATGGTTCAATGTATCAAATGCCTTTGATAAATCAACAAATACTCCATGTGTGATTTCCTTATTATCTTGGGCTTTAGTGATGTTATCAACAATTTGAGTGAGAGCCAATGAAGTGGAGTGTTTCTCTCTGAATCCATACTGATGGGGATAAAGGATATTATTATCTTTAAGATATTTAATCAAACGGTTATACAACAGTTTTTTCTAAAACTTTGGAAAAACACGGTAGGATGGATATCGGTCTATAATTGGGGAAAAAAAAGATGGATCATCTGCCATAAAAAGAGGGATAACTTTTGTCCATTTGAATTGGTCAGGAAATTGGAAATTTTGGTCACCAGTTTCCAAAGAGAGATTTAAAACATGAAGGAGTGGTTTAGAAATGTACGGAAGGCATTTTTGAAGTATTGAAGACTTCAGTTTGTCATAACCTGGTGCTGCTGATTTGAGGTTGTTGACAATATCAAAAAGCTCAGTCTCCGATATAGGATGAAATACAAAAGAGGAGGAAGGGCTCTTAATCCCAGAGATAGACAGTGGGATCCTTGGTATTTTATCTGCTAGCAAGGGACCAATTTTCACAATGAAACTATTGAATTCATTAGCTATTTTACAAGCATCAAAAATTGTTTTACCCATTTACCCAGAGTTGGACTCGTATATAGTTTATTCTTTTTTTCAATAGAACGCTTCAAGCCAGCAGTTAACCATGATTTACTCCAGTTTGAGTAGTAGTTCTCTTTTTCTTTGATAGGGGAAAGTCTCAAAAGTCTTCAAAAAATGTACCATGTAAGATATCATATGCAGCTTGAGAATCAACAGCAGACCAAGTTACTGTGGATAACCTGTCAATGAATTTCGTAATCTTATTGTCGTTAATACTTCGTATAAAATTGTCATTAAAAGGATTCTCTTTAGCAAACTGGGGTGCAAGATAACACACTGGAAGATGGGCAGATAAATCACAGAATAAAATACCAGGCATGCCAGAAGCACAAAAGGAATTTGTAAATATATTGTCAATCAATGTATCCCTTGTGGCTGTAATTCTTGTTGCCCTTGTTATAAGAGGTTAGAAAAATTAGGGAAGAAAGATGAGGCATTAAGGTGGTCCATAAATTGGGATGAGCCGGACCGCAGACGCACCCGGTGGAATTTACCAGTTAAGGGCAGTGACTCAAGTGCACAAACATGACAGGCCAATTACAACAAGATATTATTAGTAGATGGAGTGGATGCAGGGGCCCCAACCTGTCTGTAGACCCCATTGTGTGAGCTGCTGCTGGATCCTCGGCCTAGCCTGGTAGTTGCTCGTTGCTGCCGGATTCTCGGCCCAGTCTGGTGGTGGCTGGGAGCTGCCGGATCCTCTGCCTGGCTTGATGGTAGCAGGCTGCTGCTGGATCCTGGGCCTGGGCTCGGTTGACTTATATTCTCAAATTTCACTCTTTAGTCGAAAATCAACACTTATGTGGTCTAAGGGGACACTTCAGAACCAAATAATGAAATTTGTATGAAAGAAATACTCAGGATTGTGAAGATTTCTGACAGATTTGCTTCTGCTGCTTCTTATTTCCTCGCAGTATCCTCCACTCTGCTTTATAGAGATATTAACTTCTTAGAAAACTGAACTACAAAACCCCAGGTGTCAAACTCAAGGCCCGCAGGACAAATCCAGCCCCACCTACATTTTTGATCCAGCCCACATATCAAGTTTAGATTTTCAATACATTTTGGTCCACCTAGTTGGAGCCTACAACTTGGTTCTCCCAAAACTGCATCTGTGGGAGAACCAAACGTAGCAGAGAAATTCTGTTCACTTCCCAACCTTTAAGTCAGTGCCAACGTGCTCACCACGGCTTTCTCAAGAGAGAGATGTGCAGAATAACTGAACACATCAAAGCAGAATTTGGCAGATTTGCTGACTTCTGTGTGATGAAGATTAACCAATCCTCTCACAGATCGTCCTCACAGACAAACATCTTGCCGCCATTCTGAAAGTGTCTACAGCTCAGGACTGTAAGCCAAGAATTAATGAACTTGGCTTGGCGTGTCTGATGGCTGGTAAGAGACTAATCTATGTGGCTAGACAGCATGCAAACATTGATGTGTCATATTAAGGTCTGTGAAATAGGTTGCATGTGAGTTTTGCTTGATTTTTAGATTTTATTATCAGCTGATAGCATGCCAGTAGGCCAGTCTGTATGGGACATGCAAACTACATATTGATTAGTGCAACCTTATGTGGCGTTCACACCAAAAGCGTATGACGCGAATTGAGCAGCAAGTCTAAATAGAAAATGAATGTAAATGGCGCGATAACACGCGATTTTATATCAGGCGGCGTGAATGAAGCGTCTGGAGCGACGCGAATAAAGTTGGAAAAATTGACATCCAATCAGCGGCGAGTTTCTCCCGACGTCACATCCGTGACGTAAGCACGTAAGTTTGCACACATACATGGAGGAGAGGTTGATCGTGGCAGTGTGTGGACACCCGGTGCTCTATGACACGGCTGCCGTCTTCTACAGCGACCGAAATAAGAAAGAATAGGCATGGGCCAAAGTAAGCGTAGACGTGGGACTCTCTGGTAAGTTCTGAGACTATCTGTGGCTTGTTTTACCACGTTATTGACTGTGTTTCTCTATGAATGAAACATTAGCTTTGGTTAGCACTAGAAGAGCAGACTGCCCCGCTTGGCAGGATACCAGTTTCAGTTTATGTGTGAATGTTTTTGTAACCCACTAGGTGCCACAGGGTTTAGAATATATGGACCAAAGACTAGGTTCGTAGTAGGAGGGTTGGAAAGAGGAGTGACAGACACAATAGGAAAAATGGAGCCAGGAGGTACGTTTAAGGTAAGTGTACTGTATTGAAATGTGTGAAATAGAAAATAAAATTCAGTGCAATAACAACTGGTTTATCAATACTTCACAGTCTTTCATAAAACATATCCCAACTGAAAGTGTCCATATGGAGTGTAAGGTTCCTTAAGTGTCCATGTTCATATCAGTCAGCGCGCTAATGTCAAAAGAGTTTAAGTCAAGTCAGGGGGAAATTCAAGTAGTCAGGGGTGTTGTGGTTCTACCACACTGAGATATGGGTGAAGGTGAAGAAGGGACACGGGGTCCTCTTCAGGCATTGGTTCTTCACTCCTCGGATTAAGGAGAGATCTCACTGGGGACTCGCCATCTCCCCTTAACAGGGAGAATCCAGATCCAAATCTAATGGTTCTCAAAAAACCTCAAGACGCTGCCAAAAGTAAAATTACTCCTGACTCACGGATCTTCAACCACCTCTCGGTCTCAGGTAAGTATACTTTAATGGTTATTAGTGTGTTAAAAACATCTGTTCTGACTTTCTCCTCTGTATCTCTCGTCCGCTCCGACCTGCTGCTTTGACTCACTCAAACTCTTGCGTGCAGAGGGTGGGACTTACTCCCTCTGACCAATCATATATCTACTCTATGTACTGTGACAAATAAGGACTGAGTGTGCGTAAAATGACTGATTGACAGACTGATTAACAAATGAAAATAATATGAGGAATAAGGAAACTATAGAAAAATAAAATAATATAACTGGACCCAATTCTCTACTGGGTTACATTTTGATTGTCTGAATATTTAATTTGGTTAGATGCTAATTATACAAAGTGTATGTCTGTGTGTGCATGTGTGTGTGTGTGTGTTTGCAGTTGAGGTGTGTCGTAAATAGTGGAAGGGGCTGAGGGACACCTATTTGAAAAAGAAGAGGGAAGGAGAAAGGAGGAGCGGGTCGGCAGGAGGGCCTCTTAAAAAGTGGCGTTTCTCTGCGGTCCTGTCTTTCCTCGAACCCTGAACCACGCCAAGAGAAACCAGTGGCAACATGGGTGGGGGGTTCGAGGAAGACGGAGCCGCAGAGAACACATTTTTGAATTTAGATGGTGAGGGAGAAGCAGGGCCGTCAGCAGGAGTTTATGACGGTTGTTTAAGTGAAGACAGACACATATGCAGTATCAATGTCACAGTACATGTAAAAACTGTTTCAATTTCAGTAGGCAATAGACCCATTTCTTTATGTATTTTTTCTGTTACATTTGTTTCCATTACATTTCAAATTATATGTACCCCTATTGTAGAATAATTTTGGGTCATAAAATAATAATAATACTTTGTTATAGATCAATCCTTGAGTGACAGCGAGGGCACAGCTCCTGCTGCTCCTCCTGCTGCTTCAGCCAGTGGTATGTACTGTACAAAAGTTGAATTGTGTTTATTTGTAGCGCTCAAGTCCAAATAGAAAATTAACCTATACAAACTATATCACTGACTGAATGTTGTGATTTTGATTTCATACAGGTGCACGGACAAGGAAGAGGAAGAGAGGGAAGGAGATGGATGTCGGGGAGAAAGAGATAGAGAGAGTTTAATTGAGGGACTCCTCATACGGAGTCTCTAGAGGGCACCTGCCCCCCTGCCACCACCACCATCACCACCTGCCTGGAGAGAAGAGGAGCAGTTCCTAAGCAGCCTGGCTCCTTCCCTCCAAAGGCTGCCACCCCAGCAAAGGGAATACATTGAATTCCAAATTTACAAATTAATTTATGAAGCGACAACATTCAATTTAAATTTGGAAGTTCTTGAGTAGCTGGGGTGACAACCTATGGAGGGAATGAGCCAGGCTGCTTTTTCTTTTCTATTATATTTTTTGTTGTTGTTGTTATTGTTGTTGTTTTACTAATGCATTTTTATATAAACAAATATATTTTATTGACTTAATATTTCTCATGTCATTCTTTCAAGTGCAATGAGAGATTGAAGAGTAGACTGGCCAATTTCTAAATGAAAGTTAAAGTAAAGAAAGGAAAGTTTAATGGTATAATATCAGATATGTCAGTATGGTATGAATTGATGTTACATGCACAGTGACTGGTATACATAAATTGTGGTAGTTATATTGCAGGATTATTGCTCAGTTGTATTTGGGTGGCTCTTAAAAGAGCCGTTTTTGGGGTGCTTGCCCACTAGATGATAGGTTGCCACGGGACCACTCCCTCTGCAGAGAAGAAGGCTGTGAAGGTCTCCCAGACCCTGATGGCCTCTCTCGCAGAGTTGTTTGCTCCAACTCTTCCCAGACCTGGCAGTGGCTCCACCTCACTCCCTGCGATGCTCCCCCCAACTCCAGGTGTCTGGGCTGTCATCCGCAGGAAGTTGTGAAGATGACAGGTCGCCATCACACATTTTTCTGCAACTTCCAGGTGGACCTCAAGGACATGGTGGTACATCCTCCACTGGGACGCTAGGATGCCAAAGGTATTTTCCACCACCAACCGGGCCCGACAGTAATTGAAAATCCTCTTGTCTCTGGGGAGGATGAGTTCAGGGAATGGCCTCATGAGGTTTCTCCTGAGTGGAAAGGCCTCATCAGCAACAAAACAGTGAGGCTGAGGTCCTCGGTGCTCAGCTGCTGGTAGAGGCTGGTCAGCAGGCAAGTGGAGGGTTCCAGCGTGAAAGTGCCTGTCCAAAGGCAGAGTTGGCCAGGATAGTTGGCCCTCCATCGCTGGTTCTCCCGTATCCCCCAACATCAATTATCAATAAACAAATGCTCCTGTAGGAGTCTCCTGTAGCCAGGAACCTGCAACATAGGATAGATGAAGGGTCAGGCTTAAGCTTTCTTGAAAACCTTAAAAAAAAACCAGCCTATAGCATTTCAATAAAAAAAAATCTCCAAACATTTATCTATTCTACATTTAAACTTAAATTAGAAAATTGCAAGCTTTGTGGTAGAAATATGTCCATGTATGTTATGTTAAAAATTCTCTGAAATCACATTATGAAATAAGAACCATATTCAAATCTTAAAAAGGTGAATAATATTTTTTCTCTCCCCTTTCTGATAACCATTGACTTACAAGTAAACAGACTAAATACTTTTATTTGACTGAAGGGGAAAAAAAGAGTTTATAGCTTAATATGCACAATATATGTTTCAGTATGCATGTATCTGTACAGTCAGTTAAGTTAGCAGTATGAGGTTACCTATGCTATATATTTTTTACATATTCATTTTGCAGTAGGCTAATTAGTAGACAAATTATGAAACCGCAACTCACCTCAGACAGATGGACAGGCGCTCCGCAGCTGGGATGGAGCGCCTGTGGTTGGTGTCCAGGCGGGAGATCCTGGCACCGACCCGAGCTAACAGGTCCTCGAACTGGGCTCCAGTCAGCCTGAGGTACCACTGGAACCGGTTGTCATCCAGGCGGAGCTCCTGGAGGAGACGGTGAAATTCCCCCAGCTCAGTGCGTCTCCGGTGGATGTCATGAACCCAGACACGACGGCAGGTGGTTTTCCAGCGCTTCTGGATCTTGTACAGTAGGTACAGTGCAGCAACGGTGGTTATGTCAGCCATGATCGACATGAAAAGACAGCGGGTTGAGAAATGCTGATGTCATGATGCTAACATGCTAATATTTAACAGGTATAATGTTGACCATGTTCACAATCTTAGTTTAGTGTGTTAGCATAATAATAAGTCAAATATCTTGTTCCTGTTTGGTTCACACAGCCTGTATATATCATGGTTGGGAACATATGTCCACATTTTAGAGGTCAAGTGCCCAGACAGCGCCACACCCACCATACGTATTAGATTAAAAAAACTGATCTAATCAGCACTGCTACATTGGTTTGTGTAAAACTGTTTTCTTCCAAGTAGTTCCATGCAGTCACTCTTTCATGCTGTATATTATACTGAGAAACTCGTATACGGTATTTGCTATAAAATGCACGTTGAAGGTGATCACAAGCAGCAAAAGCAAACCACAAAATGCAAGACATCCCCACCTCTGGTGCAGATTGGGCATTGAAAGACAAAACAACAGACTCTGAGCAGTTTGTTGTTGCTGAACAGCAAAATGTCAACAGGGACTAAAAGTCAGGGTATCTCAGCTGGTGCTGCATCGATTTTGGCTAGGTAAGGTAACAGGGTAATTATCTACTGGCAAATGATGAGGGATTCATTGTACTATTTTCCAGTGTTCAGCATACTGGCTCAATTAACAGCATGACAATTCAAATCTGCAGTATCGGTACAGAAGCTCTACTGCCAAATATACTTGGTCTGTACAGCAGATTAGGCTGCTGGCTGCTCCTACATTTACTGGGACTCACCTCCCTAGAGAGCATCTGATACTCATTAAATTTTATCCTCGCAAAACTGGGGCACATATGACAACAGTTACAAGCACATCTATACCCATTGAAAGATAAGGTGAATCCTGAGGGGTCCATAAAATTAACAACAGTGACAAAGAGAGGGAGTTTTCTTCTCTCCTGGCTTTTCACAGGGTACATTTCTATGAGAACACATTTGCAGCTTTGAAGACAAATATACATTATTATTCACTCTTTGACTAGGACTCAATTTTTTTGCTTGATGAATGCACTTGTTGCTGGTAAAATGTTGCTTGCAAAGTTAATGATTTTTGCTTCTGCAGTCTTGTTCCCATAAGCCCACTGCTCTGAAATCAGGGCAGCGGAACAAAAGCCCATGGAAAATAAAAAAACACAGTCCTGCAGGAAAATATGCACAATAATAAAGGGTAGCAAACAAACAAAACAACCCAACACTTTCACGCAAGCACAAGGACATTGCAAGTATGCGATGCAGCACAGCATAAATAGGTTTCGGTGGTTGGAAAATAGATTCTATTATCCGCATTCTCTGCAGCCACATTGTGACAAAGCATTTTCCATTTCCTGCTGTGATAATGTAGAAGCTGTTGTAATGATATGGAGCAGCAAAGGAGACCCCAAGGTGAGTACGGGGAAGCCCATGTATCATAGCCCAGCTGCTATCTCCACACCCATTCACGGGCCAGCGGTCCCTGGGTAAAAATAAATTGCTGCACTTCACAGTTCAGTGGAGGGAAACAGGCCTTTGTGTGAAGTAAAAACTCAAATGCTGACCCAAAGTGCTGCTGCGTGAACCGAGAGGAAGGCCCACACATGCAGTATATACACATGAAATAACATTAAAACACACACACACACTTTTCCCTGTGTTTTTAAACAGTCAAAGTGGGCATGTCAAACATCACTTGATACATTTTACCCCGGACCTTGTGAAGAAGGCATGAGAAGAGGCAGGTAACACCATCCTGCTACAACTTAGCCAGTAAGTTGATAATCAATCACCCAAAAACAGTTGTAATATTGTAATTGTCAATTTCCCTGTGACTGAACTAATGACAAAATATATTTCTAAAACGCTATCCAAACAGAGATCATCAGGTTTGAACAACGAAATGATTTTCTTGACCCTTTGATTGTTATTGTTATAGATGTAATTGTTAATGTTGTAAATATTAAATGGGCGTGACAACCATTCATTCTCATTCACACACCGTTGGCGCAGCAACGGGGGCAATTTGGGGTGTCTTGCCCAAGGACACATCAACATGTGGACTAGAGGAGCTGGGAATCAAATCTTCCAATTGGAGGACGACCGCTGAACCTCCTGAGCCACAGCCGTTCTGGTTCTAGAAAGTGAAGCCAATGCGGGGGCATTAAAACCTGCATTCTCCCAAATGGCCATGAGAGGGTCTCAAAAAAGAAGTCTATGAGAAAATAACCTTACTTCTCACCTGATTCAGTATCTCAGTGAACATTTTCCTAATGAGTTTATGGTCTATATTGCTAGTTTCACGTTTTCTTCAATACAACATTTTGTAAATTATGTTCTCATTTTATTTAAATTTGATGATTAAAGGATATGCTTTAGGGTGTGGCTATGTTGTGATTGACAAGTCGCTACTATAGCAACAATGTTGGTTACATAACTTAACCATGGTATAACCCCAGATTCTGCTGCTATTTCTCAGTGTGTTTTCAAAGAGTTAATTGTAACATTTTGGTAACCTTAAAAAAGTCTTGATCAGCATTTGGTTGTAGTAGAAGATCCGCTAAGGCAGTGGTTCCCAAAGTGGGGGGCGCACCCCCTAGGGGGGGTGCAGAGCCATTGCAAGGGGGGCGTGGTACGGCTACAGGGCTAAATGAACAGCTGCTGTCAAAACATGGACAAGTTTTTAACTGGGCTCCCACGTAAATTTAAGAGTGACTGCGCGTGTGTGTGTGTTTGTGTTACTATCAATGCAGCGCTTGTGAGAGCAAAGCATCCTTATAGCTCTGTGTCTTATTAGACAGCAACACCCCCAGTTTGGGAACCACTGCTCTAAGGAGTCAGATGTTTACTTACTGTTTTAAGACTGTTTTCACAACGAACACATTAGCATTATCACAGTTAACCATAGACTGTAAATGCACCATGAAAACCTACCTGGCAGCTAGCGTTAGGTTCAGCTCCATCCTCTTGTCCAAATATGTTCACTTCTGGCTCCAAAAATCCAAGATGGTGACGGTCAAAATGGTAAATTCAAGGCCTCAAAATGGGTGACATCATGGTAGCTACATTTATTTTTACTATGTGATAACTTATTGGAATCGGAACAGGCTCTGATCTGTCTGGTCCAGCTGATGGCGGTTTTGTGTAAGTGGTATTAACTGATTCTTAACTTTCTCCTCTGATTCAGTCACTCCCTGATGTTCTCACTAGAATTATTTGAAAAATGCTTAATATTTAATGTAATGTTGCTGACATTGCATGTGCAAGTTGAAAACATAATAATATTAGAACAAACTAGCACTGTGAGTGAATGAGTAGCTGTTATGTTATAATCCACTAAACCATGTGTTTCTGTATTGGTAAAGGAATTACACAGACTTTTGACATGTGACTTATAATCCAACTGAATATCAGCTTGTTTCTGTCTTGTCTTTGTAGGTTTGAATGATCTTTCACTAGCCACAGGACCACACCCACAACATGATGCACTTGAACGATTTATTAAGAAAACGATTGATGAACACAGTTTTGTGCTGGTATTGCCGGGAATGATGAGGCGCTTGTCTGAATTCAGGGATGAAGAGAGGCTCTAAGAGACATCGATTAATTATGTAGGTATGTTAAACTTGGTGTGAAAGCAATGGATAGTTGATCTCATGAAGGTGGAGATGAACTACCTGATCTCAGCTGGCCATTTGGCTGGGAGCGATCATCCACCCTGGAAACCCCCACAACTGGCTTGCATGGTTCTGTCTGCTGAAGTTGCGTGAGTGGCGCTTGGTTGCAATGACATCCCGGTGCCACTGCCCGGGATAAATGAGCTGCAGGAATCAGTGGAGCTGCGAATATGGGTAATCTTGATACCTCGGTGAGGGCTAGTATCCCAGTGCCAGATGCCCCGGCTGAAGCAGAGTGCTGGCAGCCCTAAGTGCCAGGAGCCTTGACTAGAGCAGGCTGCTGTGGCAACTGGAGCCAGATGTCCCCGATAAAGCTGCATGCTGTCGAACGAAGCAAGGTTCTGGTCTAAGCGAAGTGCTGTGATTGAAGTGAGGAGATGACATGGGTCGCAGGCATCCCGGTGCCTGATGTCCCTGTCTAAGCGAAACAATGCGGTTGGAGTAAGGAAACAGCATGGGTCGCATGCATCCCGGACCCGATGTCCCCTGTTTAAGTGAAGCGCTGTGGTTGGAGTGAGGAAATAGCAGGGGTCACTTGCCTGAAGTCCTGGTTGAAGCGAAGTGCTGTGGTTGGAGCAGGGAAATGATATGGAAGCAATTTCGGTTAGTTGTATTTATGATAAGCTGTATTAGTAGCTTGCAACCCGGTGCCTCTAATCAATCAATCAATCGATCAAACAATCTTTATTCATATAGCGCCAAATCACGGCATCTGGAGGCACTTTACACATAGAGCAGGTCTAGACCGTACTCTTTAATTGAATTTGAAGAGACCAAACATTCCCACATGAGCAAGCACTTGGTGACAGTGGCAAGGAAAAACTTTCTTTTTAACAGGAAGAAACCTCAAGCAGAACCGGGCTCTAAGTGGGCCGCCATCTGCTTCAGCAGGTTGGGGCTGAGAGCGGACGATACGGAGTGATTTTTGATTAGTTGTGTTTGTTACGTGTGACACCATGCTTTTAATGGCAGATGACGCTGAAATGACGATTGATTAGATGTACTAGCAACATGCAACCCTGTGTTCATAATGTGCAAGTGCATGTAACAGTGTGCGATAGCAAAGTGATGTTAGAGTAGCCACACAACGAACTTGCAGCTGGTGAACGGAAAAAAGACATCGCGGAAGTGACTTTAAATTTATTATGAAACTGGCAAACCTGAGCATGTAACAGCAAATGATATTTAAGTGACATTAGAAGATTTTTATTTATTAATTAATTAATTTATTTATTTTTTGTACTATAAAGTAGCGGAGGTGGATAAGGTATGATGCAGAACTGATGTCTTGTGCCGTTCGTTTAAATACTGAGAAGTCTGAGTAGAATGAAGAACTTGAGGCTGCCAGACAATACTACCTGCCCCCCATCGTGGGTGCTGTGGCCGTTTGGCTAGGGGGCTCTGTGACGTCACGCGTGCCAATACTGGCGGTGATTGGCTTTGGTGAAAAACCGGCTGTTGTTTCCGCTGATTAAATAATGAAGCTTTAGTTCAATGTCACTGAGGTTGGAGGGAATGCATTCCTGTGCAAGATCGTTGGAGGTGGGCGGCGGTGTGGTCGCTGATGTCAGGTCCGTTTGTGGATGTAAAGGCGGTTGGACAGCCGTGGGTTCAGCATGGTGGAGAGTTACCCGGACTGTGGAGGCGGCTGAGAGGGGGAGAGTATAAAGCTGCTGCCCCCGCGGCTATGCATGTTGCTTCCCTGGTTTTTGCTAGCTGACGGAGGAGATGAAGCCGCAGATCTACCAAGAGTGTCACGTCAGGGGAGCATGAGTTGAAGAGCCCACGAGGCCGGTATGTGCACCGCTGAGCGCAGCGGTTCTGCCGGGATGCTTGGCTTAGGTCTGCTGCTGGGTTGATCTGCAGTTTGTGATCTGTGGTGAGTTGGCTCTTGGAGTCGTAATCGTAGCTTTTATCCAAGTTTTTTTAATGCAATTATGCGAGAAGTACAATCTGTTTCTGAGATGACCACGAAAGCTTGACTGAGACTGCCCACATGTGAAGCGAAGAATACGAGAGCGGAAGGAGAGGAGAAATCTAAGTGGTATTTATAGGAATGGCCGGAAGCGGGGCAGTTGTGATGTTCCTGCTCCTGAAAATATGCTCAATACGCTCCTCTAATGGATGTATTGGAACATTACTGAAGTTCCATACATCAGACAAAAACTGAGCAACGCCTATCTTCCAGACAGAAAGAGAGGATTTAATTGAAAGTGTCAGAAAAAAGGTAGCCAGAGTTACAGTATGCATAGCCAATATATATTAATAAAATACATGAATATGTAAAATAAAGGTGAAAGGTAAATACAAGGTCAATAAAAGTACATCTGACTAAAATGTGACTGAATCTTTTATATTTCTTAGTAATTTTTGTGTATGCACTTCTTTAGCTATACAATACATTCAATTAGTTCCATTCAGCCAGATTCAACCATAGTATAAGCATGAATCCCACTAATGATTTTGGCCCACTTCAGCTGTGTCTACAAAATATTGAGCTGTGCAGCTGCAGCTTTAATTTTTTTTATTTTTTTTTTTACTTTCTGTAGAAGTAGTCTGGTGCAAATATAGAAATTAGAAAGGCTGGCTACAAAATGTTATTGGTTGCTGGAGGAGCACTCAATGGATGTTGTGTCCAGAAAAACCTCAAATAACATTACACTTATATGTAGTAAGAAAAATACCATCTAAGTGATGCTCATTTGGTCAGATACCCTGAAATGAACAACATTATGTATATATATGTTGTCATGTGCATGGATAAAATATTTGCTCTATAGCTCCAGTAGTGGTTGAATACTCAAAAAAAAACTATTATTGATTTGGAAGAGTAATAAGCAAAGCTAATTCAGTCACCAAACCTACTTTATGGCCACTTGAGGGCAGCAGAAACAAGATGTGACCATAACACTGCTGCAGCCAAAAAATCTTCTGTAAGAGAGGAGAGAGTAAACCAAAACAGTAAAGTGGAAGTCAGACATCTAAACAATGAGCTGAAATAGCATGGATGAAGTCACTGGACAAAACGGCACATAATCACTTAAATAAAAATAGCTCATGTGTACATAAGCCAAAAGGGTTTTCTGGCTTCCGTGTTAGCTTCCGTGTGTTTCTTCCTGTTTCACCTTGCTCCCAAATTCCCTCTCAACCCATAGACTTCTACATATGGATGTTGTCATACACATTGGATGATGACACAAACACACTTCTCTGGGATTTCTCTTTATAATGGGAATGAGAAGATTACAGTTCTTGCAGGCATATTAAGTATGGGGGTGTTCTCTCTTAAAGCCAACAGATGTCAAATGTATTCGGTCAACTGTGGAAGCGAGAGAAAGTATATCCTGATCTCTGACTGAAAATGTTTGAAAATGTTTTATCGCAGTAGTTGTATGCACTGTGACAAAGCATTTATCTCCATTACAATATCAGCCAATGTCTCCTGGCAGCCATCAGCAAAATTAGCACTAAATATCGAAGAGGGGAATACCTCCTCCTCCTCCTTCTCCTGTTCAAAGGCCTGTGGGAGTCCTGGGTCCTGTCCTCTTTCCCATTCTCTCTGTGGGTTCCTCTGTGCGACAGCTTAATGTCCAGACTGTTGCTGGACCATTAACTAAATCCATCTCCTCAACATGGCATGTCAGGCCTCTCAGACAGCGGGTGCCTGCATCTGAAAGCAGCATGTTTTTAAAGTTTTCACTGCAGGGCGGAAGGGCTTATTCTCATCGCTGGAGAGAGGCTGCAGGGTTTACACTCCTGGGAGAGAAAATACTGTGGACTGCTCAGGCAAAAAAAACAACATTGTGTCCGAGACAAATGCTGTCTTTTCAAGATATTAATGTACATTTAATTTCATAAACCACAATTGTTCTTTTATTGTCATACTTGCCTGAAAAGTGTGGAAAGTTACATTCAGCTCTAACATTATCACATCAAATTCTTTCTAAGGCATCTACACCTTTATAGTGTCCTCACAGCACTACAATCTATATTTAGATAGACCTAATACGCCAGGAGAACAAATAGAAGCTGCTGAAGTGACAGCAATGTCAGCACAAGAACAAGCGCTAGTTATGTTTGCTCGTACAAACGAACCTCATTAAGTCACACACAGAATAAAGCAAATGGAGGAGAGAGTAAGACAGGACGAGAAAAGAATGTGACAAAGACTATCTCATATAAGCGAGCAGCAACTTAAATTGCTGTTTGTTTTATGAAAAGAAATAACAAGTTGACAGCATAATCAAAGCACAATATTGTTGATGGAAAATGTGGCCTGTACAGTGTGCAATGAACCAAGCACCAAATTGTTTATTTCAATGGCACAATTTCCAAGGCAGACAAAGGGAAAGTAATGTAGTATCTTAAAATAAGAAGCTATTTTAAACAAAAGATGTCTCACACCACATCCCGCTGCTTCCCTTATGAGAGATGGCTAGATATATATTGCTGCAGGGGACTCTGTTCTCTTCCCATTTTTAACTGCGAGTGTCAGATTTTTGTGTTTTTTTTTCAACCATAACATTTTGGTGTTTACTTTTGCCATGATGATGCAAGGAAGTATATACCACATTATAAGTGATCATTTTAATGCAAACTGCGAACTTCACCTAACCCTAAACCCACAACATAAAACTACATTAAACAGTGATATTTAACAGTTTTGGAAAGCTGGAGTGCATTACTACTATTTTTCCAGCCTGAACACCTATACTGTAGTTTTTAAGAGGATGTGTTGCTACCAACGCCATAGTGTTAAACAAAGTGTTGCCACTATTGACTTTGAAAATGTCCTTGCTTTACAGAATTAATACTTTTTACAATAAAAATGTATCAAATGCTGGTGCGTAGATCAGAGACATGGCTCGTAGTGATGAACTTACAGAAAATGATCAGTGACTCCACTTTATATTAAGGCTTATGGCTACAGCTCATAAACATTCTAAACCTCTGCACTTACATACATATGACACAAGTCAGACAGTTCGAGAGCCTAGATCAGTGGTTCCCAAACTTTTCACATCCACGTACCCCTTCAGACATCTGACCTCCAGCCGTGTACCCCCTACTCCTGCACACACAAAAAACCTGTCTGTAAGCCCCCCCACAACCACACCCACACATATATAACACATCAAATAAAATCCCTTAAATGACTTCTATATTATTTTATTTTTCACCAAATAGATCATTTTTTACCAGCATTTTCAGTGAGCAACACCAGTTCACTTTTGAAAAAAGAAATCTACCAAACATTTCTAGAATATATTCAGTCAAACTGAAGTACAAACTCACCACAGCTTTAATGAGAAGGGTGTGCTTGAGAGGACGCACATAACTCTGCAATATTTTGCTGAATTTGAGAAAGTCTAAGTCTTAAATCGTTCTCCACACAAAGTCTTGCTCTGTATTTTGTTTTCATGCTTGTCAGAGCTGAGAATCCACTCACACAAGTACGTGGTGGCAAAGGGCATCAAGGTCTTGACAGCGTGTTTGGCCAGCGCAGGCTGTTCTGTGCGCAGTGCGATCCATAAATCAGGCAGTGGCTTCTGATTAAATTCCATTTTCAGGGATCCATTGGTTGAAATCTCAATGAGACTCTCCTGTTCAGATATTGATAAAGAAGCAGCCAGCTCACTGAGGTGTGCGGTTATGTCACGTTTCACACTGTAAGTCAAACAGAGTTAATTTGCGCACAAAAAGTCATGCAACGACGGAAAGACCTCTGTTTTGTTGTTCTCCCTGCAGTTTAACCAGAGGTTCAACTTCTTTATCATGGCCTCAACTTTATCTCGCACGTTGAATATGGTTGCGGAAACCCCCTGTACTCCAAGATTAAGTTCGTTCAGGCGAGAAAAAATATCGGCCAGGTAACCCAGGCGTGTAAGAAACGCTTCATCATGCAAATGCTCAGACAAATGAAAGTTATGGTCACTGAAGAAAATCTTAAATTCATCTTTGAGTTCAAAGAAACGTGTCAATACTTTGCCTCTTGATAATGTAGAGGCAGATATGTGTGCATCATAGTAAAATGTGAGAACAACAAGAGAGACGAAAGGTCAATAGTTGTACTAGTTGGGGATGTCGCAACAAGCCTTTTTAAGGAGTTGTTTTTACCATATCGATATCCCAAATGAGATCAGGAAGCCAACACTTACGAGAAGGTTGTTAGGCTTCCAGGAAACCGAATCTTGGCTGGAACATGCTGGGTCAGGTTGACCTGACACACACACAATAACAAATGACGCCGACACACCAAACGGTAGTATAAAGAGTGTGAAAGGGCGTAGGTCGGGGCTGTTCTTCGCTGTTCTTCACTGTTTCTTGGATGTTCGTTGTTGGTGTCCGCTATGTTTGCTACATCTTCAATAAAGTCCCAGTTGGCTGTTCAACGACTTCTGTTCTCAGTCTCTTACTTTAAAGGTTACTGAAGTAATCAAGTAATTATCTTACTATAACCAGCGTACCTCTGTGTGAAGTAGTAACGTCTCATGATCGCTGCCCATTTCACTGCATAATGCAGTAAATATGCGAGAGTTCAGGGGCCTGGCTTTCACAAAGTTCACCATTTTCACTGTTGTGTCCAAAACATTCTTCAGGCTGGCAGGCATTCCCTTGGCAGCAAGAGCCTCTCGGTGGATGCTGCAGTGAACCCAAGTGGCATCAGGCGCAACCACTTGCACGCTGTTGGAATCTGAGCTATCTCTACTTGCTAAATCTTACACTATGTGTGAGCTCAGTCCGTGTGTTCGTTTAATGAAAAAATAGGAGAAGATGATCGGTCTCATCACGCTATTTTATTTAGCAGTAAATGAATGAAGCATACAGAGCTCTGAGTTGATATTTTCCTATCCCTGACGAACAACAGTGTCTGTCGTCAGTTCACGAAGTCTGACTCCTATGCTTTTCCTGACCCAGCCTTATATACAATCCAGAATGGTTATGCAATGTGAGGTGTGGTCTCCTGGTGGGCCGTTGATCGGACTCCAGCCTCCACCTTCTCATGTGTCCTTCCTGTGACCTCCTTAAGCAACGTCCGGTGTAGTGTGATAGTTCCTGTCTCTGAAACTACAGAATCACAAGACATCCTGTATCTCTGAGTACAGAACAATAGCCCCTGAGTACAGAACAGTAGCCCCTGAGTACAGAACAGTAGCCCTCCTTATGTTTCATATCTTTTTTACCTTCAGAGATAACTACTTCCTAATCATCATTATTGATAGAAGCACTGTTCTGTCTTTAAGGGTTACTCCTGCAATGTGATAATCGTGTCTTACCAAAGGTCAACTGTCTTCAGTACTGATAGTGTGAAAACTGTATTGGAGACGTGGCAATGATGAATCAGATCAGAATTTCCAGCTTAATGCATGTTTAATCGAGCTCGGATCAAGTCCCCATGCAATCAGACTCTGACAAGGATTCTCTACAGAACACAGGATTCTTATACTGTCACAGAGTGACTCAAATATCTACAATGCACAGCTCGAGCGGAATATGAGACTTCTTGGTGAAGCACCTAAAGTTATTTCAGTCATTATCAATCATTCTTTGACATGTTTGTCCAGACATTCTGGAGTCTGTTGAGCATGGTCAGTGAAAATACATACTAACAAGTACTTTACCAGCTTGGATGCATTCTTATTACACAACAAACTTACTGCTTTCAAACTGTCACACATAGCACCACATTTTTATATGAAACAAACAATAAAGTAATTAATCCCATTATCTGATATTTTAGCAGTTGCCAATTCATAGCATATATGTACAAGACGTGTTACTACTCCGCTGTGTCTCCCGGTCATGGCCTTTGCACCATCAGTACAGATGCCAACACATTGTTTCCAAATAAGTCCGTTTGATGTCACAAAGGTGTCCAGCATTTTGAAAATGTCCTCTCCAGTTGCCCTTGTGTCCAGAGATTTACAGAAGAGCATGTCCTCCTTAATTGTCCCTTCATGAAGGTACCGCACATATACCAGGACATGTGCCAGGCCCGCTAAATCTGTTGACTCATCCAGCTGTAGTGCGTAAAATTCACTGGCTCGTACGCGATGTAGTAGCTGTTTTAAAACGTCCTCTGCCATGTCACTGATAAACAGTGAAGCCAAAAAAAACTGTTGTTTGATGAAGGCATGGTCTGTATAGTTTTTTTGGCCTTTTCCCCCAGCATTGTCCCAACCATATCCGTGGCAGCAGGGACAATTAAGTCCTCCAAAATAGTGTGTGGCTTGCCAGTCTTAGCCACTCGGTAACTCACCATGTAAGATGCTTGTAGCCCGCTCCTATTAACGGTATCTGTCTCCCGTATGCAAGTCTTACTGATAGAAAGTCTTTTCAATTCTCGTTCAAAAGACTCCTGTGGCTTCAAATGAGCATGTTTCGTTTCTAAATGTCTGCGCAACAGTGAAGGTTTCATTGAGTTGTGAGACAGTACCTTTGCACATATAACAGACTGTGGCCGAGTAAATCCACCAGTACCAATACAAGTGAATCCCAAAGCAATGTAGTTTTCATCATATTTGCACCTTTTTGACGAGGTTGTTTCACTGTCCGTCGCTGCATGCTTTCCCGCATCAGGAGGCTCCACATCCGACTCCTCGTCGCTGTCCGTGGCTATGCTAGCAGCTTGGCTAGCCACAGGTGCATCGCTAGCATCCCGGTCAAAGGTAGACCTTGAAGGTGAAGAATAACGTGGGTTGTTGTCGCTGGAAAGTGCACCTTCGACTGTGGGCTGACTGGTGATAGCAGTTGATGTCCCTCTGGAAGGGCAATTTATCCTTTTTAGCCATTTATCCATTTTTGGCAGTTAGCTGGGGGTCGGGCAACTGACTTTTGGCAGTGCAATTAATTCAATGAACACTAGAGGGTAGCCTATACAGTATGCATGACAGTATGTGTGTTTTTTGGCAATGTGAACTTGCACCCTAAACTGTATGTCTATTTATACGCCAGTTTCAAAATGTAATCAGACTGTTTTCAAATCATGTTTTTTTTCTTTTTCTTTCGTATACCCCCTACGTCATGTTGCATACCCCTGGGGGCACACGTACCCCAGTTTGGGAATCACTGGCCTAGATGAATGTGTGACAGATTGAATAATATGCAGTATTATCATTCTGAAGGTAATAATAGTTATTAGTTAATAATTATTTCTGTGTTTCATTATGTTTTAAGCTTATAATGTCACCCAATACCAGCAGTAGTAAAAATAGTGGTAGTTACCAGCAGAGGGAGTATAGAGCTGTTGGGCTGTTGTTGTTAAGGGACACCCTGCTTCTTTCACTCAGTAAATTACAGACGTGACGAGAGGAAAGTTGTCTGTCCGTCTTTTAATATAAATACTCCTTTTTCAGGGCTTTTACAGATGCTGTCCACTGGACCAGAGTGACAGTCAGTGTATGTGGGTGATCCTAAAGTCAAGGTGCATGAACAGGACAGACCCGGAGAAAAGAGCAAAGAGGGCACAACTTTAAGCTCACTGCTTCCTGATGTGTTGGCAGGGACGGCGTATGAACATGAACCTTCCCCTGACAAGATGGAGGAGATAACTCACCAGGGAAAAGCATGAGGGGACAGCTGAGGAGGAATGGCAAGGCCACATCAAGGAGAAATGTCATTCATAAGCCTGCACTGTAATATGCTCTTCCCCACATGATGCATCAGCACAGACATCCCTCATTACACGTCTATTGATTTAGCCATTTAGAGGAGGCAGGGTGCCCTGGTCTTTCTCCAGGTCCATGTGTAGCAGCTAGATTAGAAACATGTATGAGAGACAGACTGAGAGGTGATGCAAATAGGTCCCTTTTTAGGTCCGTTCTTTGCATTACTGTGTTAGTGTGTAGTTGAGATTCAGCCATGCTTCCTCTCACCTTGTGTTTAACAAGAAGGCCAGATGGGGAGTGGGAGTTGCAGGTCCTGCTGTCCCCTCACTTTATGCTTAGCAAGGTGCAAAAGCAGTGAGTGGATAAACCCTGATGCCCTGTGACACAAGTTTGAACATGTCAGTGGGTGTATTAATCAGGCTTCACTCCCTAAAACTATAAAGTCCCATTAGATAGGAAAGCCTCTGTGAAATATGGCACAATAGTTAAACGTTGTAACACTGGAACAATAACCCCACATCTTCTGGTCTAAGACAGCCCCTGATCCCTGAGGATGCACATGTGATTAAAGCTAGATTTATACAGTGCAGGAACCGAGCACAGGCGCATAACCTTCATAGCTACTTCTCAGCTGATTTCCTCAAAACTGTTGAAAAAGGGCATCAATTCAAATTTAAGGATAATAACCACAAACAAAAATTCTGTCCACTGTTCATGTATGTTACAGTAATCAGATACAAAACTCACTAATAGTAACAAATTGTGTGACCTGAGTAAATCTAGTAGAATACATAATTATCATGTGTCAACTTGTCACCAACTATCTTCACAATCCTTCCTTAAATCCATATTCAAGGATTTTACCTGTCATTCAGCCATGTAAGTACATGAAAGAATGAAATACAGTAGTATTGATGTACAATACTAATACATCAATATATACATGCACATATATACTACATAGCTATATACATGCATATACACAAATATGAGATAAAATAAAGAACATCTATAATACAAATAAATAAAATAAGAACAGCCTAAAATAGAGGTAAGTGAGCAGTGCAGTGTGCGGTCAGAAAATCTTCACATACTGAGAGGCATTACAGCAGCAATGAAATGTAGCTCAGTGTGTACAGTATGTAGTGTCATAACAAGGCAGTGTAGTGCAGAGTTCATCAGCCTTACAGCATCCAGGAAGAAGCTGTTCTTCAGCCTTGTGGTTCTTGCCCGGATGCTGCGCAGCCTCCTGTCTGCAGGAAGGGGGGCAAACAATTCCTGTGCAAGGTGGGTGGAGTCTCTCATGATGCGGGAGGCCCTATCCTTGCATCTGTCCATGTAGATGTCTTTGATGGTGGGTCAATCTAGGGTAACCAAGAGATGTCATTTTAGTCTATTTTATTTATGTTATCATGACCCAGGGTCGATTTTAGACCCTTTTTAAGGGTGATCAAGCACCCCTAAATTTGATCTCAGCAACCCTAAAAATAAATGAATTATTATTTTTTTTGCTTTTTAAAAAAAAATATTTTATACAACTTTTATTATTTTGTGAGCCTGACTGTTAGAAATGGTACAAACACTTATGCTACAGGTTCAAATGGTTTTATTTTAACAGGTTTAATGTACTTTGGATAGTTCTGTCATTAATATATAATCTTTCCCTCAGGATTCATTAACTTTCTGTAGAAATCTGTGATTGTTTATTCTGAACCATTAATATTATTATACATTATAGTAGAACACTCAACTATGTATTCATATTTATTGTTGTAATTTACGCTATCCACTGAAATGGGTAGTTTAGCACAGGGTTTGAACACTTGCAGGGCATTGTACGCCAACTTCTCATTAGGAGCTGAGCCCCCCGAAAGGTCTGATCCTAGAATCGCCCCTGTCATGACCTGATGAAGTAGCTACACATGTTGAATGATTAGGAATGCAACTTTACTAAAGGTGTCTGGTCTGATAGTCACAGAAATACGTCCAGATATTGAACATGTTCTGATTTGCATATGTATAAAATTTGACAAAATAGACAGCTTTTTTCTTCCTAGCATACTGTTGCTGTCATCAGAGAAAACGTTAAGCTCAACAGAGCAGATCACACCAGACAGGAAGTCAGACACACAATCAGCATAAAACTTAAACATAAAACAATCCGTGCAGCCTCTTGATCGTATTTCAGCAACAAACTTGAATAAAACAGACAGATAAAGAGACTTTTTCTACATAGCCTTCTGACCCACAGTAGAAGCACAAAAATCAAAGAAAATTACCAAATCAACTAAATTTGAACAAGTTAACAAAATCAGACTGTTTAGTTGTGCAGCTACTGCAGTAATTACGGTAGCCTACAGTTGCAGTTCGGATTTGATTGGGCTGCCGTAATTACTTCACTAACAGTGCAACTTAATTTAAAAGGTGGATCGCTTGCCCTGACTACACTCCACTGCTGCAACGCTCCCGGTGGGGTAGGAGGACACCGGGCAGAGGATGGAACAAAACTGTGGCACAGCTGTTCCGTGGCGTTCCCCGGGTAATGTTGTTCCCCAGTGTCACACACGTCGCCCTGGCATGAGAACAGGAAGTTAAACTCATTTAGGAGAGAAACTATATAGTATTTTTGTTTGCTCGTTTTTTGACGAAAGAGAGATTTTATTTAAGTTTTTATTTAATGAAGTAAATTTAGTCTTGTCTTTTTTCGTCAACAAAAATGCGTGTTAATTTAGTCACAGTCAGTGTTTAAGGACATTGGTGCCGTCTCATCACCGTTTCGTTTTAGTCATAGAAAAAACTGTCATTGACGAATATATTTCATCTATGGGGCCTTTCCATTATACAGTTCTAGCACTACTCTGCTTGACTCGACTCAACTCTACTCATTTTTTTTGCGTTTCCATTAGGGATAGTACCTGCTACTTTTTTAGTACCTGCTCTGGAGAGGTTCCAAGCGAGCCGAGCCGATACTAAAATGTGACATCAACAGACTGCCGACCACTGATTGGTCAGAGAGTGTTTTCACTGTAAGAGTCATGAGTGCGACGTCCCACACAAGAATCAAAACACACCATTTTAAAATACTTACAACAATAGTTACAGCAAGTTTCAGGCGAGTTAGTTACAGCGAGTTTCACGCAAGTTAACATGACTCCTATGACGTCCTCCAGTGGTCCTTTGACGAGGCGCAGATGTTCCTTTGTGTGGTGGCAGACGAGAGGATCCAACGAGAGGATCCGACGAGAGCTGGACGGAGGAGGTACTGTGAAGTAATGGAAAACGACGTACCTGGTACCAAACCGAGTAGAGTCGAGCCGAGTAGGTCTAGAACTGTATAATGGAAAAGCGCCACTAGTCTCGTTTGACGAAATTAACACTAGCTGCAGCTCCAGATGAGGTTGTTGGTTATGTCCACCCCAAGGTATTAAACCTTGGGACAACCTCAACCACTGCTCCTTCAACGTGGGGGGTGGGCAGACCTGTGGAAGTATACAATCATCTCCTTTGTTTTGTTAACATTGATGATGAGGTTGTTAACTTTACACCACTTCTCCAATTCATCCACTTCATGCCTGTACACTGACTCATTGTCAGTAATGAGTGCCTCTACTGCCGTGTCATCTGCTAACTTCACTATGTAGTTGGTGAATAGTGAGTTAGATAGTGAGATGTGCAGTTGTAGGTCAGCAGTGTGTAGAGCATGTACTCCATGCTCAGATTAAAATTTGGTTTAACCATAACACCGGGAGCTAGAGAAGCCGCTGCATTGTTATGCGCTGCTATTTTGTTGCTAGGCAAACGAAAAAGAAAGAAAATGAGGAGAGACTTTCCAAATGCCTCCACAACCTTGCTTCTGTCTATAATTTTTGTTGATAGTGACTCATTGAAGCACAGACTTCTCCTCCATGCACAGCTGTAGACATGATGTAGGTTTAGGATGTAAAATACAGCCTGCCTTCTCTCCCAGTCAAGTTACACCAAGAACTGATGTGTCCATAGTAGCCTAAACTGACACAGTGACCATTTGGCAGCGCAAAAGTAGCATGTTGTTTTGTCCTGGCATTCACTATAGGCAGTGGGTGAGAGGTCATATCTAATAAATCAACTCTGTCTTGGGCAGGTACCATTTTGTACCATTTGGCCAGTCCATCTGTTGAAAAGTTAGGTTAATAGAATTCAGTAGGCTAATCTCAATTTGCAATGACAACTGATGACTTTCAAAACTAAATGCCACTTTATCTCATTACAACTAAGCTGAAACTGTTTTGAGTATTCCAATTATTAATCTGTTGTAGTTCTGTGATAAAAAACATCTGTTCGGGGGCGCTGCTGTGCTGGTGAGATGAAGACGTGATTTTCAGCAGCTCCCAACAGGTGGAATTTCAATCGATCAAAAATGACCATTTAGCCAATGTTTTACTTTGGAAATAGCTGAGGGACATTTATAACATATCTCGAAACGACAATTGAAAGTTTTCAGTCCCAAGAATGTCGGGTACAGGCAAACTTAAGCCAAAAACATTGCGTGGAGCTTCTGCTAATCAAAACGCTAACGCTAACAAGGAAGAGGAGGTAACGCCAACTATGCTCAGAGATATGAGTCAGTCTATGAAAGCGGACATTTGTAACTCAATTGAGGCTGCAGTAAAGGGACTTCAAACTGATATTGCCGCTGTTAACTCTGAGCTGAGTGCGACAACAACGGCCCTGCAGCAGACCATCAATCTACAAGAGGAGAGGCTAGCTGCCGTAGAGGACTCTGCAACAAAGACTAGCGATGGCTTAGCCGACATGGAAGTAACAATGAGCGCACTCGAAGGTGAGATTCGCGCACTTCAGAGTAAATGTAAAGATCTAGAGAGCAGGTCGAGGAGAAACAACCTAAGGATAGTCGGTATTGCGGAAGGGGAAGAGGGCAGAACTCCGACAACATTTATTTCCAACCTCCTAAAAGACTTGTTTGATTTCGAAGATCAACCTCTTATCGACCGAGCTCATCGACTATCACAAGCTAAGCAGAAGACGGGGCAACCACCCAGACCCTTCATTCTCAGGGTGCACTTCTTCCATGTTAAAGAACAGATTCTCCGCCGAGAGAAGGGAGACCTGACATACAACGGAAAGGCCATACACATCTTTGGAGATCTGACAGCTGGAGAGGCGAAGAGAAGGGCGGCTTTCAACGACGTAAGGAAGATTCTACAGAACATCGCGGGCGCCCGCGATGTTGTTGGCTTCAGACACCCGGCAACGTTCAGAATCACCATGCCTGGTGGAGAGGAACGTCGCTTCACAGATCCAGAGAAGGCTATGGACTATGTCAAGTCAGCCTCGTCTAAGTCTCCAAGTTCGGATTGATGGTCACTAAAGGCTACTGCGACAGACTATGTCTTCTGAATGCAAAGGTTAATTCTTAACAATTCCTCTCTTTTTTCTCTCTAATGGTTGACACATTGTGAATGCCTTAACATATGTTTTTTTGATAAGATTATTCACGCACATTGCGTGTTGGTGATTAGGTAGGCTATAGGCCTGCACCCCGCACATTTAGAGTTTATTTGGTGTTTAAGCATGGATCTAGCTATTTTTTTGGTCTTGCTATCATTACTCCATGACACCTGAAGGTAATGTGTTGTTTGCCTTTTTTCTCTCACGGTTTTAATACTGCTGTGGTTACACAGCTTTAAAGCTAGGGTTAAAGCTTCATGTTGGGGTATGGAGTGAGTTTGCGCCCATGTTGGGGGGGTGCTTGGTTGGGTGGGAATAGTGGGCTTAATGTAGTGATTTGTTTTTGTGTTTGTATATGTTGTTTTAACCCACTTAATGTTTTGTTATGGCCACAATATCTATATTGCTTTACCTTTGCTGTGGAACAGAGTCTAACAGTATGTTTTCTCTGATAACATGGCTTGCATTCATTTTGCTAGCTGGAATGTTAAAGGACTAGGTCGGCCTAGTAAACTCAATAAGGTGTTGGCTCATTTAGATAGCCTGCATATACAGATTGCATTTCTTCAAGAAACACATCTGTCACCCTCTGATCATGTGAAATTGAGAAGAAGGTGGGTTTCTCAGAGTTTTTTTTACTCTCTTTTCAATAGTAGGGCTAGGGGGGCTGCTATCATAATACACAGAAATGTTACATTTACTGCTTCAGACGTCATTGCTGATAGAAATGGGAGATATGTTATTGTGACTGGAACTTTATTCAATAATCCTGTGGTGCTGGCCAATGTGTATGCGCCTAATTCTGATGATGAGGGCTTTTTTGTTAGATTTCTGTCATCCATCCCAAACCTTGACTCTCATCACCTGATAATTGGAGGCGACTTCAACACATGCTTAGATCCAATGTTGGATAGATCATCCAAGAGACAAATAACTATATCCAGGTCGGCAAAGACGATAAACAGTTTTCTCAATGATTATGCAGTGACGGATGTCTGGCGTTCTCTTAACCCAACTACCAGGGCTTATTCTTTTTTTTCTAATGTTCACCAAACCTTCTCCCGTATTGATTATTTTCTTTTAGACAAAAAGCTTCTCCCATCAGTCAGGGCTTGCACATATGAAGCAATTGTCATTTCAGACCACTCACCACTCTCCCTTCAATTGAAATTCGACGATATACCTATAACTCATCCACGCTGGAGATTTGATACAAGTATGCTTTTAGATGAAGATATGGTTCATGTCATTGCCACTAACATTGCAGTCTACATACAAATAAACTCTACTTCAGATGTGTCCCATGGCACAGTCTGGGAAGCTCTTAAAGCCTTCATGAGGGGTCTGTTAATATCTATGTCATCATTTGAAAAAAAACAGCGCGCACAGACAATAAACCGCCTAACTGATCAGATTCGTCAGATGGATAGTCAGATAGCCAATGGCCCATCACCTAATCTTCTTAAGGACCGTCTTCTTCTACAGGCAGAATTTGACACATTTACATCAACGGATATTGAAAAAATGCTACTTAAGTCCAGGCATTCATACTATGAGTTTGGTGAGAGAGCGCATCGGCTTCTTGCTCACCAACTCAGACAGTCCTCTGCTTCTAATGTAATTTCTGAAATTAAAACACAATATGGGGTTACCCGCTTTCAGAGACTACTATATATCATTATATACTTCTGAGCAAAACTGCACCCTCCTTGAGATGGAGCAGTTTTTTACAGATATTACTCTCCCCCAGATTGACCAAGCCATCATGGAGTCTCTAGATCGTCCACTATCTTGTGAAGAGGTTGCAACAGCTATATCTGCTTTACAAACCAACAAAAGCCCTGGTCCCGATGGGTTCCCAGTGGAATTTTATAAAGCATTTTCTGCTGAGTTGGTACCACTTTTATTAGATATGTACAATGAATCATTTAAATCAGGAAGTATGCCCAAGACATTATGTGAGGCTTCTATCACATTGCTATTAAAGAAAAACAAAGACCCCCAATCCTGTGGTTCATACCGCCCTGTGTCTCTTCTGCCAGTAGACTTTAAGATTTTAGCTAAGGTCCTGGCCACACGTCTGGAATCCATACTTCCACATATAATTTCTCCAGACCAAACTGGATTTGTTAAAAACAGATTCTCCTTTTTTAACATACGTCGACTTTTCAACATAATCTACCATCCCTCACAGTCTGCTACACCTGAAGTGGTAGTTTCATTAGATGCCGAAAAGGCGTTTGACAGGGTGGAGTGGAGGTATTTGTTTTATACATTAGAAAAGTGTTTCGTCTGAGCTCTTCTCAGTCTCCCGTGGCACACGACAGGGATGTACTGTCACCCCTGTTGTTTGCAATTGCAATTGAGCCATTAGCATCGTCTTTGCGCCAGACAACACAACTGACAGGGATTTTTAGAGAGGGTCAGGAACATAGGGTCTCCCTATATGCGGACGACCTCCTATTATATCTCTCTGACTCCTCCCTTTCTCTACCATCTGCCTTACATATATTGGACACATTTGGTAAGCTCTCAGGGTATAAAATTAATCTGTCCAAGAGCGAGCTTTTCCCAGTAAATGATGCAGCGTGTTCATTATCATTCAACACCCTCCCTTTCAAAGTCACTTCTAAATTTACTTACCTTGGAATCAATGTGCCAGACAAATTTTCAAACTCTTTAAAGAGAAATTTCCTTCTCTCATGACAAGAGTTGAACAGCTCTTAAAACGTTGGACCCAACTTCCTCTATCAGTAGCAGGACAAATTAATTCAATAAAAATGTCTATACTCCCAAAATGTCCATATTTGTTTCAAAATATTCCTGTTATATTCCAAAGTCTTTTTTTCGTAATCTGGACAGTATTTTCTCATCATTCATTTGGAATCATAAACCTGCCAGAGCTAGAAAAAGTCTTTTGACACAGCCGAAGTGTTCTGGTGGCATGGCTCTTCCAGATTTCCAATCCTACTACTGGGCATGTAACATCCGTCCCATGTTGCATTGGCTATATGAAGACCCTGGTGCTGATGCACTTTCTTGGCAGTCTATTGAGTCTAAGTCATGTAAACAATCCTCATTGGCAGCTCGTGTATATGCACCTCTCTCATTATCGTACGCAGCTCACACAACAAATTTGCTAGTGAAAACGTCTCTGAAAATATGGACTCAGATAAGGAGACATTTTGGTTGGCAGTCCATTTCATTTAAGTCCCCCATCTATGCCAATCATTATTTTAAACCATCTGTTATGGATAAAGCTTTCCTTATATGGCACAATGCAGGCATTAAGCAATTTCAAGATTTATATTTCAACGGCACTTTTGTCTCTTTCCAATATCTGTGTGATACCTTTAATATCCCTAGAACTCATTTCTTTCGCTTTCTTCAAATCCATAACTTCATTAGGAATATCTCTCCAATATTTCCAAGACAACCTTCTAGTACCTCTTACGACCATATATTATATAGGCCTTTGTCATTCAAAGGTATTATATCAGCCTCTTATGGAATGCTGATGGCACTTTCACCCTCCAACATTTCTGACTTAAAATCTCAGTGGGAAGGTGAACTTGGGGAATCAATTTCTGAAGAATCATGGGAGACTGCCCTGGGCAGAGTTCATAGTTCATCAATCTGTGCCAGACATGGGTTCTTACAATTCAAGGTTTTGCGCCGTGTCCACTGGACCAAAGTCAGACTTTCTAGAAGGTTTCCTGATGTAGACCCATTATGTGATCGATGTAAGTGCAATCCAGCATCACATACCCACATGTTCTGGTCTTGTACAAAACTAGCTCAGTATTGGACATCCATCTTTTACATAATTTCAGACTTCCTAGGACGGCCAATCTCACCATGTCCTTTGGTGGGGTTATTTGGGGTGGTACCTGATCATTTGGGTCTAACTAGGGCACAATCAAATAGTGTTGCTTTCTTAGCGCTACTGGCCAGGTGACTGATTTTGATCAAATGGAAAGATTGTAAACCTTCATTTACACATTGGATCAAGGATGTTCTTTACTTCCTCAAACTTGAAAAAATAAGATATTCTTTGAAGGGATCAGCAAAACAAAACTACAGTAAAACATGGGGACCTTTTCTGGACTATATCAAGACACACACCACTCTCACCTTAGAATAAGTAGAGAATAAGTATACTCCACAGCATAAGGTTGCAACTAGTGATAATAATAACAGCCTTTAGTGGTCACCCCCTCCCTTAATGTGATACCCCTTTTTTATTTTATTTTATTTATTTATTTATTTTTGTTATTATTATTATTTTTTTATTTATTATTATTATTATTTTTATTGGGTTCATTGTTATGGTTTTGTCTCTATTTGTCTATTTGTCTTGTTTTGTTTGTTTTTTTGTGATGTTTTGTAATTGTGTGTCGATTACTACATTTAATGTAAAAAATGTCTCAGATATGTTCAAATTGTAATGTCCAAACTGAACAGAAATAAAAAGAATGTTAAAAAAAAACAAAAAAAACACATCTGTTCATGAGTGAAACCGTTGCCAGTATATCAATTGCAATCAAAAATATGGCTACTTTTATGATGATTATGTGGGTATAATGCCAAATACTGTAAAAGCTGCTCATATAGCAGAATACCATTATATACAGTGGGATATTACATTCCATATAGGAACCAGGCTTCAAAGTCACATGGAAAAACAGTTTTAACTTCAAATCAAGGAAAGTAGTTTTGATTATCAAGATCTGACAACAGCACACCTGTATTTTAGACTGAGGACACCTTGTGTAGCTGCTGAACTGTTTTTATCGGTGGATTCATGTAAGTGACTTTGCACATCAGATCTGACACCTTACATATATCTGCATAAGTAGTAATTGGATGGAAATGTAGTCAGGGAGAAATTGGTGGTAATGAGATTACTCGTTAGGTTTTTTTTACGACTTAAGGACGTGATGCGATAATTGGCTCAACTGCTGGATTAAAAAAAAGTAGATGGGAACAGTTAAGCAAGGTTTTATTTTTGTATGACAGAAGTCAGAACGTGTTACGTATTTCACAAAAGTGCATGTTCCCAAATCGTTTTCTGGGTTTCGATTTTCGGTTTGTTCTGTGCTTCCCTTCTGTGTTCCTGCACTCTGCCCCAGCCTGATTTTTCTCTCCACACCTGCACTGCATCTCCTCCTTAGCCTTGCCCTGCTCCCAGTGACTTTTCCTGCCAATCACTCCCAGTTCACCATCTAGTTAAGAATCTGTTAATTGTCCATCTGATCAACAAAAGAACCATAAACAACTTTCTGCATTTAGTAGATGGATTTCCTCCAGTAACTGTTATTATGGATGGATTATATAATATGTTATTATGCATAAAATTAACAATATTCATATTTTACATAATTTGATGTCATTTCCATGTGAGGCTGAAAATTCCTGAGCGTCGGGTTTGATATGAGTTACATGATACATCATATACATTTTTCCTGAAACATTTACATTTAATTAAACAATTTTCAGTGTTAAAAAAACACGCTGATCATATTCTGGGTTATTAAATAATGAATTCACAATCAGAATATCGATTATTACAGACTCAAATGATCAATAAATAAACGCATTCTACCAGTAGTAATGGTTCGTATGTCTCTGAGCAGGACACAGTAGGTGTTAGTCTCACAGATATAATATAATGTGGTTGTGTTGGTCACTCTGACACTAACAGCACGCCCAAGCTGTTCCCACAAATGCATGTTCCTTTTAAAAGGCTCCATTTAAAAGGGAAATAAACAGGCTTTCAAATGGCATAAGATTTATTGCCAAGAAGCATTGTTACAACAAAGAAATAATCTACCAAACACTAATTTCCTTACTTTTTGTGCAATGTTTATAATATAATATATTATTATATAATAGAACAGGCTGCAGAGGGAAAACACTGCTACTCTGTCAGTGATACCTGCGCACCTTCAATAGTCATAGCACAGTTTTAAAATCATATGTTCTCGTCTCCTCTCTCTTCAAGTGAAGGAAATGTGGATGCACTTGTGTCTAGTCACCTGTATTCCCTTTCCTCATTAATTCAGTTAGTATTCAAGTCTAGTGCTGTGTCTCAAATCACGTACTACTGTACTTACACTTAATATTTTGTGTTCACACTGAGAAGTATGGAAAAATGCAGTGCACTATGAGTACTGGATGGTGCACTCAAAATGGTCAAAAAGTTGAGACACTTCTTGCCCTCAATGGTCGCCATGTTGACAAGTAGCAGAAGGGGTGGACCACTTTTCAATCTGTAAATTATACAGATGCATTATACAAATGTAAAGTATACATGTTTTTTGCACTAAGCACCACTATACTGTTGTCACATATAAGGCATCAGTAGGTTTCTTGGGTTAATTTAGCAGTCTGTAATGATTTGGTACCACAAATGATAATGTGAACGCTAACACTAGCTTGCTAATGCTAGTTTGCTAACTAGTTAATCCTCATTTCAAGTAAGTGTGCAATGGCCGTGTTTCATTTGAGACAACACTAACTTCGTGACTCTTGCGCACTCCGCAAGTACATAGCGTACACAGAAGTGTACATACAGAAGTATGTGATTTGAGACACAGCAATGGTTTTCTGTTCAGTGTTCAGTGAAGTCTGTTCTGCTCTTTTTGGTTTTTGTATGCATCCTAGGAATATTTTTCTGCAGCCCTGATTTCAGACTTGTCCACCTGCACTGCTCTCCATTGTGACAGTGTAAGCTTTAAACAACGGTGCCTGACAATTGTCCCCATCTCTAAAATGAGTGTGCAGACTTAATTATACAAAATGATATTATTATGTCCCTGATATCCAATTACAAATGTAAAGTTTGTAATGTTATGCAAGTGCACAAGCAAATATGATAAACTCAGTAAGAACTTGTGATTTGCAAATAATGTTTCAAACACAGATACCAGCATTTTCTGTATGTCATATTTCATTCATACACTGAACAGTTGTATTTACCAATGTGAATATTGGGGTTAAATGTTGTAAACTGACATCCAGTTATTTCCTGGGAATTCTGGCCATAATGTGCATACTTTTCCTGTGAAAAAGTACAACTTTACCACTGCATTTCAGTTACTTATCATGGTAAGATGGCAGGTTACAGTTAAGCTTTGTGGCAAAAATCAGTTATGCACAATGTTTTAAGCCTCCCGTTGTCCTCCAACAGGTGTGATTATGTGCCACCATCAAACATTTTTTACAATGGTTTCAAAACAGTATCATGACGAAACTTTCTGTGATAATCCATCAACATATTTCCCGATCTTAAATTTAGTTAAAATAATTGATAATTTCTGTTGTTATTTAAATGAGGCATATTGATTGATACAAAATATGTTTAAAACCTGTGGTAATAAGTTGAAAAAGAGTTGGCTAAAAGGTCTAGCACAGAATTGGGTAATAATTTGGACTTTTATGCTTTATAAACAATCAAACCAAAACCGGGTCAGTTTTGTCCTGGAAAGACAAAAGTTGCACAGTCGACACAAAGGTTAAGTACTTCCCTACACAGCCAGGAAAACTCAACTCAACTCAACTTTATTTATAAAGCACTTTAAAACAACCACAGCTGAAACAAAGTGCTGTACATAAATAGATAAAACAACACAGGAACATAAAACAATTAACAATAAATAAATACTAAAATAATTGTTTATTGTTTTTAAAACAAATTAAAAACCATAAAACAACTAAAAACAAACCATAAAGCACTAAAACAGGAGCAGAGTCTCATGCATGGTTGAAAGCCAAGGAATAAAAATGGGTTTTAAGACGAGTTTTAAAAATGGACAGTGAGGAGGCTTGTCTAATATTTAAAAGAAGCTCGTTCCATAATTAAGGAGCAGCAACAGAAAATGCTCTGTCCCCTCTGAGCTTCCGCTTTGACCTCGGTACCTCCAGGAGCAGCAGATCAGCTGACCTGAGGCACCGAGCAGGAGCGTGGGGGTGAAGGAGCTCAGAGACGTAAAGTGGGACCAGACCATTTAAAGATTTAAAAACAAATAAAATAACCTTAAAATGGACTAAAGTGCACAGGCAGCCAGTGGAGGGAGGCTAGGATGGAAGTTATGTGCTCCCTCTTACGTACTCCAGTTAAGAGGCGAGCGGCTGCATTTTGCACCAACTGGAGACGTGCGATGGAGGACTGACTGACTCCAAAATAAAGTGCATTACAGTAATCCAGCCGAGATGTGATGAAGGCATGGATTATTGTTTCAAAGGCTTCACCTTTACCAGCTGTCTAATATGAAAAAAGCTGGACTTCACCACAGCACTAATTTGCAGATCTAATTTAAAATCACTGTCCATCTTAGAACCCAAATTTGAGACTGTTGGCTTTAAATAATCTGCCAAAGGGCCCAAGTCAACAGGATGGGGTTCACAAGGGCCACTGGGACCAAACACCATCACTTCTGGTTTTTTTCATGGAAGTTTAAAAAGTTCAAGGCCATCCAGACTTTGATGTTTTCAAGACATGTCAGAAGTGGTGTGAGGGAGAAAGCATTTTTCTTTTTTAGCGGCACATATATCTGACTGTCGTCAGCATAAAAGTGGAAAGAGATGCCATGCTTTCTCAGGATGGAGCCCAGTGGCAGTAAATACAGAAGGAAGAGCAGGGGCGCTAAAATCGACCCCTGTGGAACCCCATACGGAAGTGGAGTAGAGCTGGATTTCGATGTTCCAAGGCTTACACTCATGCTTCTGTCGGCCAGATACGATCTAAGCCACTCCAGTGTAGTAGCACAGATGCCCACTAGGTGGTGTAGCCGAGCCACTAGGGTGTTGAGTCGAGTTAAAATAACACTTTTGAAAGTGTTAAACAATTTACACTGTGACAGAGTTGGAACAACACTCTCAGTAGTTGAAATCTAACACTCACAGTGTTGAATTTTTCTAACACTAGTGTGTAGTGTCAAAAATTAACACTCATTTCAACACTGAATAAGATTCAAATTATAGTAAAACTATTGGGGTGTTAAATATATTATTACTACTTATACTACTGCTAATAATAATAATAATAGTAAAGACAGAAAACCACACAAGTTGCAGTTTGAATCAACATTTATTTCAAACAAGCACACCACATAAAAAACAGCACTGGCTTTGCACTACAGGTCACAGGTCACACAATATGGCAATGTGGCACAATGTATGTTTTGTCACATATCTCATTAGAAAACAGTTTGTCATAGGGTCTGTAATAAATCAACTCCTTAATTGGGAAAACAGAAAATGAATCTGCTCTCTCATTGATGCAGTATGCATTGAAATGATCATCAAAATAAAGAGTGTCCACTCTGCAAGTTAAAATAAAAGCTTGCTCATCATGTATAATAATGTTTGTTACCTTTCTGAAAATAGGAACTTCCATATTTGTTCCAGTACAAACAAACATACCAATCTGATATTCTGTTCCATAGTTCTTCACCCAATTAGTGGTTGACACTTCACAGTATGCATTTACATTAAAAACACCACTTAAAACCTCACCACCTTCCAAGCTATCAACAGTTTCTTTCTTCACTGGACCAAACTCAAATCTCTGAAAATCAAAATTCTCCCAGTGGTAAGCTAGCTGTCTTTGGTGTTGTTTCACCAATGATTTTGTGATATTTTTGTAATGTTTCACTGATCTTTAAAAAAAATTATGTTTAGCTTCAAATCTCATACACCATACGTGAAGGAGTGGACCTATTTTTCTAATACAACGTGGATAATGTAGCATAAAATGATGCTTAGGAATCAATCGTTTTTGTGAAAACAAAGACTTAAATAGCTTGTGGTGGTCCATAATCAAGTGCTTCAAATAGTATGTCATACCGCTGGTTACAATAGGTGAAAAGACAATATTCACAATCTGAATCAAGAGGAGGAGCAGATTCCAGTAACAGTTATTTCTTTCCAATACATCACCAAAAATAAGAGGAGTGTTTCTCACAAGACACCATGACTGAATGGCATTTAAGCCAAGATCCTTGCTTGCATCATCCATTTTCAACCCACTTGGTCTATTTTTTCTCTCAATATAACCATAGTTGAAACTTATAATCCTCTGTGACAATGATTCCAAAGACAGATACTTATGGCTGACAAGGTATTGAAAGGTAAGTTTGAGTTCGTACTGTACAACACCTTCAAGTAAATCGTGCATAATGTCAACAGCATAGTCGTCAGAGGTGTGGAAAAAATGCAATGTATTGAGCAAGCATGTCTTTTTGACACCAAATGTTGAACTCAACACAGGATTTTCCTGTAGAGCAGCACAATGTTCTGCATGGATTTCTTTTGTACGAAAAATCATTCCAGGGTCATCTTCAGTAAACACAGACTGTGACTCAACCTTACTTACTAAACAAAATCTACAAAAATATGTAGCGCTGAAGGACTCAACAAAACCAAACAGTCCGTGTAATCCGAGGTTGTCACCTGTTACTTGTATAACAGAACCAAGCAATGGTGAGTCTGAGAAAGGCACCTCAATTCCTTGAGTTTCAAGTGTTTTAAGATCGTCAACAAGAGGCTTTAGGATGTCATCAAATCCATAAGTCTTCAGGTCCTGTGAATGAAAAAGTGCCACAAAATATATATTCATCAACACTGAATTATATTTTGGGGGCAGGTTCCTCAAAATAAAGTAAATGCAGCCAAGTTTGTGAATCCCTTTCTTTGAACCCAAGGGATTTGCTGTCTCAAACTCATCAAAATAGAGTTGAATCTGTAGAGCATGTTTTTTCTGAGAAAACAAAATGTTACTCTTGAAGTATGAACCATCACATATGTCTTTATAAACTCCTTCTTCGTGATGTTTGGCTTGCAAGAAACTTTCACACAATTCGGTGTTGTTGAACATAGACTTGAGAGTTCCCAGGATGGGTGTATACACAAATGTATCTGTTATGGGGACCTGACTGTAAACTCCTGTTGTTTGATCCCTGCGAACATCAAACCGCACCCCAAGAACATATTCAACAGGTTCGACAATTTCCCATTTTTCCTCAAAGAACTTCTGTCGTTTCACTCTTGTGTTTAAGGTTGAGAAAGGATTTTTCAGTTGATCAAAACACTTTTCCACCTTCTTTTCCAAATATGTGCCTTGAATTTCTGAAGTACAGCTGAGAACTGCCTCTTGAATGTCATTTACAAGTTCCTCCATGGACCCCACCATTGCTTGGACTGTGCTCTCAGCAACGCCAGATGCTTGCAACTGTGCTACAACAGAACCACACATGTTTAACACAAGATTATTGTCAACAGAGAGCTGGGTAGTTGTTGGAGAGTCTGCTCTCATTGCTTATGACGTTGAGGGCTCACCAACTTCATCCTGAGTGTCCACATTGTCAGCAGCAGGAGTTAAAGCAACATCTCTATGGAAATGAACAAGATGCTTCTTGAAACCTGAATAGGTGCAAAATGATGAACAACATCCCGGCTGTCCACATTTTAAACGTAATGTCTTTCCAGGATATAGACCGTGGTGTAGTCTTAAATGCTGGCAAAGCAATGCAGAACTTTTGTGGTGTGCCTTACAGACGTAACAAAGAAACATATTTGCATCCAAGGATATTTATCACCTCAAGCGTCGTGCAAAAACCTTGCTCGTAGCTCCTTGACTCTGGGACTTTCCTTGGCACTTCCCACATCAATGTTAAAAACTGTGGTTTGGATGAACGTATAGAAGTTGAAAAGGGATTCATGGTAGTTGACACTGAAGGTGAAATGTGCTTTGAAGAGCTCATCGAAAGCTGCCAAGGATGTCTGGGCCTTGCAGGGGATGGCCTTGTGATCAATGATGACGAAGTATCTTTGGATGCTGTTCTTCTTTGTGCCAACACACAGGACACTTCTGCATTCAACTTAGTCAATAAAAAATGTGCTTCAACACAAGATGTAGGATCGTCAGAATAGTTGCATAAGATTACATTAATATTTGCATACCTGCAAATATCTCACAATATGGTCCTCAGCTTGACAGGCACTGATTTTGCCACCCTTTTTGTGGCCTTTGGAGGTAGGGGGAAGCAGGTGAAGCAACAGAAGAATGCTTGACAGGTCACTGTCCCAGCCTAGAGGAAAAACAGGAGAAAAGTCAGACACATTCACATAAATAATTGAGATATTTTAAAGAGAAGGAGACAAATTAACCAGACCCACCTGAGTTGTGCTGCACAGACCAGAGGTCTTCAATGTGCTCATTAGAAGTCAGTTTTTCGCAGTCTGTCAGGATCCTAGGTTTGAAAAAAGTCGACCATTTTGCCAAAAATCTGCCCGACACTTCCTCTCCAAACATCATGATGACGTCTTGGTCAATCTACAGGAGAACACACATTTTTATACTTATGCAACTTAAAAGTATATACCATGAGTTACTATTCACTTTAAAAAAAAAAGGAGTTGTCTTTCTTACCAAGCCAGTGATGTCGAGGAATCGTGGGAAGACATCCAAGACTGTCGAAGAGCACTGTTGGTCTTGAACCAGTGTTTGGCGGTACTGAAAAGTGGCCCTCATCTTCTCTTTGATTGCCGATTCATCAGTTGAATGTTTCAAAAAGGATATTGCTTCATGACAGTGCTCACCAAGCAGCTGCTTATCCGTGCAGAGAACCTCCCTCTTTCTCTTTGGACTATCTTGATAGGGTGCGCTGGTGGAAGATCTCCGGGACTGAGCTGCAGTGTTGCGCTGAACAGTCTTTATTCTCCAGGCCAAGTAGCCAGATCCGCTACATGGGTCATAGAAGTGTTCCTGTAATATTAAAAACATTAAATTGTAGAGTAGGTTCAGACCATATTACTACTCCATAAATTGATATACAAGCTTTTCATTTACAAACTTACATATCCATTGTCTGAGTATGGATCTCGGAGGCTGGGAAATAGAGAGATGATGCCCAAAGCATATTTACTTCGCACAGAGACAGGTGGGCTCCTCCTGGAGGATAAACATGACATTACTACTACAATTCCTATAGTGTTTAAAAGATACAAATTTTACTGTTGTTAGCTTAATTGAGTTTTAGTCTCAAACTGATAAGTGTTTTTTTAAATTGTGTTTTAGCCATTTTATATTTATTTATTTATTTCATAGGAGAAATGAATGAACTGCTTTACTAATTACAATGTCCTAAAATAAGGGTGCTGTTTAAAAAAAAAAAACTATATTAAGTGAAGTAAAAATATGAACATTGAAGTCTTACCCATGAATTTCAACCATGTCCGCCACAAGAAGATTTACCAACTGTCTCCTTGTGCTATCCATCAGTGTTTTCATTTTAGCATATTCATCCAAAATAATTTGGCCACCCGGTTTTGCTTGGAGAGCATCTCTCACCATCTAAAAGATAATTATAGCCATCATCATGTCCAACAACAAAATCACAGTTTAACTGCATAATATCTTTCTGTGTGTTTATTTGATACACCTCTTTGGCAGATTCCCGTTCAGAGTGGGTTCTCTTCCCTCCGTTTGTACGAACAATCACTGTTGCATCTGATGAATCAGAGGACACAAGCAGGGAGTCTCCAGACACTGACAAAGATGTATCTGAGACGGGCGACTCAAACGAAGTGTATGAAAGATCATCTTGAAGCACAACTGTAAAATGTATGCACAAAAGGAAAAAATAATTAGTTCTGAACAATACTCATTATTGACAATCCACTCCTTGCAAGTCTGAGTCTCACCTGTTGACTTGTTAGTTGACACCCTAACAGTAAGGTTCCCTGCTTGCAAAAGCTCCTCAAACACATCTGCATCGACTTCTGTCCCTGATTCATCTGTCAAGTGCAGCTCAGTCTCAAGTGGAAGATCTAGCTTTTGAATGACTGATAAAAATATTAGATTTAAAGGAAAAAATTACAATAAGAACATTACCAGAAATGTGCTTAACCTGTTTTTTCAACATTTTAGGTCAACTTTTTAAAAGTATTTTTTGATTTCATTAGCTATCATAAACACAACTCCATAATATAAGACATTTAAATACAACATAAATTCAGCAGGTATTATAGCAATTAGTCAATTTGCACAAATATTCTGGGTTGTATTGCTAACCTTTCTGAAGAAATGTGTTGAAGTCATCATAGCCATCTTCAGTCTCAGCCACTTTGACATACTTCTGCGTTTCCCCAAATCTCACCTTCACCAACATGATGTACTATGAACAAAAAAAAGAAGACATCCACACCATGTCATCACTTACAGTATGTTCACCGTGAACGTGCAAAGACACAGGGAAATTTTGCCTTGAATTACTCGCCGGAGTTCGACTGCTACAGTTGTTTTGTATTTTTCTCCCCTAGAGTTACTCGCAACAGCAGCCAGCACGATGGCACTAAGCTCACCCTGCCTGCTATCAAGACGGCTAACCTCCTGCTAACAACACCGACACTTACCCATACACACAAATACATGAGCAACTCTTCTATTAGTTTGGCAAAATAACGTAATATAACAATGAAGCTATTGTTCATATTCAGTTAATGTTATAAAAACTCACGGACATTTCAGACATCAGCAGCTGAGGGGTGTGTGACTCCGTATTAGCTGCGGCTAATGATAGATTGAGAAACTAAAATTAAGATTAAACTTTTTTTTAAAAGCAAGAAAAAATTCCAACAGTTAAAAATAAATAAAAGTAAACTACTCCTGTCCGTAAAAGGTCTGGGTTTAGAGAAGAGGTCGGTGTGGCGGCCCGGGAAGTCTACACCTGTATTCCTCCAGCAGCAACATAAATTAACTTTAGGCTAACGCTACCATCCGGAGCAAGTCCGACTTTTAGCAGCTAACGTTTTCCCTAGGCAAGCAGGAGCTCAACCCCCCGGTCCAGCCCCAGCTCTCTACTCCATCGCTTGACATTTTGCTCTGTATCGTTAGCCAACACCATCAGACACACCATTAAATATGCCTAACTCGAGGCTTTGTGCACATGCTAACGTTACGTTGCTAGCTAGCTTAAAGTAAAAATTTAACCGTGTAGCCTATAATGCTACTAACGTTAAGCAAATTGTGTACATTAACAACACCCACGTCTCATGTACAAAAGGAAAATTAATGCACACTTGAAAAAAATGCAGCGAAAAGAAAGTCGTCCGTTAGCTGCTGTTGCCCGTGCTCAGACTCCTGTTCAGACCAGGGGTCGTCCCGCTTTTAGGAAAAAACGTCACAGATACGTTGGATAAACTCTGTCAAGTGTTGATTTTAAAGTCAACGCGTAACAGAGTTGATTGGATTTAACTCCCCTGATTAACACCAACTCTTTTGAGGAATTAACTCTCACATAGTTGAATTAAACTAAGCAAGTGTTGAATTAACACTGTATTTTTAACATATAACACCAACACTGGAAATTTAACACTTTTGAATTTGCTGTGTAACGTCTATGTTTAGTCTGCACTTGAGTGCTATGAGGATGAAAATGGGGAAATTGTCCCCAATGCCGCCACTTCATACACACTTTTAAATTACACACAGGACATTTAAATGGATTCAGGATGAACTCCCACATGCACACAAGCGGCTCTCGTGTCTTCTAGTTCATTCAGTAATCCATTATTTCTTTTTTTCTGATGTAATTGTGTTGGTGCTCAGAGACATGGAGAAAGTAGATCATGTCATGCCATGCCACCGTGATTCGTTTGAAATTTTGATTTTGCTAATTAAATGCTTTAGCGTACTTTATTTCTCATAAATTGCTGATAGAGAACAGGGTGGGGAGAGACAGGCTCCATCATTTCAACTGGGAACCAGTGAGCATGAGCCAATGAGGAGGAGTTTATTATTTTAATTGTTAGTTTTGATTGTTCTACTAATGTAACTCAATTCCAGTAACTGCACACTCTGCTACTGTTGGCTGTGTTGGAGATCATTTCCAAAATAATAATTTATATTGTAAATTATGTTAATAGATGCTTTAGGAATAATCATCTTATATTGAATGGGTGCCTGTGCTGTTGGAGAAGGCAAATCATATGCAGCTGTCTTCTTATCAAAGCAAGGGGTTTGGTTAGCTGCATGTCCATATCAAGATAACAATAGTAGGCTAGACAGTCAGCAAGTGATCTTATTGATACTTTCATGTAGATAATACAAATAATAAGTAAAATAATTGTGTTAAGCATAAATAGTTAAATAAGAGATAATCAACATGCAAAGCAAAGTGCATTCACTAAAAATAACCATGTTGCACAGTGTCTGTTTCTAACCTGAAAGACTTGCACACTCTAAACAATATTAAAACACAAAGTAGCTTGTACTGTGAGTCATTTATTAATCAAGTACTTTTTTATACTTTTTGTTGAATAGGTATGTCAAATGGTCATTTTTACTTTTAGTTGAGTAAAGATCTTAAGTATTCTACCCACCACTGTGGAGAAAACATGTTGTATCATGTCTGCTGGCAGCTACAAACCTGTTCACCTCAATCTAAAAACACAAATAGAAACAATCTATCTGAAAAAGTTGCAGTAGGGTTGGGGTTTGTTTACAACCTGACTGGTCACTTTCTTGTGTTTGTTACCACGGTGGATCTATATTTAGTGATGTTGCTCTGACTAGTTATTCATGGTACCTATGAAAAACGATTATCCTTTAAATGCCTGAATTAGATAATACAAATAAGTAAAATAACGCTAACCCTTTTATTGTTTTATTACATTATTTTAAAATAAAAAGTTTAATCATTTATTTGTTTAAAATGTGCAGCATTATTGTGTAGGGAGCGGGGGGATGTTGCGTAGCCCCTGTTTGTTCACTGTCTCTTCAGGGGTGACAGAAACATCCAATGTATTGCTGGCTCAAGATATTCAAATGTCTTCACATAAATGTAGCCAATCAGTATCCTCCAATCTGATGCAAAAAGGGCTATTATTCTGAGATTTATTTTCTTGTAAAAAAAGAAAAAAATATATTTTGAGCACAATAATCACATTATTTATGCTTAACCAAACTTGTCTTCTGACCCTGAGCCAGATGAATATTTTACAAGTATGAGTGTCACCTCTGCTGGCCTACTTCCAAGTCAACACAGGGACGTTTAGATCAGTTTAGAGGTTGTGATTGGGAATCACGCCTCCCTGCTGAGGATTCAGAAAGAGGGACAGTGTCTATTAATGGCCAACCCAGATGTCTGGAAACAGCGAAAACAACCTAAATCTGTACCAGCAGACCCCCCTGGTGGGGGTGACGGTCTAGACGGTGTCTTGAGTGCTGCACTGAAACAGATCAAGCATTATGCCACCTCTAGTTACTGCCCTTCAGAAAACCTCCCACCTTCAGCTCGGGTATGTGATTGACAGCTGTCATCATCTCTCACATGTTCATCATGGCCTTGAGTCAGTCAAACAAATGTGTAAATTAGATGCTGATTGGATGTGATAGTTTTATTGACACTTCTCTTTTTGTTTTCCCACCTTCAGGGAGGCCAGAGAATGTTGGAGCACTTAAGTAATAGCAGGCATTAACTTCCCTTGTCTCAAATTACTGTAACCTGCAAGCAGCTTCTACATCGTGAGATCTTCACTTCTTTGCATAGATTAATTCCCTTAATGTAATGAAGGCTTCTCTCAATGATAGAGGTTCATGCATTTCCAATTAGAGGACTCATTACCATTATTAGTATGTCACATAATGCTTATTTATCTCAGTAGTTTTCAGCTATAGAAGAAATACCCTGTGTGGATAAGACCACTACATTAAACTGCAACACAGGCAAGTATATATGAAAGAAAGAAAGCAAGTTTGGATTCTCTTTATGTTTTACAGTTTTTTCCCGTCTAATCAAACTCAACAATATTTCTTAAGGCCTCTGTTTTGTCGGATTTGGCAAAACCATTTGGCAAGGGCATAGGTTTATATTTATTTATTTATATTATTATAATACTGATATCACCAAAAACAAAAACAGAAGTTTGCAATACACTTTTTAATCCCTAAGTAGTGTATTCTTCTCAGGCTGCAGGCTCTAAAAACCTTCAACAATAAAGTAGGGCAGTCTGTAGCCTGAGAGGTGAAATCCAGGGCAAAAAATAGCGTGAAGCACTTGCCACACTACTCATCACTCTTAGTTAGTCTTCCTGCTTTGGGAACATCTAACCGCAATGCAAATGTTGAATGTATGAACATTTTAATCTACTTTGAGCTATCTATCATGTAGACTACAGTGGCTGAACAGAAAGAGAGTGATGTTCAAAGAGAAATCAGTGATAAAATCAACCTAAAACAATAAATGTAGGGGAGCTTTCTCAAATGGCTTCATTGAAAACAACCAAGCCATACTTTCCATAACATATCATAGCTGAAAATGGTTTGGCAATAGGTATAAAGAACCATACTTACATTATACTGTTCCAAGTAGGGTCTAGGATAGAGGGTACAGATTATGGATGGTTCCGTCAATTTACGATTTTGAGGAATTAAAGGATGACAGATGTTGGAGAACTGTTTTATTTCTTCAGTTGAAGGTTCCTGGCTGTTCCACTTTCAACACACAACGCTGACACCAGAAACAGTATTTCACTGAAGTGCAGTCCTTGCGATCTGCAAAGCTTCATAAATGCATATATTATCAATGGGAGTGCCAATCTCTGGATGGGTGTCAACTTGAGGTCACTACCACTCATTTGACCTTTGAACCCAATCCTGCCCTACGGTATTCTCCAGAGAATCGACTAGTCCAGTTGAACCATGTGTATGTTTCTCATGTCAATGAATTACTAGACGATTCTGCCGTTCCTGTAGTCATGACTCACTGCACCAGTGGATTTTATCTGAACACTACATCACTCACACTGTCCAGCTCCCTGGAGACTGTCAGCAGTGTCAGGAGGGATGATTTAGAGGGTTTCAATTTAAGGCAGCTTGTGACATCAATAAGGTTACTCAACAGAGCGTGAACATCATTTTCTAGATCCTTGTTGTTGTATTTGAATATGAATGTGTTTATTTGTTTTCATTTATAGTGTTATATTTTTGTTGTTGAAGCAATGTGTGGGGGTTTTGACTGATGCTGATACTTGATAATATTGGCAATATTATTTCGTTCTGTTACTTTACCATTTTTAATATATATTGGAAATGAAATGTTTTTATTTTGTTTTATTTTTGTTTTGTTTCAGTCACACTTCAGAAAAAATGCAAAAAATAAAGCAATATATACAGCATATGTTTTCATTTCATTGTGGAGGATCCATTCATTTAAGTACAGTATAATAATCACTCAACTTTATTATGATGTAACAGCAACTAGTCTAACAAAACAAAAAATCAGCTTCATGTTTACTGTGGTGGATTAGCTGGATAATAATTTTTTATGCAATGGAAGCAAACAGATTTGGATTTACTCTGGACCGCAGGATTTAAGACGATGACCCAGTTTTGCTAAACTGTACTGAATATACAGTAAGGGAAAAAAACACAAAGTAAAGACAAAATAACTGCTGTTTCATTGTAAGCTTTGATATCTGTCAGAGATCATTCAATGCAGCCAACGTTTGTACTGTTTGTGGAGAATAATCACAGACTGCAAACCCCCCCAGTGGTGAAATATACTGTAAAATAAGGAAGAGGCAACCATTTCCTTCGTGTTTTATCTGAACACATTTTAATCCTGCATTAATTGACCAATTAACTCATCCAGCAGGCACGGAGTAGCATTAGCAGTCATATGAAGTCGTGTTTGTGTTGACCTGATCATTTGAAACCAATGATCTCTCAACTTTTAGCTCCGTTTCGATCTTCACCAACTTTTGACTGCCAACTCTGTGCTGGGGGGTTTCAGAGTCTTTTTGTAACAAAAGTGAATAAAGGTTTAAGGGCCAGAAAGTCAAAAGTTAAAAGATGTTCGTATAACTGAGATGAACTGCACTGCTGGGTGTTAACTGTGTGTAGCTTCATGCAACTCCACTATACATTAGTAAAAATGTGGGCACATACTGAACCCCAATTTGCTCCCGGTGGCTGTGGCAACGGTGTATGAATGTGTGAGTGAATGTTAGTTCAGTCCTGATGAGCAGGTTGGCACCCTGTGTGGTAGCACCTGCCTTCAGTGTGTGTGAATGGGTGGATGTGACATGTAATGTAATAGTGCTTTGAGTGGTCAAAAAGAATAGAAAAGTGCTATAAGTACAAGAAAGAAGAAGAAAGAACAAAAGGATGGGAAAGAGAGAAGAAGATGGAGACGTAGAGGGGGGTTTAAAGGCTTTATGACCATTTGCACAGCTCATTGATCAGGAAGAACATCCTGGCAACCTTGGCGCAGCCAAGGGAAAGCTATCCATATATCTGGCATTTTACAAGCTGCATTAGCTACCTTATCCAGCTGTATTGCCTGCCTGCCATCGACATACATCATCACTTCCAGACAGATGCCTCGATCTTTACTGCAATAGTACGTGGCAGCAACTGTCATCCATAGAATGGCTGCCTTCATTTGTGTACAGGGACAGTTTCATAACATAGTATACTAAACACCAAATCCATTGCATGAGTAGTAATGTATTATAATGTATTGTGTTTCTGATATGATAATTAGATATGGGCATACTGTACTTATGTCATAATATGCTTGAACTAAATTTACAGGAAAGTTGCGTCTCTGTATAATTGTGGCAATTATAACAACTTTGTGCTATCATAACCATCTCCATTACAGAGATAAGGAAGGAAGGAAGGCAATCAGGTAGCACAAGCCTTATAAAGCTTTGAAAATGAACTTTAGCTTTGAAGATATTAATAACAATAATTTAGAAAGCTTTACAAGACATGCTTTGTTGCTCAGTGTATTGCCAAAGGTAAGGAATGCAAAATGAGTTGATGACCCATATAGCCGAAATGGCCCCAATTATTAGAAAAAGATTGAAAAACATCAGAATTATCCTTTAAAATGTATTAAAAAAGATATTTCATTAAAACACATCAGGATATACAATATTGTCAGATTAAGTGGAGCATATGGATTTGTGTTTTTTTTCTTCTTCAGTTATCAACATTTCATAAGCTTATCAGTAATCAAGTCAATGTATTTATCGAGACTGAGAAATACAATCAAATGACTACACAGACATAATTAATAGTTCACTGATTGGTAAAAATCCTTACAACTTTTCCTACTTTTTCAAAGTTACTTGACTCGTAAACTGCGGTGCCATTTCCAGTCCAGATCCTCACAATGAATGTGACCTTCATTAATGAGCTTTCCCTTCATGCAACACAGCCATCACTCAGTTTTTGCTTAGCCAGCCTGTCTGGCACACCATCAGGTGCTATAACAGAGCAGGTGCTGGTGTCTCAGAGCCGTGATTGTGTTTTGAAAAGGGTATTTCCTCAAGGCTCCCCTTGCCGCTTCTGTCTCACGGAGCAGCTGGACATCTCTATGCTCGACTGATTAAAATAGTGATGCTGGCGTCATGTGTGTTGCATTATTTATATGCAAAGCTTCGAGTAGTTTTCAGAAGGATAATTATATTTTCTGTCTAACGTTAGACTTGTTGATGTTAAGCTGTTGTTACTATTAACTTTACTAGCAAACGTTGGCTGGCGAAAATATGGCAGACTTTCCAAAATCGATTTGACACTAAATACAGAATGGTTGTAAAAGAACATGATTTTCTATTAACTTAACCCATGTAACTTGAAAACGAGTAACGTTACACATCTCCCACACCTAGAAAGGAGTTAGTCTGTCTGTGTGTTTTTCTCTTGTTCTTGACATTCCCATCAGTATTTTTCTAAACCTTATTCATGTCCATTGCTTTCATATTAGAGATCAGATGAAGTTGAGCTGGAAGCTAACAGTGGTGAGGGTGATGCAGGGAGAGCCAGCACTCTCCCTGAAGAGCTGCAGGTAGGTGCTATATGAAGGGTCTATGTCTTTTTCCTTTACCTTTACCTTCACACACCAGTTAGTTAGTGGAAATGTGGAAGGATATAACACTCAACAGTAAAAACAAGTTGGCTTATATGTTAAAACCTTAACCGTTGCCTGTTCTACTAATTATTAAAAAACACAAAGTTGCGCAATTTAAGTTAGTATAACTTCTCATTTTCTTGCACCATGGTTGGTGTGTTTGGTTCATTTTGTTGTATTTTACAACATTGTTAAAATAATTATTTTTTGATGATGAAAATTGAAATAATTCTTAGTGTGTGTTTCTTCACATCACATTGCAGTAGATTCACTATAGTGAACCTACAATTGATACATTTTCATACTGTCCTATATGAAGGACAGTATGAGCTCTAAGGTCAGAATTTGATTTAGTGTTGGCGAGAGACTTGAGACTTGACTTGGACTTGCAAAAAATGACTTGTGAACACCTCTGGAGGTGCACAGTTGGTATACACATTCAAAAGACCGAAAAGGTGTGCGTTATCGAATGTAGTGGGCCGGTCTGGTCCAAAATGCCAGGGCCGATTTTTTTGTCCCAGTCCTCCCCTGGGCCCGGTGGAGCTGTCTCTATGCTCCAGGACTGTTTTGAGTGCACCAACTGTCAGGTATTCAGAGAAGGAGTAACTGGTGAGGGCGGAGTGGACCTGGAGGAATAAGTGTCATCTGTTTGTGGATACATCAGCAAATGTATTGATATCGTCACCACCACCAGGAAAATAAACGTCTGTACAAATCAGAAACCCTGGCTGAACAGAGAGGTGCAGTCTCTTCTGAAGACGCAGGACAGAGCTTGTTAACGGACATCTTTAATATCTCACTCTCCCAAGCTGTGGTGCCTGTTTGTTTCAAGATATCCACTATTGTTCTGGTGCCCAAAAATGTATATGTGAAAAGCATGAATGATTATTGTCTGGTGGCCTTCACCCCAATAGTCATGAAACGCTTTGTACGGCTGGTATTGGCCCACATAAAAGATACCATTGACATCAATGTGGACCCCCATCAGTATGCTTACAGCAGGAACCAGTCTGTGTCTGATGTAGTGTCAGCTGTCGTCCTCTCTGCTCTCACCCACCTGGAGAGCAGAGATTCCTATGTCAGGCTACTCTACCTGGCTCTGCTTTTAATACTATCATTCAGCAGACTTTAGTCAATAAACTGCTGCTGTTGGGACTAAATCCATCTCTCTGCAACTGGGTCTTGGACTTTTTGACAAACAGGCTACAGTCCGTTAAAATCCATTGTGTCCCCTCTTCCACCATCACACTCAACACCGGCTCCCCACAGGGATGTGTCCTGAGCCCCCTGTTGTACACGCTCCTCACATATGATTGCTCTGCAATGTACCCAAGCGATCATATAGTGAAGCTTGCAGATGACACGGCTGTGGTTGGACTGATCTCCAACAACGAGGAGCCTATGTACAGGCAGGAGGTGGAAGAACTTGTTGACTGGTGCAGAGAAAAAAACAATCTCTTCAACAATGTGGGGAAGACTAAGGAGATGATTGTGGACTTTTAGAGGAGAGGCCACACTCCCCTCACCCTCTTTATCAGCGGAACAGCTGTGGAGATGGTGTCCATCTTCAAATACCTGGGCCTGCACATCGCCAATAATCTTAAGTGGGCCACCAACCAATAAAGAAGGCCCACCAACGCCTGTACTTCTTGAGGAGGCTGAAGTGGGCTGGCCTCAGCCCTGCTGTCTTGACCTCTTTCTACCGGTGTGGTAGAGAGCACACTGACATCCTCCATCACTGTCTGGTATGGGAAGTGCTCTGCGGCTGACAGGAAGGGGGATGCAATGGGTGGTTAAATCTGCCCAAAAAATCACCAACAGCAGCCTCCCTTCCTTGGAGGACATTTATTTCAGCAGTTGCAGAAGCAATACATCATGTATAATGAAGGACCCCACCCACCCAGCACACAAACTGTTCACCCCCCTCCCCTCAGGCAGGAGGCTGCGCAGCCTTTAAAGCCAGAACGACAAGGCTCAAGTGCAGCTCCTTCCCAGAGGCTGTGAGGCTCAAGAACTCCAGGGTTTAAAATCTATCTTCTGCACTTTATGCTGCTTGGTTGTTTTAGTTATTTTAACAGTGTTCTATTTATCATAGGTTTTTAGGTTATTTAATTTTATATTAGGGTCTATTTTCTTATTATATTTATTATGTTATTTATATTGTACGCTGGTGGACCTGAGTAACACATTTCGTTCCTTCATATTTACATGTATAAACTAGACTGAACTGAACTATTTGTCAAGCACAAAAACAATTACACACTTCTTGCAATTCTCATAATGATTTGAATGAACACAACTGTCATGTTCCAGCCATTAAGCAGTTAATGTTAATGTTTGATGGCGGTATTATCCTCCCCTTTATTTCTCCTTTTGCACATATTGACTCCGGCAAAGCTGTGTCAGGAGATATTTTTGATGATTACTATTGGACTTCAGTCATAAAGCTCTTTCCAGCTTCAATTTTGCTCGGGGGCCACAGTTTGCCTAACACACTACCAGTTCTTGCAAAAATAGAACATGCTGCCATGTTAGCCCCTGTCTCTTATGACTTATGTAGGTTCTTCTCATGAATACAGAACATGGCAGAATACCATCAACCACCAGAGAGCCACAGCTGGTATGGTGGAGGTTCAATAGAGGTTGAAAAATAAGATGATGAAAAATGGTTTGTTGCCAAAAGTATTCTAAAATGCAGCCTGATGTTCAGTTAGTAATCTATTGGATAGAAAATACCACAGTTTCTTGGTTCAGAAATAAACGGGAATATTTCAGTGTGTAGCCAGAGGAAATAGGTTGCATCATCATGTTCTGTGTCAAGGTGCAGCACTGCTTCCTAAGAAATGAGCAGTTTTGTCCATTTCTGTGCAGTTCTTTTCTTGTTGTTTTATTCACTTGTCACAGTGAGCAAGCAGCTACAGGGTGTTGTATGTGCCATACAGCACCTGATGGGTTGAGCTTGGGGAGCCCCTGTGTGGAAGGCCCTTCTGATATCACAGTATTGCCTGATGTTGTTTAGCTTTAATCCATTGTAATTTCAGACACACTCTGAGACCCAGCACCAGAGTTGTGAGTCCTCATTAGCAGTAATAATATCCAGCTGGCCCTTCTCAATGCCTACCAATGAGCCCGAGGCCTATTGACAAGGAAAAAGGTGCCGCTGGTGTCGACTTGGTGCCAGACAGCGGAGAGGGAAGTGGGGAAGGGTTGAACATGGGAAAGAAAAAGGGGGTCAGATAAAGGCTCGACTGCAGCAGGTGCACAAAAACGAATCAAGTGCAGAGTATGTGACTTCCAGAGAGAAACTGTTTATTCCCAAGAGTCACTGTCCAATGTTCATCTTCTGGTTTGGCTGTGTGGTAAAGTTTTTGACATCCCCATTTTTCTGTGATTGTTGACAAACACCACCTTTTTACCCTGGTCAAGTTGAAGGTCTAAGAATAGATGATGTTGTATGCTGCACAGATTCTAAATCTCTTTAAAGGTAGGGTATGTTATGTTGTTCAGAAGCACTTTTTGTTATACTGGGTGAAATGGTCCTTCTATGATCATAGGTATCAATACATTAGGGTCTGCGTGTGTAGAAACGTGTGCAAACTTGACATCACCCACAAAAAATGTGCAAGCTGATCTACTAACACAGTGCACTGAGGTTTGTGTCTTTCAACTGTGCAAGATAGTACGCGCTGTCCATTTAGTACGTTTGTCATAATGAATGTAATATTAGTAGTTTACCATAATGAAAGTAATATGAGGCATTTCAATACCAGTGCGCAAAATACAGGGAGGAGAAAATGCTAATATGTTATTTAGCACGCGCATTGTGATTTACCAAACCTGAAGGTATTATTTCTGACGATAAGGAGGAGACGGAGGCACAATGACAGAATACACACAGGACAGAGTTTTTCCACATGTTAATAATTTTGGAATGGAATATTTTTGGTTTTACTAACAGCATTGACTTCGTCCCAAATACTCTCCCATATGTCGGTTTTTCTGGTAATATTTGTTTTTGTTTGTTAGATTGACCATGAGCGGCTGGACGATGCAGCAAAAGAGTAGTCAAAAGGCGATGGTACGTTGCACCAAATCGTGGGTGTTTATTCACCAAAAACCAAAATAACAAATACATACAGTGGTACAGGCATGGCAGCATCACCGATGAGACCTGACCATCAACAAGGACGGATGGAAACTGGCGCCTTTTATACCCCATCACTGGTCTGCTTAATTGGATGTTTCCACTCACAGGTTTATTTTAACTAAATATATTATCTCACGGCTAATCACCACAGACAATATAACCAGCCTACACCTACATAATATTTCCCTACTGCCGTACTGCTATTTACTCCTCCCCAGAATAAACACAAACCCACTACAATAAATACACATATATACACCAACTAGCAAACCCCCCTCTTCCTATCCGGTCACTTGGTCTCTCCCGGAACCATTAAATTGGTGTTCGTACCCCCGGGGACTCTTTTGGCCGAACACTCTGAAGGAGACACCAAAAGGACAGGGAAGAATCCACACAAACAACTCAAACACAGGCTGCAACTTTAACACACTAATACACACTTTCACATTGCAATATTAAAGCACATTTATGTTGTGTCTGATGAGACAAAGCTCAACATTTCCACTGTTTATCAATTATAAACACTGGAGGTGGAGGTGCACACACAGTATTGTATAATCTAACTCCCTGTCTCCCCCAGGTGAAGCCGATTATCCACAACCGCACCTGGCAGAAGACAACACACATCAATCACAACTCATCATTTACTGGTTTAAACTGTTCACCCACATGCTTCACACATTCAATAAAAACCAATGTGCAAATATCCAGTGTAACTATCACAATGAAAGTGCCATGTGCCATTATTAAAGTGCCTAATTAAATTGTTTGGTTAAAAGTGACATTAATACAAAGACCCAGTTGTGCCATATTTACAAGACCAAAGCCATCAGTCACTAGTAACGAAGCGCTCTTCGTTACATTGTTATAACTCAATATATTAGTTAACCTCTTCCACTAGAACCTGATCACATTTCATTTTTTGCTTGCAGCTTTCTGCTCGTCCAAACTCTCCATAAAGACACGAAGCCCTCATTTAAATACTGCTGTCTCCACCCTGTTGCACCTGTTTTCATTTACGCAGTTATTCTTAGTAAATCACCCACAAAACGCACGCAAACGAAACGCACAATCTATTGCACCGTGCACGCAATTTAGTACCCACTATTTGAAATCTTAGTAAATCAGGCCCTATGACTGAAAAAGGAACGGAAAAAATCAGACCTCTGTGACAGCCACAGGACTGATAAAACTCCAACCAATCCATGCTCTTCGCAGCACACTTCTCTGCAGAACTACAGAGTTGGTGGGCGTGGCTTAGACAGACTCACTGATGGGAGGGGGAGCAGCGGGGGGGAACTTAGAGGAGGCAGGAGGAGGTGATATTTTCAAATCTTGCTAGCTCTCTTGCTAGCTTTACAACACTACATACTCTAGCTTTAAGGCAAATTTGTGATTTGACTTATTGCCCATACAAAAGCAGTTTTGTAACATTTCTCGCTCAAGTAATGTATCATTTACATTTTTACTTGAGTAATTCCATGATGTATACTTGTATTCCACTACATTTGAGGGGGAAATATTCCACTTCATTACATGTATAGCTATAGTTGTAAATAACTATATCTACAGAGTAAGATATTTAGATTATCAGTCATCCATATGCATTTATAAAACATTCATCTTCATGACTTAAAAACTACTCAAAGTGTCTTATATTATAAAGATATACCAAATGCATCTTACATATCAGTGCATCAGTAATAACTATTATATCCTATACTATACATAATGAGAACTTCTATCTTACTTTTGATACTTAATACGAAGGATCTAAATACTTACTAAAAAATACTTTCAACCATAAACATGAGCTATAACATATAGCATTGTACCAGACTTTGAAAAAGTCTCCTATTCCCCCTGTCCATCTCAGATCTGCAATGATATGTTTTTTGTGGGGGAGGGGAAGTGGAGAGAAGTGCTGCTAACGCTGGCAAAAATCAGTGCTCCACCTATAACACCAGTATTGACTCATCCCTCATGAATATGTATGCTTCATGGTTGTGCCGATGAAGACATTTACAGTCAGGTCTCTGTGGATGTCAAGGTTTTTGGCATTCTGCTGGCCAGATATACAGACTATAGCATATACTGAATTTGTTCGTGCTAAAGGCTCCTTCAGCACCAAAACATGAGAGGACAGAAAGGATGAGAGCACAGAATAAAGAGGATACACATGTATAATGTATAATGTTGTGCAGCTAAGCAATGTTCAAACCCACAGAACTTTATTTAAACATTTGTGGACATCCCAAAGTTTCAATAGAAGCCAAATACACAGGATCCGTCTGAGATCAGATAAATTTTGCACAAACTTTTGAAACGTTTAAATATGGGTAAGGAGCATAAGGAGCTTTTCTATCATCTGATTTGAAGTCAACAAATCTGCATTCTGAATGTCAAAAAAGCTCACATGCATGAAGAAAAGCCTGTTAGGAGCTGATTTGATGTTGGACACACTTTGATAGTCAGCAGAAGTTAGAGATATATTTTACTTTTCTCACCCAGCAAGGCTTAAACTAAAACATATTAATCGCTGATCTGTTACAGGAAAAAATGTTGAAAATATAAACTCACTCGAGGTTAGGACACTAACAAAAATAACTAAAAACATGATGTAAAATCAAAGATTCTACAGGACTCTTCCTTGCTCAGCGACTGGAGTGCCACTAACCAGGAAAACACTGCTGCACCGCTGGCTAAAAAAATTTAAAAATATAAAAGTAGCTTTGATATAGGAAGCTATTTTCCCCATGTTGTTGTAGGATAGCTTGATTCATTTCTCTGAGGGATAGCCTACATTTTAAGGGATCGCCACAGTTGTTACAGTTCATCCTCAGGGGGCCATGAATGTGTTGGTCAAATTTGGTAGGAATCCATCCAGTTGTTGTGGAGACAATTCAGTCATAAACACAAATGTCAACCTCATGGTGACGCTAGAGGAAAGTCAGAGGACAACCGAAGTCATGAAGATTCATCATCTGGGAGGCATTGAACAGCTGTACAAAATGTTTATGCCAAACTATGTAGTGGATGTTAAGATATATGACAGCATGAGGGAACATTTGACCTGCTGGTGGTGCTAGAGGACATGTCAAATCTGTATGAGCATTCCTGTTACAGATTTTATGAGCTGTGACTGAAACTGATGCAGGATAAAGCCATGCAGGACTGTGGTATGTAGTATGATAGTCTGGCATCAGATTTAACTTTTATTCAAAAACAATACAAAGAATTCCACTATTCCAATAAACCTACCCATAACACCATTTATTTCCCTTTATACACAACAAGAAAATGAAAAGTTATAGGTGTTTTACACAAGAAATAACTCCATTATTAAGTTGTTGTCTGTATTATGTTGATACTTGTTGATTCGAGAGCTATATGTCCACTTAGTGCTAATATGGATTAGCTGTAGCTAATTATTATTGTGTACTTTTTATATTCATATTCATTGTGTGTTTGCTGTAAAGTTGTGTCATGTTGTAAATTGTTGTTCAAACAATTTGACTTTCCAAATTGATTCATGATAACAAACATTTGAAAGAGCAACACTGGAGACTGTGCATTTGCAGATGGGACGCTATCAGTCGCCCCCTCGGCTAGGACATTTTGGGAAATGCAAACAGACACAGTGACGGTCAGTGCCCTGTTGCAAACATAATGATTACTTAGGGGTAAAGGGAGGGGTAGGAAGTGATAGAGATGTAGGGTGTAGCATAAAGGAAAAGGTTGAAGCCAGGTGCCAGGTAGATGGGAGGCACAGGATGCAGTACCAATCTTCTAGGTGAGTGTGGGGAGGGAACCGTTGTGGGACTCTGGGTGGGGGAGCTGTCTCGTCATCTGGTCCTTGTTGATGACCCCCAAAATACCTCCCAGAGGACGGGAGCATGTGTGCGTTTTTTGATGTTGGTGGTATTGTGGCAGATGTATGATAAGTATGTGGGACAAGACCAATGGCCGAGAATTTTGATAATGTTGTCCGGGATTCCTTGCCATGAAGCTGAGGAAGCGGCTCCGATGCAAAATGAATGACCTGAATATGGTTCTAGGGGTATTCCGTATTTCATCAGTATTTGGCATAGGTGGAAGTAGAACCAAAAGCCTCTGGTTACCAAACCTGTCTCCGTAATGAACAGTGGGTCAAGGGGTGATTCCCGGCTCGCTTGTCTTAATCGGATGTAGTTACTGATTGATTCATAAGGGCTCATGACGGAACGGAATTGGAAGACGGGTTGTGACTGGATGGACTGATTAGTCTTGCTCTTCCTAAGGTGGAAGTTAAGTGTGTCGGGTGGGTAGACTGATATCAATCAATCAATCAATATTTATTTATATAGCGCCAAATCACAACAAAAGCCTGTGAGACGAGAAAGCACAGAGAACTCCTGGGAATAAGTTTAATTTAGTGAATGAATTAATAGTACATAGATGTAAATGGATATAGATGGAAAGAGAGAGGGAGAAGGAGAAAGGAGAAAGGAGCTCAGTGCATCATGGGAGTCCCCCGTCAGTCTAAGCCTATAGCAGCATAAACTAAAGGCTGGTGGATGACAAGCCTGGCCGGCACTAACTATAATCTTTATCAAAACGTAAAGTTTTAAGCCTACTCTTAAAGAGGGTGTCTGCTTCCCGGACTGAATCTGGAAGATTGTTCAACAGGAGAGGAGCCTGATAACTGAAGGCTCTGCCTCCCATTCTACTTTTAGAGATACTAGGAACCAGTAAGCCTGCATGCTGGGAGCGCAGTGTTCTGGTAGGTACATAAGGTACTATGAGCTCTTTCAGATGTGATGGAGCCTGATCATTAAGAGCTTTGAAAGGGAGGAGAGGGATTTTAAATTCTATTGTGGATTTTACAGGAAGCCAATGCAGCTAAGCTAAAATAGGAGTAATGTGATCTCTCTTTCTAGTTTTTGTAAGTACGCGTGCAGCTGCATTCTGGATCAGCTGGAGAGTCTTTAGAGACTTGTTAGGGCAGCCTGATGATAATGAATTACAATAGCCTAGAGGCTAGTCCAGCCTAGAAGTAACAAATGCGTGGACTAGTTTTTCAGCATCATTTTGAGACAGGATGTGTCTGATTTTTGCAATGTACAGGCAGTCCTTGAAATCTGTTTTATATGGGAATTGAAGGACAAATCCTGATCAAATATAACTCCTAGGTTCCTTACAGTAGTGCTGGAGGCCAAAGTAATGCCATACAGAGTAGTTATATGATTAGATCATCTGTTTCTAAGGTTTACTACTAAGGTTTAGTAGCAGGAAGTTGCAGGTCATCCAGGCCTTTATGTCCTTAATGCATGTTTGTAGTTTAGTTAACTGGTTGCTTTCTTCTGGCTTTATTGAAAGATATAATTGTCCGCATAACAATGAAAATGTATTGAGTGTTTCCGAATAATATTACCTAAAGGAAGCATATATAAGGTGAATAGTATTTGTCCAAGCACTGAACCCTGAGGAACACTGTGTCTAACTTTTGTTTGCATTAACATGCACAAACTGAAATCAATCTGACAGATAGGATTTAAACCAGTGTAATGCAGTTCCTTTGATGCCAATGAAATGCTCAAGTCTCCATAACAGGATTTGAGGATCAATAGTATCGAAGGCAGCACTAAGATCTAACAGGACGAGGACAGAGAGAAGTCCATTGTCTGATGAAGTTAAGAGGTAATTTGTAACTTTTACCAACGCTGTCTCTGTGTTATGATGGGCTCCAAATCCAGGCTGAAAATCCTCAAATAAACTGTTATTTGTTAGAAAGTCACACAACTGATTGGCGACTGATTTCTCAAGGATCTTAGAGAGAAAGCGGAGGTTAGATATAGGTCTATAGTTGGCTAAAACCTCTGAATCAAGAGTAGGCTTCTTAAGAAGTGATAAAGGGGCCGGATAAAGATTCGGCATACAGGCCAGGAGGACGGTACACTATAACAAATAAAACTGGCTGTAAAGTTTTCCAGGTTGGATGAGAACAAGACTTTCAAATGATTATTTATTAAATTTAGGTCCGGGGTCTTTCGGCCTGTGTCTCGAGGAATGTGAGTATTAATATGACTGGGAGGATATGTCGGATATGGTGGCGTGTTGCGATGGGTGTCACAGTCTGTCCTGCTCTAGCTCAAGTTTGGACTGATTACCCGTGTACTGACCTGCCTCCGATTAAACCTTTTGAATTCTTCATTGCCTGATGTCTGCTTTTTGGGTCCATCTACAACTTGTGCCTGATAATGGGTCGTAGTAAAAAGAGGAAGTTGTGAACTCGGAACAGCGCAGGAAGCCGATGAATGCTAGAAGAAACATGGATTCCAAAACCTTATCTATGTACGGGATAGGTAGTCTGTGCGGAGGGTTGTTATACAATGGATGAGGAGGTCTGAGGTGAGTGGTGAACATTTCGGTGTGTGATGTGGTTCGGCTATACGGAGTCCTTTAATAAACATATGGATTTGCGAGTGGGAAAAGCTTGGTCATGGAGCTCCGGAGGACAATTTGATGATAAAGTTGATTCCGCTGTTATGGATGTTTACGACTGCACCGAGTATATGGTGATATTCATTTGGACCACTCGTGCCCCCAAAGGATGGCTGCAACAATTACTGGACATACATTTCTTAGATGGCGTATGGAGGGGTCAGGGATGAGAATTTGCAAGGCCATGTGGGGGAGAACCATTAGCCGCTGTAGTAGCCGCCGAAGCCAATGGAAGGGATTGCGTCTGTGCTTATTTCAATATCTCCGGGCCTGGAGACATAGTCAGTGTAAAAGAAGGGAATGCCATTCCAAGTAGACAGAACTTGTTTCAACAGTTTTAATTCTGTGCTGCATCCTTCATCCAGGGCGATGTGTTCGTGGAGAGATGGAATGGAAGCAGCTATCGTGAGGAGATGTGAAAGGAAGGCCGGGCCTTGGGGAATGATATGGATGGCATAGTTGAGGTGGCCTAACAGAAAAAGCAGTTGGCATTTTGTGCACTGGGGAGCCAGGAGGAAGTTGGAAATGAGGAGTGAAATCCTATTAAATTTGTCTGTATGCAGGGATACTTGGAGCTGAAGTGAGTCTAGGGTTATGCTGAGAAATTCAAGTAATGTGCTGGGGCCCTGTGTTTTTTCAGAGGAGAGTGGGACTCTGAGGTCACGGAATGCGGAGACCAGAGTAGTGAGACCATGAGCAGGGAGAGAAGATGGAGGCGTAACTGTAAGGAAGTCGTCAAGTAAGTGAATAACGTGCAGGAGTTTGTAGTTATTGAGCAGGATCCAGCACAGGGCCTCAGACAGGGAGTCGAATATTTTAGGGCTTCTTTCACATTCGAAAGTCAGGCGTACTGAAAAGTAATAAGCGCCCTTCCAGAAGACGCCAAAGAGATGCCAGAAGTCGAGATGAATGGGAAGGACTTTAAAGGCACTAGTGATATTGGCCTTAGACAGCCAGGCTCCATTCCCTGCAAGACGGATGAGAGAAATGGCATGATCCATTGTTGCTGCATCGAGAAGTCCTGGCTGTGGATCAGGCTATTGATACTTGGGACAGTGGAGCCGTGGGGGGATGAGAGGTCGATAATTTTGAGTCTCCTCTTACCTGAGTCCTTTTCCTGGCTATGCCTATTGAATTGATTCTGAATGAGGGGAAAGGTGGGCTGGTGAATGGGCCAATCATTAACTAGTCCTGGACTTCACTGTTAAAGAGTATGTCAACAGAGTCCGGATCTGACGTGGCTGACTGGAGATTGTGACAGATATAGGAGGAATCGGGCAAGACCTGCTAGCCAGGATGGAACCCGCGCTTGAAACCCCATATGAGGAAATCGACAAACTGGTGATCTGGGTTGTCTTTTAAAGCCTGAGCTAGGGCAGGGATGTTAATGGGAGTATCAAGGTCCTTACATAAGGCTTGTTTGTAGGATTGGGGGGACATTTGTTCTGGCGTGGGCCCCACCACAGAAGGAGCAGGTGTGGAGGAAGCAACAGCTGGAAACGCTACAGCTGAGGCCGTTAAAATTATTCCAAACCATCCGCCCGCCATGGTAGAGCACTGGTCGGCCTCTTCTGTCCACACCTTTAGGAAGAGGGCCAAGGGCGGTTGGCTGGATGTTGACTGGTAGAGGGGGAATGGAAGGAGTGGGGGCTGTGGAAGGCAAGCTGAAGATGGCATGGTTGGGTTTCTGTATGACTGGAGGGCGAGGCAAAGGGGTGATGAGCAGGGTGGGATGGGGCGCCGCATGATTCACAGTTAAGTGAGGAGCGGGCCGCAAAGACATGGCAGTATAGTTCATTGTCTGAAGAACCCCAATATGTCCCCTGGTTGAATTGATTGAGTCTGCCTGCAGCTTGGGACGCGGAAAGAACATGGTATGTATGAAAACTGTTTCCTCCGAATCACAATGAAAGCTCGAGGATCCTGGATAAGTAGTCGTCTAGCTCTGGCCTTCTGTCTGGGAAGGCTGATTGGATCACATAGAGAAATATAGAAAAGGAGAAAGGGAATGCACGTACGCGGCAATGCTGGGACCGTGGAAGTGGCTGGGGATCGTGGAGGGAGAGTGCAGTGTTTTGTTGTGAGTCCATGTACAGTTTGAAAAGTGCTGACTTTCTGTCCAAGTGGTGGAAAGGGATGTGCAACCGGTTGAGTTCTTGCTTTAAATGGGCAATGGTCCAGTCAGATACTTTTGGAGTTGGGTGACGGTCAAGAAGTTGACGGCGTGGTGGCTGGCAGAGGTGGCCCCGGCTCCTAGATCTCGAGCGGGGTAAAGCGGGACGGCAGAGATGAGCGGCGTCCCTTGAACGCCAACGGCGGGATCTGCCCCTAGAGTTGCTGCAAAGTGTTTCCCAGATGACTGAGGCATTGTCAGATGAAGAGGGACGTGAACCGCAGGAAACTTGATTGGCTTAGTGTATCCAAGGTTGTTGAAGTGACTGGACTTCTGGTGGCGACTCCCGGACTGCGAGAGATGGCTGGAGGTTGGCGAGAATGCGGTCAGTGTATTCTGTCACAGATCGTGTCCAAAATGAGACGAAGGGTGTGACTTAAGTATGGCTTGTGTGGAAATTAAGGAGGTATGAGGCGTGGTCTCTGTTAATGAACCTAGTTATAAAATTTAATGTAGTAGGAAAGTCCAAAACCTTACCAAAGACTTCCTTCCTCGTCCTGATGAGCAGGCACTTTTTTGACACAGCTGATGTCTGGAGGACCCTGCGAAGAGTGAACATACGGAAAGCAGCAGGCCCTGATCACATACCAGGACGTGCTCAATGTGCTGACCAGCTGTTGTACCATCATGTTTCAAAACTGCTGCCATCATACCAGTGTCTACAAAACCCCACAATTAAATGTCTCAATGACTACCGCCCCGTAGCACTCACTCACTCTGGTCCACTACTAATCACATCGTGAAGTATGTAGACGACACAACAGTAGTGGGCCTCATCCGGGACGACAATGACCTGGCCTACAGAGAGGAGGTGAACCAACTGGTGTACTGGTGCAACACAAACAACCTGACCCTGAATGTCGAGAAAACAAAGGAGATCATTGTCGACTTTAAGAGGAACCTGCACAGTCACACACCACTCCTCATCAACAACAGGGAAGTGGAGGTAGTCAACAGCACCAAGTTCCTGGGGGTGTAGATAACAGACACTATGTCCTGGTCTCTTCAAACGCAGCTGCGGCTGGCTGCCTGTCTTTGCTGGATCACCTCCTCCTCCCTTTACCCCTCCCCCATGCAAAAGTTGTTTTTTGTGTTCCTATGTTGTAAAATGTGCCTATATGTGCTTATGTTGCTGGGGTTTTTTCCAGCTCTGGGAGCTGCCATTTTTTCCTCCTCCTCTCCCCTCGTTTCTTTCCTTTTCCTCTTTTTAAAAGCTCAGTCATCCGGTTATGTCTGTCTTATTGTATGTATTTGTATGTTGTATTTGTACGGATGGGATGATTGCTGTAATTTCGTTGTACTTCTGTACAGTGACAAATAAAGCCTATATTGATTGATAATGCCTATATTGATATTTAACTTTAAATAGTATTGTAATTTCCTTTGATAAGCTTTGATATAATTTAAATGTGGTTTCCGGCATAATTTATTATCTAATATTACTCTAAGAAATGTAATTTCAGGCACTATTTGTTTCTATTTTGACATAATGTATCATGAGTATCTTATTTGAGTTAGTTAAATGATTCCAAAAGATTTTAAATATAGTTTTACTTAAATTCAGTGTTCATTCGTTAGAGTCAATTTCATTCTACAGCATTTCCAGTTCTTTTTCCACCATATTCAAAAGTTACAAATTCTTACAGCAGCAAAAATATATTTATGTACAAATAAATAACAATGGTACCAACACTGAGCCCTTGAGAACCACACAAGTAGTTGCTATTTACAGTTTATTTGCACGTATTTATACCTATTCTCCAGGTAACTGCTTAACCAAGAGAGTGTTACCTCTGTAATTCCATATCTTTGTTATTTCTGAAATAATTATTCATGGTCAACAGTATTGAATGTTTTTTGTTTGTTAATCCAGTAATACCCCAGCTGTTCATTCTTTGTTTTCTATTGCAGTTAATATTTCCTCCACAAATTCCATTAGTGTAAATGAATCTGTCTTTTGTAGGAGTAAAGAAACAGATCTGTATTTAGAAAGTACATTTGTCTCCAACCAGTCAAATAGGTATGCTATTAGCTGTTTTCATTTTGCTTTGAAATACACCAGTTTGTAGAGACTGATACAACTATTTGTAATAGGTTTCACTGCACACTCAATATATTTTTAACTATTCCATACCAGTCTTTAGATTTTCTTACTATTATGTTACTATGTTTTTAAAATGTCAATCATTTATTTTTCATCTGTTCTACTTATAAACATGGTCTTATTTAAATTCATAATTTATATTTCCAGGTCATCTCTACCACCGGGCTCTGCAGTCTCCTGAGCCAAATCTGGACCAACACTGACAACACACTACTCATAAAAATATATTTGTTTTTTATATGTCTTATGTGTGTGTCCTACTTCTTTTGTTAGGCCTAGGCCTAATGGATGCTGGGCTGAGACATGCATTATACATATAGCAGGTTCATGATAGGACCATGTGACCTGGGAAGATTTTTGCAGTGACAGCATACCTAGTTTGAGAGGGGATTTGTAGTTTTTTTTGCACTGAGTGGGAAAATTGTGTCTTTCTGGAATAATTCTGTTTTCAGTCCACTGTTTTTATCTCACAAAAATCAATGGTTAACCCATTGCCACTTCCCAGGTATTTCGTCACATCACTGTCTGACTCCTCTCTAAAAACTAAAGGAAAAACATGATAGGATACATTTGACTGAATTGGAAGTGGCCATAATAAGCAGAAATCAGTAGGAATCACCAAGCAAAAAGCCTCCCCTGCTGCCAGATGAGTAAGTGATGACGGCTTTTCTATTGCAATGTATCTGCCTGTGATTGAGTGGAGTGCACCATTAAGATTGGGGGTTTCTGCTGATTATTTCCCAGCAGAGTCCTTAAAAGCATCTGTCAGCACTGTCAGGGGACGGCTCACAGACAAAACACACTGCAGAATGATGAGGTCCAGGGTGATTTCTGGGGAAGATTACAGTAGCCTTCCTGCATCTGGAAGGTTGTTTTAATCACAACTGAAATTATGTGTGATGGCAAATTGGATGAAAGCTTCCTTCTCATACTATTTACAGTTAAAGGTGCTTTGCAATGCTGCTAGGCAATTAACCCCCAACTGCTGCACTGGACCTCAGTGGCAAAGATGCTCATAGTGTCACCTAGATCAAACACTTTAAAGAACCATTTGGTTGAAGGGAATGTTATCTGCTTTTCCTGCTATATGTACCAACAGAAAAACTAGTGTAAGCCTTTTTAATGTGCTAGAATATATTTTGAACATTACATTAGCTGATAGGTAGAAACAGGTTTGCATCAAACTTCTAATTCTAAGCCTTTTTACATGCACCATTTGTATGGATAATTATGAATTTGCATATTTTCTTTGTGCCTGTTTGTTAGGGTATTTCTATGTATGCCATGGCTAATACCAAAATATGTTAATTCTGTTGTTAACATTGCAGTTGTTAAAATTATTCAATATAGTACCTTTCAGTGTTTTGGCATCTGACAAGCCTTCAAATTCATTCATCAATTTCTGAATTACTTCCTAGATTGTATTTTCATGTTTCACCAGTACCTAATGTAACCAAGTCTTGAGGAACAGTGCTAGGCTGAGAGGCAGTTTTGTCATAGTAGCCACAGTCAGGATATGAGGATTATATCGTGCAAACACAACACCCCCAAAATATGTTTTCCAATATACAGTCTTAAGAAAATGAATGGCTGTAAAATGAAAAAGCTTGACTCAAATAGTCTGAAGTCAGCTAGAGTGAGTCTCTAGTTCAGATGCTCCATGAACCCAAAAGGGGTTTTTGCCATACATATACTCCCACAATCAGCTTTCATTGGAATCAGTTGGAATCACAGTATCTAGCTCACTTAATACATCAATGAAAACAACAATAAACCCCCCACCAACACAGAGCTGTTTTCAGTCTGAACCCCTCGTAAGAGTCTACAGCCATGCTAGCAGCGCTGTGAGGCTTATCTAAAGGCTAATGTTAGCATGCCAACATGCTCACTATGTTAACTTGTTGATACTTGGCAGGAAAATGTTTAATTTAGCCTGATAGTCGTTGCTAACATGCCAATTAGTATAAAATACAAAATAGACTTGAGGCTGATGGGAATGTCAATTGTCCAAAGTATTGGACAAACTGGACAGTTTGCACTGTGATGAAAAGATAGGACGGTTTTACAGTTTATTCTTTGCAGAAGGTAAATCTCTGTTTAAAATATCATGTCAATCAATCCAAACGACATTCAAATCTAATATAAAAAAATGTGCTGGTGCCACTTGGATTCATAGGAGTCATCACCAGGACACATGAATGTGTGTTTCACATGTGCCATTCCATAGAAAATGTTGAGATGTTTAAACCTTTGACTTGCTGATGATGTGAGATGAAAATTCAGAGGTCTTTAGTTAATAGTTGTAGTGGCCAAAAAACATCCAGATGTGTGTCCTTTAACTTCTGTCCTATTTAACTTTTACCAAGGTGGAGTGAGCAGTGTGTCTGACGCGCAGCCACACAAGATCTAGTGAGCAGTGTTGTTCTCGGAATGAAAGGAATTTATTGCCAAAACATGTAAAACAAAAGAATTAAAGCAGGATATGATGCTTTTTTTGAGTCCATTGATCCGATGATGCTGCGGTCAATGACAGTATCGCTGCTTCCAGCTGCCAATCCCGCGTCTCCATTCAAACTTCAAAACTTAAAGATTAAGCCCCGCCCTCACCACCTGAGGAAGGAGGAGGGTGCACCTTACTGCCACAAATAAAAATTCATTCTTTTTAATCAATAATTCATCCTAAATAATCAATATATCCTGTAAACAGAAAGAAATTAAATAACCCTAAATGCGGCTCCTACAATAGTCATTAGTTCATCTCCTGGGGACTACGATTGTCTGTATAAAATGTCATGGCTATCTTCTTATACCATCAATACATCCTCCATCCTTCAACATACAGCACTTAAAAAACTGCATCCTCAATTAAGTTTTATAACTAAGTTTGGGAACAAAATCCACACCTTCTACCTTCCTTGTTTCTGCACACGTAGTACTTAATGCACACCTTATCCGCCCTTCCCCCTTTGTCTTAGTTTTCACATCCTTTTCTCCCAAAACCCTACATATCCCTTATCCCCTCATCCTAACCCTACATATCCCTTATCCCCTCATCCTAACCCTACATCTCTTATCCCCTCATCCTAACCCTACATCCCTTATCCCCTCATCCTAACCCTACATCTCTTATCCCCTCATCCTAACCCTACATCTCTTATCCCCTCATCCTAACCCTACATATCCCTTATCCCCTCATCCTAACCCTACATATCCCTTATCCCCTCATCCTAACCCCACATCTCTTATCCCCTCATCCTAACCCTACATCCCTTATCCCCTCATCCTAACCCTACATCTCTTATCCCCTCATCCTAACCCTACATCTCTTATCCCCTCATCCTAACCCTACATCCCTTATCCCCTCATCCTAACCCTACATCCCTTATCCCCTCATCCTAACCCTACATCTCTTATCCCCTCATCCTAACCCTACATCTCTTATCCCCTCTTCCTAACCCTACATCTCTTATCCCCTCATCCTAACCCTACATCTCTTATCCCCTCATCCTAACCCTACATCTCTTATCCCCTCATCCTAACCCTACATCTCTTATCCCCTCTTCCTAACCCTACATCTCTTATCCCCTCATCCTAACCCTACATCTCTTATCCCCTCATCCTAACCCTACATCTCTTATCCCCTCATCCTAACCCTACATCTCTTATCCCCTCATCCTAACCCTACATCTCTTATCCCCTTATCCTAACCCCACATCTCTTATCCCCTCATCCTAACCCCACATCTCTTATCCCCTCATCCTAACCCTACATCCCTTATCCCCTCATCCTAAACCCACATCCCTCATCCTCTCATCCCTGCATCCATCACCCTTCATCCCTTCTTCCCTTTATCATTGATATCTTAATTGGTGTGGTCTTTGTTAGTGAAAAACAGTATATCTTACTTTTTGGGAGTACAGAAAATTGACACATTAGTTGACTTTTATGACAGGAGCTTCGGCCACCCTTTGTTTCAATAAGCTAATATTTCACCATCGTATGTTGCCAACTGTGTTCCCATTTGAAAATAGCTGAACCACCACCCACTGTGAAAGCAGCAATTTTTGGATATTTTCCGAGCTACTGTGTCATAATCAATTACCAGAGATGGTGCTTGTCACGCACAGTCAAATTGCTGCTGACACATTGACAGCTTATCTATCAGCCACAACAACAATTTTATCATATCTCTGCCCCTCTAAATGACTCCTTTTAGGAACATCTCCCTCCGTGTAATCACAAGGTGATTAGAAAAAACTAAATGTCTGAATGTAATCACACTGGTCACTGCTTATCTGCATTTGATGCTTATCTGCATTTGATGCTTGTATTTATATTGTAAGTACTTGCAAATTAAATTACATTTACAATACTTAGCAGAGAGTGGCCCAGTCCCGAAAGAACAATGAGCAAAAAACGAGCCCTGTGCATATAAAGATAATTCTGACACAAATAAATAATGTGAAGCAGAAACTGGTACAGTTGTTTGAAATTCAGCGAGTGCAGAAAGTAAGGGGAGGTGATTCTTACCTCGGTTTTGTCCAATCTACATTTCTGACCTCAATCTGGAGGTTGTGTTCCATCACCAAGTCAATATGACCTCACATTCCTAATACTAAGTAACTTAAGATAAGGCTTTTAAGGTAAGGGATGTTGCGTTTGAATGCCACATTAAAGGGTGAAAGACGTACGTTTGATACACATTTTCCCAGTGTGTTGATTAGAAGTATTTTGGGACAATAGTTACTGTGACGTTTCAGTATTTACAGACCAAACTGATGTTAAATCGTAATGTGCAAAAGTGCACCCAAACCCAGTCTGAGTTAATATACCAGTCTAGTTCAGTTAAGCAAATCATTACTGTGTTTCAAATAAAAGTAAATTGAAAAAGTTTTTGGATGAGACCACCCAAAATAGACTGCATCTCATCCACTGGTGCGACTTATGTACAGGTTTTTACGCTATATATATATATATATATATATATATATATGTATATATATATATATATATATATATATATATATACATACATATATATATATATACATACATATATATATATACACATATATATATATATACACATATATATATATATATATATATATATATATATATATATACACATATATATATATATACACATATATATATATATATATATATATATATATATATATATATATATACATATATATATATATATATATATATATATATAGCGTAAAAACCTGTACATAAGTCGCACCAGTGGATGAGATGCAGTCTATTTTGGGTGGTCTCATCCAAAAACTTTTTCAATTTACTTTTATTTGAAACACAGTAATGATTTGCTTAACTGAACTAGATATATATATATATATATATATATGAATATATACGAAACAGAATGTATGTATTTACTTGAGTATCCCTGTTATTCTGTGTGTGTCTGCAATAATTTATGGTGTGTCTGAAAGGCGTTTGTCGTCTTATCAGTGATGTCCAGCAGTGGACACAGTGCAGGTGTGGAGCCTCTGAAAGAACTTCGACCAAGACACTGCCCTCTACCATCTGGATCCCACGAAGAACGCTGACGCTGGCCTTTACTAGCATATCCCTAGAGTGTGTGTGTGTGTGTGTGCAGATCTACAGTATATACTGTCTGTGTCCTCTGAGTATTGCCTTTTCAGGTTGTGATCAGCTGTGCTGCTGTAATAATCCTCCTCATTATCATTGAGTCTCCTCTCTGCTGCAGATGTTTTTTTTCTCCCTCCTTTTGTCTTTTATTTTATTTTTTCTCCCATTTCTTTCTCCTCTCTAATCCCCCCTCTTTTCCAATTGAATAATACAAACTAATACCTCGCTCTAATTCCACTCCTACTCAGGTTTTCTGTACAGGCAGCTGGAAAGCTCATATCGCAGGTACACACTGACGACTTGGTATCTTACTTTCCAAGCTGTATTTTCCTTATTGAGAGAGAAGGTTTTGGTGCCTTAATATTTTCAGTGAAGATCATCTGTAAAGCCTGCTGACTCATCAGACAACTGTGGATGGCCTGAATTCACTTTGTTGCCAGCAATAGCAAACTGCAGTGAAATGTGAAGAACACTCTGAACACACCAATACAGTTAAGAAGAGTTTATAAAGAGCTTATAAAAACAATAGGTGACCAATTGATTGATAGGGAAACACAAACACCTATTTTTGGCTCGTGAGTGTGAGGACACAAACTTTTTTCCCACTCTTCCAAAGCTGCTTCTGTCCAAACAGAGAGCCATATGTCTGAGCGGCACCATATTGATTCTCATCAAGTCTCTGTCTTTGCAGATGGCGCTTCCCTTCCTCTCAGTCAGGAGGAGGGAACATGCAGGGGTTTGATTTAATTGTAAAGCTGGCTGTCGTTCAGGAAAATCATCACATGAAACAGAAGTTTCAAAATCGTCCACTTGTCCTTGTCATTCGTTAAGTTTAAAGCAGGGGTGTCAAATATATGGGCTGAGGGCCAGAACCAGGGGATATATATGGTATTTGAGACTGGACTCACTTTGCTTATATATGTGTGTAGCTCCCTCACTCAACTCCTATTTTTTTCACAACCTTTTTGCATGGGAGAGGAATAGGTGATGCTACAAATTTAAAACCGGGAAGTGTGTACACAGATATGATTCAAAATCAAGGTGCCAAGAGGCCCAGTTAGCTTATAATATAGTTATACTGTATGTGTGAGCTTTAACTCCCATGCTTCATACTTACTCAACTATAGTCCTTTAATGTTCCACACAAATCAGATTATCATACAATGAAAATGACTTACATAACTATTAAACACTAATCACCCTCAAACACACAGATGGATTTCAAAAAATATCACAGCATTTATTTCAAACCCCCAAACAAATAAAATAAAACAATTAAACAACTCAGTTTATGGTATCATGTTTGTTGGCGCGCTGTTCGAACTCATATGTAACCCTTTGGTGGAGAATTGTTCTTACTCAGTCCTTTGGAAACTCAGAAAGCTGGTAGTAACAGTCCATTCAAACCCCCGTGACCACAGCGAGCAGAAAGGAGAAGAGAAGCTCTGTCCACGTGCAGGAAGTCCCTGGCAGCGGCAAGTCCTGAGCACCTCTATTGCAGCAGCATGAGTGGCAATGTCCAAAGCACACTAACATTAAAATCAAAACCTCAAATGAATACACTGTTGGAAAACCATAAATGGGCATAACTTTAGCGTTCACAATATCTATATTCACTCAGAAACTTGTAAATAAACCCAGGCTTTCCGTATGAAGCCTGACGCAGGTCTCCTCCGCTCCTGTGAAGGCGCAAGCTAGTCAGCTAACTCAGTTTCACATGCTAAGAGTAACAGCTAATTTAGCAACAATACTCACTCAATACTCTTAAGTTACACAGTCGCAATCCCGCTGGGTCTTAATTCTTACAAAAATACTGTATTTAACAAAGAATAAAACAAACTTAAAACAGCATATTATCCTCTCTTTCTGTCCTCGTGTTTCTCCTCGCTCCATCTCGTATTGTCTGAACTAAGTCCCGCCCTTCACAGAACCCGACAGGTCAAAATCCTACCCCTAATTTGATTGATTGACACCTGTCTATCCAATACAAAAACAGAAAACGGACATGAGAAGTTCAAGGTCTGCTCTGCATGTAGGATATTTGAACACTTTAACATAAATACTCAGTTTCCCATATTAATGCAGAAATTAAACCACATAAGTAATAAATTAGGTTGTATTTCACAAAATCAGCATTTTGTGTGCTGAGAAAAGATAACTTCCACCTACACTGACTGTACAACTTACAACATCGAAGATGACTGGTAAACCACCGAAACAAGACTCTTCCAAAACGGTCCGCAACACCAAACCTTGTGTATCTCCCGGAGGAGAAACTTCAGATGGCAACCTTTTAGTCAACATAAGGGAAATGATGGAAGAAATGCGTTCTGATATTATTAGTAAATTTGATATGGTCGTGTCTCAGTCTGTGAAAAGGGAGATAACAGCGGTTCTGGAGCCCTTTGAGAAGAAACTCCGCTCAGTGGGTGACACTGTTAGCGAGCTAGAACGCGCTGCTAATGATCACAGTGACAAGCTAACCGAGCTTGAAGCTAAAGTTTCTACATTGACCACTTTGGCTGATTCCCTTACTAAGAAATGCGATGACCTGGAGGGGCGTTCGAGATGGAATAACATACGATTGTTGGGTCTGCCCCGAAGGTTCAGAGGGGAAGCAACCCACTGACTTCATGGCCCAGCTACTCCATGATCTACTTGGTCTCCAAGACAAGACAAGTTTTGTGTGTTTAAAACTAGAGGGCGATTGTGTTTATTAATAGGAAGGGTATGCGCACATCTCCATTAGAGAGAGGCTTATGTCGCAGATGGGGGGTGGGGGGTTATGTAACTGTACTGGTGTATCTCTGGTGTTGTTTCATATGGGAGGGGTTATCTTTGGATGTTTTTGGGTGGGAGGGGGGTGCATGGTTTTTGTTTTTGTCTTTCCTTTTGTTTCTTTGCTGTATTATTCTGTTCTGTTTCCCTCCATTTTACAGTCAGGTGCTTATGTTTGTCACAGTCACGTCTTATCACTTATACTACTTTAGGCTACAAGGTAGACACTCTATGACCGAAGTCATGCTGCAACTTATGCCTATATGGTACAATGAAGTAATGTAAAATGTATTAGTTTTAACTGCAAGGGTCTCAATAATCCTTCAAAGCGCAGTAAGGTACTTCACCATCTTCGACACTTAGATGCCCACATTGTGTACTTACAAGAGACACATCTCAGAGATAGGGACCAGGCAAGGCTGAGGTGTGGATGGGTGGGGCAAGTTTATCATTCTTCATTCCTGGGCAAATCAAGGGCGGCAGCTATCCTACTTCATAAATCTGTTCCATTTGTACACTCAAAGGTGATTTCTGACCCAAACGGCAGATTCATCATTGTTATTGGTCAGATGTATAACACCAATATAGTTTTGGCCAATGTTTATGCAGCTAATTGGGATGATGACAGTTTTTTCAAACGTCTGTTTTCAAAACTTCCTGATCCTTCAACAAATCATTTAATTCTTGGAGGAGACTTTAATATATAATAATATCTTATGCCACATATCAGAGAAAAGTTAGGGCTGACCAACTCTCTAGGCTATCTCAGCGTATATCTCAGCTTGATGGGGTATATGCAACTGATCCATCACCAGATGTGTATAAGGAACGCTTGTCCGTACAAGCTGAATTTGATATCCGTATGACACAGTCCTCCGCTGAACTTCTACTTAGAACCAGATCAACCTATTTTGAAGATGGCGATAAAGCTAGTAAATTACTTGCACATCAACTGCGCCAGGCAGACTCTTCCCATCAAATCCCTCAGATACAAACGGACCTGGGCAAGACATCTGACCCATAAGAGATTAATAATGCTTTCAAAGACTTCTACATGTCACTTTACGCAACCGAACAAACTTCTGCCTCTCTCAATTTCAACGATCTTTTTTTTTAATGGTTTGGATATCCCTTCTATTGGAGAATTAGCTGCAGATAAATTAGATCAGCCTATCACAGCAGAGGAACTTAATTCAGCGGTCCTGACATTGCAAAGTGGTAAATGCCCAGGACCGGACGGGTATCCCACTGAGTTCTACAAGGTGTTTTGGCCCCAGCTCTTCCCCTTGCTATTAGAAATGTATAATGAATCATTTGAAAATGGCATTCTTCCTCAGACTCTTAATCAGGCATCTATTTCTCTCATTCTGAAAAAAGACAAGGACCCCTTAGCCTTTGCCTCTTTCCGTCCTATAAGTTTACTAAATGTTGATTTTAAAATACTGTCTAAACTTCTGGCTCTCCATCTTGACTCTATTCTCCCAAATATCATCTCACCAGACCAAACAGGCTTTATATGCAATAGACACTCTTTCTCTTACCTTAGACAGGTATTTAATACCATTTACAATCCCTCCATCTCTCACACGGAAGAAGCGTTGGTATCGATGGATGCTGAAAAAGCTTTTGATAGAGTGGAGTGGAACTATCTGTTCTACACTCTGGGAAAATGTTGGTTTGGGAAGAAATATATATCCTGGATTAAACTGCTCTACTCCTCACCACAAGCCTCAGTTAGATCCAATAACATTCAATCTGGGTACTTTCCTCTCCATCGCTCTACAAGACAAGGGTATCCTCTGAATCCCTTTTCTATTCGCAATTGCCATTGAACCCCTTGCTGTTGCACTTCGTTGTAACCCTGATATCTTTGGCATACATAGAAACGGTATTGAATTAAGGGTTTCTCTGTATGCTGATGATCTTCTCCTCTTTCTTTCCAACCTCTCTGTTTCTATTCCTGCCGCCCTGGTCTGTCTTCAGTCCTTTGGTCAAATATCTGGCCATAAATTAAATCTTACTAAGAGCGAGTTATTCCCTATCAATACAGCTGCTCAGACAGCTGCTCCCTTTACACAACCTGCCTTTCAAAGTAGCCCATCAGAGCTTTAAATATCTTGGGATTCATGTCACTCACAAATTCAAAGACCTTTTCAAGGCAAATCTTGCTCCTTTGCTATCTAAAACTCATGAGGACTTTGAACGTTGGTCTCTTCTCAACTTGTCTCTGGCTGGTCGTGTCAATTCTGTGAAGATGACTACTCTCCCACGTTTCTTATATCTGTTTCAATCTGTCCCCATTTTCCTCCCTCAATCTTTTTTCCGTAAACTGGACAGTTATGATTTTTCCGTAAACTGGACAGAACTTCCCCAATTTGCCCAACGAGCCACCTCTTGATAGGTTTTTCAAATCTAGTTATTCATTGAAAGGGTTAATTTCAGATATTTATAATCAAATTCTCTCTCTTTGTTCAGATCCACTGGACCTGATAAGAGCCTTGTGGCAAGAGGATTTGGGTTATCTGATGATTTGTGGGACGAAATTCTTAGTCGTGTGCATAAATCTTCAATATGTGCGCGTCATGGCCTTATTCAGTGCAAAATTCTGCACCGCACGTATTACACTAAAGAGAGGCTAGCTAAGATCTACAAAGAAATATCTCCAGAATGCGATCGATGTAAGCAAACCCCAGCCATGATGAGAGGATTGAGCCGAATGCTCTTACCGCATTGTTTGGTGTCTCCTCCTTTGTACCTTCCCTATCACAATCTAATAGAGATGTTATTGCCTTTGTCACCTTATTAGCGAGAAGACTAATTTTGACTAAATGGAAGTTAAGAACTCCCCCTTGTCATGCACGCTGGTTGGCGGATGTTCTTTATTTCCTTCAACTGGAAAAAATTAGACTCTCTACAAGGAGTTCTCCTCAAAAGTTTTGGAAAGTATGGGGCTGGCCTAAACCTGGCTATATGTGGTACTTTGCACTCTATTGGGGTGTCTGCCTATTGTATTGTAATGTTTTGCTGAATTTGGATAATGTATATTTGTCTGTGTTTTTGTATTTAATCCTTATTACTGACTGTGGAGGGTTGTTGTGTTTTGGTTTGATTTGATTTGTTGTTGTTTATTTTATTTTGTGTATGTAAGGAAATAAATAAACAAACTTGGGGAAAAAAATGAGTAGGGGGCTACACTCTCCCCCTACTAAAACTGTCATGGTCCTCATGACATGTAAACAAATCACTTCCTCTGCAATGTACAGTTTTTATAAACAATTTATACATTGTCTTTAACCCATCTACTTGTAAAAAGTACTTCTATACATTTTGGTAGGAAACATTGTATCGTTTTGAACTTTGACCTCTATAGGAATAACCCCATGTGTATTGACTGCAACTGAAGTCGGGTTTCCCAGGGAGTCATAGGTCAATCTAGGTGGAGCCCTGGTCTGTCTCTGAGGTCTCACAACCAAGTTTATGTCAGTGTCTTGACTGTCCATAGTTTGACCTAGGATCAGGGTATCAGAGTTTGTCAGGGCTGCAGCATCTCTCTCAGTCTCAACAGTCTGTTTTACAGTACATTCAAGAGACCTGTCAGACACAGTATTTTGTACAGCAGTACTGCTGGGAGGTCTCTCAACTTCAACAGTTAACTGTTCCTCTGAAAATTCACTTGATGCTGTAGGTTCCTGAGCTCTGCTCTCTTCCACATCAGAGACTCCTGAGACTGCAGGCGAAATGTCCAAATCCAGGCCAAAAGGCTCAGAACATAGTTTGTTTTGACCTCCTTCCTCACTAGACTGATGCGGTGCAAAATAATCATACCATACACCGATATCATCCTCCTCTGATTCAGACTCAGAATCAACTCTATTTTCCCCTTTGTGAGCTGATGAGCACAAGGGTTGGACTTTCCATTTCTCTGGGCCCTGAGCCGTTTGCTTGTCCTTTTCTTGTTAGATCCAGTTTTCTCTGTGTTCTCATTTGTCTGCAGATTCACCTCCTGACCAATGGGCAGAATGTGATTGCGGTGGAGTACCTTTTCAGGACCACAACCATCTTCTGGCGTCAGCTTGAACAGGAAATTGATGCGCCACAATGTATGGAGTTGATTTCCACCGGTCAGCTAGTTTTTGTTTTCCAGTCAGACAGAAACGAACTCTCTGATCATAGCGCTTTTAGTTTCCTTGCGATTTCTTCTCTGACTTACTCTCAGCCAACTGAAAAGCAGCTTGGAGCTCACGTTTCATGGTTTTGACATAACGCAGGTAGGACTTGGTGGATGTCCCATCACACGAGACTCCAAATGTCAAATCTACTGGCAACCTTGCCTCTCGACCGAACATGAGAAAATATGGTGAATAGCCTGTCGTCTCATTCACTGAACTATTGTAAGCATGAACTAGATGACTGATGTGTCTGCTCCAATTCCTTTTCTCATGCATATCAAGAATTCCAAGCATGTTAAGCAGCGTTCTGTTGAACCGCTCCGGTTCTGGATCACCCTGAGGGTGGTAGGGTGTCGTTCGGGATTTTCTTATGCCTAACATGTTCAACAGTTCATGAACGAGCCTACTTTCAAAATCCCTGCCTTGGTCTGAATGCACTCTTTTTAGTAATCCGTAGTGGACAAAATATTGTTCCCAGAGCACCTTAGCGACCGTTGAGGCTTTTTGATCTTTTGTGGCAAACGCTTGGGCATACCGGGTGTAGTGGTCAGTAACTACCAGCACATTGCAGATGTTCCTTGAGTTCCTTGAAATCCATACAAACAAGATCCATTGGTCCGTTACTGTGGAGATGGGAAAGCAGCAGCTATTTGCGGCAACGTTTTTCTTTGAATACATCTTGCACAATTTTTACAGTACATCTCAACCTGTGTTTTCATCCTAGGCCAATAAAACCTCTCCCGGAACAGACCATAGGTCTTGTTGAAACCCAGATGGCCACACTGGTCATGCAGAGACTGAAGCACAGTTTTTCTGAACTCTTCCGGTAGCAACAGCTGCTGTCGCAATGGCTTGTTGGGTGGCTTGCTAATGCGGTACAGCACTGACTCGTTGACCTTTAGCGTCTCCCATTCTTTGAGCAACAATGTAACTACATAAACAGGATATAACTGTGCAAAATACATTCACTTATGTGCACATACACACGTAAACAATAACGACGCTTGGCGTATTTATACAAGATGGCGGCAATCTCACTCGCTCTTAGTTACATTTAAATACCCAGTAAACATAGTTTTAACTTACTCAAATATCATATAAACGTTCTCCTCACAGTCAAAATGTCTTATAACGTTATTGGAAACAGTTTCACAGTTCACATTATTCACCACAAACCTGGAAAACAGGGATAAATAATCACGCATGTGATTCAGTGTTTCCTCAACCAGAGCTTTAGTGAAGCGAGGAAAACATTGCTCGCAAAATCCCCTGTATGTGGGAGCAGACCAAAATAATCGATCCCCGATTCTTACACATCTAGACCTCCTCAGTGAAAGACAGACATTATTATAGCCTAGTTTTTTTACTGTAACAAATAAAACAAACAATGAAATAAAAAAGAGATTCTGTAACATTTGAACCCCTGCTTAGACATCTGATGAGTTTACAGTTTTAAGCCGAAGCGCGCGTGCGCACGTATGCACACGCGTAAAAAACGATTGGTTTTCTATCGCTTTTGCGCGTCATATCAATGATATAATGTCACTGTGTGGATCATTAACCTTGTTGCAGTGTGCTCCCTGGTTCTAGTTAGTGAACTATCAGCTTCTACCTGCTCAGATCACAGAGTCAGCAGCAGGAGATGAGGAGAGCAGCAGGGGATTCAAGATTCAAGATTCAAGAACTTTATTTGCCATTTGTGTTTGCACACATAGGAATTTTTGTGCGGTTTGATCAGAGTCAAGACAAAACATTTAAAAGACACAAGTAAGACACATTCATAAAACACATACGATTCTAAAAAAAAGTGCATAAAAACCCTGTGTAAGGGAAAGTTAGGAGACAATATAAATAAATATAATAAATTAAATATGATATATATACTGTGAGGTAGGTAGTTCATCTTGTTTTGGTCGAGAGTCTTACTGTGGCAGGGAAGAAGCTGTTAAAGAAACGTGTTGTGTTTGTGATGATGCTGTCCGGTCGTCTATGTCTGAGGTTATATGTGCAGTGTTTGTGTTTGAGCAGGGAGTGAGCTGGATGTGCTGTGTCTCTGATGATTCTCTCTGCTCTTTTTTGACAGTGTTGTGCGTAGATTGTGTCCATGGAGGGGAGTTCGGTTCTGGTGATCCTCTCTGCAGACTTTATGACTCTCTGTAGAGCCTTCCTCTCTGTCTGTGTGGTATTCCCATACCAGACAGTGATGCCTGTGGTGAGGATGCTCTCTATCAGTCCTTTGTAGACCTGGGTGAGAGGGCGACAGTGCAGACCAGCTTTTCTGAGCAGCCTGAGGAAGTACAGTCTCTGCTGGGCTTTTTTCACTGTGGCAGCAGTGTTCAAGGTCCAGCTCAGGTCAGATGTTACCTGTAGTCCCAGGAATCTGTAACTGTCAGCCCTCTCCACCTCAGTCCCCTTGATGATGAGGGGCTGCAGGGGCTGCATTTTCTAAAGTCCATTATTATTTCTTTTGTCTTCTCTGTGTTGAGGCATAGGTTGTTCACCTCACCATAGACAAGAATGTCATTCACCAGACTCCTGTAGCCCGACTCGTCCCCCCCCTTGATGAGGCCCAGGATGGTGGTATCATCCGCGTCCTTGGTGGAGACACAGTCGTGTGTGTACAGGGTGAAGAGTTTAGGACTGAGACAGCAGCCTTGTGGTGATCCTGTGCAGACGGTGAGCTCTGCAGACACCCTCCTTCCCATCCTCACCACCTGTGGTCTTTCAGTCAGGATATCCAAGATCCAGTTACAGGTGGGAGTCGGGACGCCGAGGTCTGTCAGCTTCTGAGTCAGCCTGCCCGGGCGGATGGTATTAAAAGCAGAACTGTAATCCAGGAACAGCGCTCTGACGTATGCTCCCCTGCTGTCCAGGTGTTGCAGGATGTGATGTAGAGCAAAGGCCACTGCGTCGTCCACTGAGCGGTTGGGGCGGTAGGTGAACTGGAGGGGGTCGGTCGTGCTCGGAATTGTGTGATTGATGTGTGTGAGAACCAGTTTTTCTAGACACTTCATGACGACTGGCGTGAGTGCCACTGGCCTGAAGTCATTCAGTGTGGATGGGTTTGGTTTTTTTGGGACTGGTACAATGGTGGAGGATTTAAAAATACGGGGGACTACTGCTTGGTTTAGAGACAGATTGAAGATGTCTACATACACACCAGTGAGTTGTTCTGCGCAGGCCTTCAGAACTCTAGGAGGGACGCCATCTGGTCCAGCAGCCTTGTGGGGGTTCACCTGCCTCAGAGCTTTCAGGACCTGTGTGGGTGTCACCTGAAAGACAGTGTCCGTGGGGTTGCAGGGGGCTTTTGAGGGGGTGTCTGTGTTCAGTCTATCAAACCTGGAGTAGAAGGTGTTGAGGCTGTCTGGGAGGGTGACATCCTGGGGGTCTGTGGTTGGCACTGTTTTCTTGTAGTTTGTGACTGCTTGGATTCCCTGCCACATACTGCGTGTGTTGTTACTCAGGTAGAAGCTTTCAAGTTTTTGGGAATAAGCCCTCTTTGCAGCTCTGATGGACTTCTGTAGCTCGTACCGGGCTTTCTTATACTCCCTCTGATCTCCTGACTTAAAAGCTTCCTGCCTTTTCCTGATCTTCTGTTTTATGTTTCCATTGAACCAGGGTTTCTGGTTTGGAAACTGTTTGGATTTGAGCTAATTCTACTTGCTAAATCTTAAGCTATGTGTTAGCTCAGTCCGTGTGTTCGTTAAATGAAAGGATAGGAGAAGATGAGCGGTCTCACAGGCTATTTTATTTAGCAGTAAATGAATAAAACATACAGAGCTCTGGGTCGAGATCTTCCTGTCCCTGATGAACAACAGTGTGTGTCAGTTCATGAAGTCTGACTCTATGCTTTCCCTGACCCATTTATACAAAAATACAGAATGTTTATGCAATGTGTGAGGTGTTATCTCCTCCTGATTGGCTGTTGATCTGACTCCATCCTCCATCTTCTCACAGTCCAGGATATGTGACCTTCCTGTGACCTCCTTAAACAGGCGTAGTAGTGACTTCCATGTGACCCCCTTCTTCTGAAACTACACAATCCAGACATCCTGTGGGGGGTTTTACGGGTTAGTTCTGCATCGTTTAACACAGGATGGTCAGGGCTATGACTGACTGTTTGACCCCGATCTCCTGTTAATAATAAACCTTTAACCTATACAAGTGGGACGTGTCAACATCAAGAATCTACCTATTTAATTACACTTCAGGGTAAACTGTCTTCCAGCTGGGATGCATTCTTATTACACAACAAGCTTATTGCTTTCAAATTGTTACACATAGGACCACATATTTATATGAAACAAACAATAAAGTAATTAATCCCCTTATCTGATATTTTAGCAGTGGCCAATTCATAGCATATATCTACAAAACACACGCACAGTTCTGGGAGGGGCACATGTAGATGTGCACCAGCTGATGTAGTCCCTCACAGCCTCTGTGTATTCATGGATGTCATCTGTAGCCACCTTAAAGATGTTCCAGTCTGTAGCCTCTAAACAGCCCTGCAAGCTAGCCTGTGCACTGTCAGTCCAGGTGTTAACAGTTCTGACTGTGACTGGCTGTGCCTTGAGCCTCTTGATGTAGGTGGGCTTGAGCCGGAAGGCCAGGTGGTCAGACTTGCCGAAGTGAGGTTTTGGTTCAGCTGTGAAAGCATTTCTGATATTACTGTAGCAGTGGTCCAGTATCTTATTTTCTCTAGTTGGGAAAGTCACAAACTGATACAGTTTTGGTATGTTTTTCTTGAGGTTGCAATGATTAAAGTCTCCCAGAATAATACAAGCAGCATCAGGGTATTTGTTTTCATGCTCATTGATCATGTTATGTAGCTCCCTGAGTGCAGCCTCTTCTTTGGCGGAGGGGGGAATGTACACAACACTCACAATAATACATTGCAGTTCTCTGGGTAGATAAAACGGTCGTAGCTTCAGAGTTAGATTCTCCACATTTTCAGAGCAAGATTTGGAAATCACCTTACAGTCGGTACAACAGGTTTGTTTGACGAGGATGGCCGTTCCTCCGCCGCGTGTCTTGCCGCTGTCCGCTGCGCTCCGGTCCTCCCTGAAGGCCGTGTAGCCGTCTGGTGTTATCGCCTCGTCGGGTGTCCTTTCCCCCAGCCATGTTTCACAGAAACACAGCATGGAGCAGTCCTGTAAGTCCCTCTGCGTGGAGATCCGAGCATGGAGCTCATCCATCTTATTGAGCAGAGACTGTACGTTAGCAAACAGTATGACCGGGAGGGCTAACCTTCCACTGCTAACCAAGCGCCGGAGTCGTCGTTCGGCCCCACCCCGCCTGCCGCGTCTCCGCCTGGGCCTGTTGTTGTCCGTGTGTTGGCCTAGCGTCGAGTCGCCGTAGCGTCAGGTCGCCGTAGCGTGTTAGCTCAGGGTAGGGGTTAAGCGTGCTCGGGTCTAAATGTCCAAAAAGACTGCACTCTCTCAGCCGTAGTAGGGTCGCCCGGTCATAGATGCCGTTTGCTGACCATACTGTTACCGTAGTATGGCACAAAATAACAAGAGACAGACAAAGCTCCGCGACGTCGCCCTCTCAGGAGCGCCATCTTGAAGCTAGTTTTGTATGGTAGCCTAATGATGGAAAAAGTAGAAACTGGTAACTACAAAAATAAACAATTTATACTGTAAATAAATAGTTTCACAGACAAATTGTTGTATTTTTTTCTAGGTTGTGTGTGAAATCATTAATAATATAAAACCAGTCTGTACACCACCAAGATGAACTGGTTTAGACTTTATTCTTGGTTGACACTGCTGGAGGTAATATTGATTTATAAGTGTGCTCTGTTTGTGTGACATGGGTTATTTATTACCAATTTGTTATAGTTTGCGATAAATAATATAACTGAACCGCCACTGACTGTTGAAACAAATCCTGTTAACATTTTAAAAATGTAACATTTTCTTTATTATTTATCTTTTATTTATTGTTCCAACAGCTCAGGTTGATTGAACAACAGAACATACCTCTTTTTGTGTAGCATACATGTGTAAGTTATTTTGTTAAAGCTATCAGACATTAACATTTAGTTGTTTTGTTTAAATAATTATTTATAATTTAATATCACTTTAACAGCTCAGGGACGTCCCAGCAGCAACATGTTGTTTGAGCACTTTTTTTGCAATGTCAATTTGAAATAATGTTTTGTTTTTGAATGAAGGTGTGGAAATTACTTTTTTTTTATCCGATTCATCGAAAAAATAATCGACCGATTAATCGATTATCAAAATCGCCACATGTGTGTGTATGAGCGTGTGTGTGTGTGTGTGAGAGATAGAGAGAGAGACTGTGTGTGTGTGTGTGATAGAGAGAGAGACTGCGTGTGTGTGTGTGTGTGTGTGAGAATGGGTGAATGTGTGAGTGAGTGTAACTAGTAACAAACTGAATTCATAACTGAGAGCAGTTTTTTGGAGCATGCAGTATTTTATTGTTCTGGATTGTTTCAATAATAATAATAAACAAACATTTGCATAAAGCAGCACATGTGTCCACTCCCATGTTAATAAGAGCATTACAAACTTGATGTACCGCTGGTTTAAAGTATTTTGAGTGTTTATTGTGAGTTTTTTGTGAATATCCATCTATCATTCAGTCTATTCCTAATTACTAATACCAGGTATCTAAATCTCTGATTTCTTTGACTTTCTAGAAATAATTAAAAATATGTGATAAATAAATAAAAATATCCCAAAAACTGCAGTTAAAATAAAACGTTCTGTGGCCTCATTTCTGATTAACTGTGGAAAATCATTTCTGCTCCACCGCAAATTTCCAGCACTGCTTTTCCCCCCCTACGTATTCATTCATTCCCAGGCACCACATGCCCTACTTAACATTGCTGGTGAAGAGCCTCATTAGTGAAATTAGACATGATTCCCCATCCAGTCCTTTCATCAAAGCAGCCTTTCCTCAATTTTGGTCAATTTTCATCTCCACTCCAAGTTTTTTCTGACAATTTCAAAATCTGTGCTCGTTGCCTCTTTGCAATCAGGACTGCCTCCTCAGTACTGACGGATTGGAAGGGGGGGTAGAAAAACAGGAACAAAAAACCAAACAGAGAAAGTGGGACGCAGGAGGAAAGCAGGCAGACACACAGCAAGGGAGACATTAGTCCTGCATTTATTCATTTGGAAAGCTCTGATGAAATGATTGTTGACACACAAGTGAAACTCATCTGGGAACATTATTGATTTCACAGCTGGTGTTGGTCGTCAAGAAAACAAAATGGCAACATGATTCAACAGATGAGCTGTGTCTCAATTCAGGGGCTGCATCCTTCAAAGGACGCGGCCTCGTGGCCTTCGAAGACCCGCGTCCTTCTGAGGAACCTCCGATGGATGCATCAACCGTTGTTAAATGGGATGGTCTAGCCTTCGAAGCATTTCCTGATTGCGTCACCAGCTGCGTCACCAGCTGTTCCCGCCCAAAAAACACACAGAAGAATAAAACAAACAGAAGAAAGAAGAAATAATCATTTTAAAGCCATTATTCCTATTTAAAGTGTTTTTTAGATTGTATTATTTGTTGTAATAATTGTATTATTTTTATTATTATTATATTATTAGATTACAATTCTTGCCTCTTTCTTAAAAATTCTTAGTGACATGGCAGCCGTCGATCGAGTCAGCCCTGCAAACCCACTTGATGGACGATGTGGTGGACAGTAGGGAATTGGGACAGCCTTCAAATGTGTCCTTCGAAGGATGCAGCCCCTGAATTGAGACACAGCTATAGTCATGAAAAGCTTTTTACTGTTGGGCTGCCTCATTACATAATACAAGAAATGTTATTGATCTAGCAATTTTCCAAAAGTGTAAATACAATAATCAGGAAACAACAGTGTTATGTAAAGAATCAGCAACCAAAAGCAGGGAGTTTATATTGTATTTGGTGCAAATTGGGAGCTAGATAAGCTGACTAATATATTTGCTTCCCAAAAGGTGCATTTCTGTTCATTTCTATGATTTCTAATAAGGTGTTTTTTTTCCTGTTCCAGGTCAGGGATGGTACTCTTGGGAGTGTGTGCACCAGGGTTTGAGTTTGATAAAGGACAGATCCACAATTTCTGTCTTAAAACAACAGTTAGGTACACATGTGAACACTGAAACAGGTTTTGCTTGGCAAGAGGGAACTTTGTATTAGAGGAGTGTAACAATTAGATCTGACCAACTGCTGAAGCCTCATATTAGCATTATATACACTTTACAGTAAAGGTTTGCCACCTTACCCTAACCCTAGCCCTAACAGAAGGCCTGTGTGTGTGTTGTCCATTGTGACTTACATGGAAATTATGTAAAAAAGGGATATCTTACTGGCCAGTATGAACAGAAAGAATAATTACAGTCAGTTCTTCAAGTCTTCAATATTATGCATAGTAGATTCATGGCACTGGAGATAATGTGAATATTTATAGAGCAACACAGTGTTGCAGCTTTTTTTCATTTTAAAATTTTAAAAGTGAGCTTTTGAACATCAGAGCCAAGATGTATGTGTTAAATAGACCTCTCCACTTTAAATCAGGCTCTTTCACTGCTGCTGCTATGGTTTTTAAAGATATGCACACATAATCTACATTCGCATGCATTACAGCTTTTTTAAAATTCACCATGCACATGCCTGAAGTCAAGGCTGGTCTATATACACATGATGTGTTTTTAAGTCATTTGTCTCACATGCTGACAGAACAGATACACAGTTAAATCAATACAGCTGGCTGCATAGCCCATTTGATGGCTGAGCTTTACATGGGTATGTCACAGTCTGTTCTGCTCTTCTCCTGCTGCTGGTAAAATTCCATTCACCACACCCCTGCTAATCAGCCACACCCACCTCATCAGTTAACTCTGTTCACCTGGGCACTCAGCTGTAGCTCATCAGTAATCACCTGGACTCTCAGCTGCACCCCATCTGTAATCAAGCCAGTATATAAACTCCTGTTGTCCACTCACTCTTGGCCAGATCGTCAGTTGCAATTTCTACATGCCAGACCTTCCAGCACTCATTCACGGACTGAGTCCCTGGTTTCGACCCTGCTTGCTTTTGACCTCCTCTCCTTGTGTCTACCACGGTGAACGCACCAGCCTTCTGTCCCTGACCTCGAATATCGCCTGTTCCTGTTTGCCTGTGGCTGTGTGGCGTCCTCCGGCTTCGATCCTGTCAGGAGAGCCCAGAGACTCCTGCCTGATCATACCATCCTCCAGCAGAAATATGGAGACATGGACAAAAAGCAGATGACATCAAAATATGTTTATTTGAGTCTCACATGTCAAATTTGTGGAGCTGTAAATGCAAGTTACATTATAGCAGAGGAAACAGCCAAATCAGGAACAAATGACACCTGCACCTGCAAACAACATTCAGGCTAGTAATACATAAGCCAGTCGAGTGGATGAGCTAGCTGAATTTGTGACCCACTCAATTGCTCTGAATGAAAATATGGCTAGAACAGACTGCTCAGTTGGGGATTTTATCTCTGGAGGGGATGACCAGTATTGGTTACTGAGGACCTTGGAATTAAAACTGATGCACAGAACAACCACAGGTGGGTCATTAAGTAAAACAGGGTTACTATGGAATAAACCTGTGGGGCTGTCAACAGATGGTGTGTCTGCAATGTACTGGGAAAGGATTAGACTGGTTGCAAAGGTGTGAGAAAGGATGGGAGACACAGGAGGAGAGCTGACTGCTCAGCACCAAATCATACATCAGGAGGCGCTGTTTGGAAAAGTCTTACACATGGAACATGTGATGACAGTAAATTTTCTCTGGGCATGGAGCTTGAACCTTTACCAGTTCAAGGCACGTTTGGAGGAAAATTCCAAATATGAAGATCTAACTTGAACCAGTTTCATGACGGAAGGAAGGGGAAAGCCCTCACTGAGCTTGAGGAAAAAAGGTTCCATGTGACTTGGCTTTTATGTGGGACATAGAATATCTCAACACCCTGAATATGAAACTACATGCATGCACAGTTGATCATGGATATGCATGACACAATGAATGCCTATCGAACCAAACGCAGCAGAGAATTGTTAATTCCAACCTGTCAGTCAGTGATGTGCTGACTGACAGCATGTGATGTGATTCGGCAGGACATTTGCCAACTTTGAGACTTAGAAGTTGAAGTTAGAGCTACAGCTCAGAAATAGCCTATTCTGTAGCCCTCTGGTGGTTAGAGCGCATGCCACATAATTGCAGCATCCCTGGTTCGAATCCGGCCAGAGACCTATGCTGTAGGTAATTCCCCTTTCCCTCTTTCCTGTCGACATCTCTGCCAGTTATTATCAGAATAAATACAAAAAAGCCCAAAAATAAATCTTTAAAAATGTTTTTAAAAAAAGACTAATCTATGGCTACAGTAGATAGCATGCATTAATGTGTCATATTTAGGTAGGTAATAGGCTGCATGTGAGTTTTGTTTGACTGCAAAGTTAATTTGAATTTTTTGGGGTTTTATTATCATCTGATTGCGTGCCAGTCTGTATGAGACATGTTACCTACGTGATCAAAGATGTTTTACTTTTATTTTTATTGAATATCCCACACAGTTGTCATATTCAGACTTAAAACTGGCAGCAGGACGGTGTGTGTGGGATTGAATCAAAATACAGTGTGTTCATGTCTACTCATACAACAATGGAGTTCTGTCATGATCATGTCATATCATAGTTATTGTAATTATTTAGTTTTTAATTTATGAATAAGTCTTGTAAAAATCCAAATTAGGACTGAAATGGGAAAAATCAGGAAAACCAAACAAATAGGAACGCCCCACATCACTGTTCAGTGTAATTAAACCCAAACTTAATGGTTATGGTGTTATATTTTCTGTCTTTATGACATTAATGCTCACAAGCTGTCAATATGGGAATCTTTCCCATTTCTACCATCTATACCTATATGATGTAATTCATACAATTTTTTTGACAAAGGGAAATTTTATAGAATATCACCAGCCTTATCCAAACCACTATCTACTGTACTGTTGGTCCCACTCATGAGACTTGGGCTACTTTGTAACACTAACAGTACAGCAGCTTTCATTCATTATAAAAGAGGCATTCCCTGCTTGCCTAATGGCTGATGGCAGTGCTTGATACTGATAGCTGTACAGTATTTTGGCTCGGGGGTAAAAAGAAGTCATGTTACTGGGAAATATAGCTGATGGGTAAAGAGGGGATCGGAAGAACAGGTGGAGAGATTACAGGTAAAAGGGGTGCAGTAAATACTCAGAAGACAGATGTAAGACATGGAAGGAGGATGTTTCACAGGGACAACCCCCCCCCCAGGGTGGAAGAGGGCTATATTTCTCCAGAAATGCTATGTCAGCATGGTGTTGAATCGCCTGCGACAAGTGCCAATGATTAATGAGGTTGGGAATGATTGCTTCAATGTCATTTAACGAGTTGCTATATATTTTGACAAAGACCGCTTTGCATTGCATTCCAGAGGCAGTTCCAATCTCTGAGCAGACATACATTATGCAGTACCTCCAGCCAATACAATCATCTCTACCACCCAACCTTAGTAGTTCACTTCACAATGTACTGTGTCATAATTTCTAATTGATAATCTATGTCATAGATCATGGGTAGGTGCAACGTCAACTCCTCCCCACTTGCTGGATGTAAATTCTCTATATATACCCATCAAAAATATGTAAACCCTGACTATATATTGTAGACATCAAGATCATTTTTTATATTTATTTTTATGCAGGAACTCAAATTCACTCTCTGTGCTTGTACAAGCTTAATATTTGAAACTAAAGGTGGTAATAATTCAGGCTTATCCAGCCCAGTAAGGCCTTTTGTGTGTCTGAGAGTGATAAGCTGGTAAAGTGCAATTTTTTTAAAGTAGAGGCCATGGCTTTCTGTAGCGCAATGTCATATCACTTATTTAACATGATCTAAGCCCTGACATTCAACACATGAAAACTTTGCTGTCACTCCTTCTGACTAATTCATTTGACCCATGTGCAGGAAATGGATCAATTAATTGTGTAAGTAAGTATGCAAATGTTAGACTCTAGCTTGCCTATAATCCTCACATCAAGCACTTTCGAGAACTTATTGATAATTAACTTTATTTCATAATTCCTGCATAAAATAAAAGACTAAGTGCTTTACATAAAAGCCAAGAATGATAGGACACAGTTAATAAAATAAAATAATTGGTGAGCAATATGAACTCTCTGGCAGACTGTTCCATAGTTTAGAGACGTAACAAACAAATGTCAGAGAGGAGGCACTGCTGTCAGTGTCCTCCAGGCTTGCGGAGGCAATCAGCACCGTGGACAGCGACAAACCTCTATTCAGCTAGGAGAGAGATTTCAGCACGGCAGACAGTTACTATTTTCTTCACGATGATAGAAGGTTAAGGCATCTGACATTTGTAATCGCATGTGGCTGCTCTGTTATTGGGCATTGTCGGGTGAAGTGACCATACTGTTTTTTTCTGGACTTTTTTTTGTCCCTCATTCATACACACCGGAGCTGCCCTCACTGGTAGTCGTGATTAAAAGCAGATCAGTACATAATGTTATAAATATTTGAAATCAGTAAAAGTAAATGCTATCATAATATAAAATGCTTACTTCCATGTACACACAACTACATATAAACACCATATGACATATTATGCATAATAATATATGGATGTCCAAACTGCAAAATAAACATCAATGCATTATTTCTATTTTTCTGTTTATTTTTGTGAGGGAATTTTCCATCATTTACGTCAATCATTGGCACGTACTGGGTTAAACTAGGCTTTGCGGTCATTGCAAGGTCACACCAAATCTTGACTGGAAGACGCTGTCTCCCCTTGAGATAGAAGTAGGCAGAGAGTGTGCTCCTTTTGGGGAAAACAGGAGGCATCCTGATAGTGTTGCTATAGCAGGTCAGATATGTGTTTATCTGTCTCTCTGAACGGAGTACAGGTAACTGTAGTCAGAGGTTGGAAATGGTGAACCCTGTGGGATGGAGGACAATGGCCCTGAGTTGCCTACAGATAAAAACAGCGTCTAGGCACTGTTTTTATCTATAGACCAGTAGACTAAATTCTATATGCTGTGAACCCGTGGCATTATCTGTGTGGTTTAAGTCTATCACTAGAGGACAGAAACTTCAGAATTGAAGGGAGCATCAGAACATAATGTGTACTGTTACGACCCTGGCCTAGGGAACCTGGGCCCAACATGATCAAGAGTCCAGCCAAACCATTTGTTGAACTTTTTAGAAAAACCAGGGTGTGTCATGTCAACATGCTCAAAAAGTATGTTGACCGTGAGCAAAGTGTCGCTTCCACTGTTGCACCCGTCGCCTCCATTGCTGTTGTTCAGTCCTCATATTATCTCAGGGATGATGGCCTGGATGACAGATGTGGCTCTATTTCTTGTGCGCGACTTCGAAACTCCGAAATACTTGCAGATTTGGATGCCTACTTAGTGCATCTGCCTTGTCCGTCCAGGGGTGACATCAGTGGGCTCATTAAAACATATCCAGCACTCTTCAATGACATTCCCATGCAAACTAATGTCTTGAGCCACGATATTGATGTAGCTGATCACCGGCCCATAAAGCAGCACGCCTACCGCCTCCATCCGACAAAACGCGCTATGATGCAACACGAGGTAACGTACCTTCTTGAAATCGGTTTCGCTATTCCCAGTAGTAGTCCCTGGAGCTCACCTTCCCTTCTTGTTCCAAAATCCGACCAGACTCCCCGGGGTTAGGGTTAGGGTTAGCAGGTGCAGTGTTACTGCAGGAGGATGACCGTGGCATCGATCATCTCGTTGGATATTTTTCTAAAAATGTTTCAAACCAAAAAAAAGGGCTTCTCCTCCCTACTTTTGGCAATCTGGACCACAAATAGGCACATGTTAAGTACTTCATATCACAGACAGCACAACCAGCAGCATGGCCTCCATTGTTGGGAATGGGAAGGAGAGAGGGGCAGAGGTCCAGCTGCAGCCAGTTTAAAAAACCAAGTCCAACCAATCAGCCATCAGCAATCCGTCAGCAGACCAGCCGGAACACCTGTAGTCAATCACACTCTGATTTGCAGTCACAGAGCTGGGAGAGAGAGCTGTCACAACATAGGCAAGACAAAAAACATGGCCCAGAACATAACAGTACTGATTATTCATTCACTTCTCCTTGATCAAGTAAATAAATCTTTTCAACACAAAACCTCCTGGACTCCTGTTTACTCTCTCCACTGACGTATGGGCTGACTATTTAAAAATCAACAATAATATATTTCTATTAATATTCTACTTGCTATGGATAGGAAAATACTGTGTGTTGCCATCACTGGAGCACACTCACACAGTACAATGATAGTCATGGTCAATCACGCTGCTTCTGCTGTGCATGTATACATTTTATGCAGGCTTCTAACTTAATTACAGCTGCTTTGATTGTTTTGGTGTAAGTGCATCCTGGCCAATCCAAACTGCAGTAAAAGAAAAGTATAGTGGTGGTTTGGAGTTTGCCATCCAGGATCTTAGAAGCTTAGCACAGCAAAAGTAGTGTGATCTTTGACATTACTTTGCCATAAACATCTCGATGAAAAGCTTTCATATAATGAATCTTTTTATTTCTGGATCTGCCTGGTGGTAACAATGTGTAATTATTATTATGTATCTATATGTAATAATACAAAAACTTTTATTGGCTACTTCTGTTGACTGCAGTCTGTATTATGGCACAAGAAATTTGATTTAATTTAACATTTAACATTGATATAATTTCTTTCATAAAACCTTGTGTGGTTTCTCCATAAATTAAAGTTAATCTTAATACAGTTACAGTTAAAAAGAAATAATATAAATTACATCACTTCACCTCCACAATAATACATCAGTTAGTTTTTAACTACATACAGAAGGTGTTGGTCTGTTGTATGTTGATTTGCAGTGACCCTTCCCTCTCAGTGGACAAGTGAACCCATACCAGTAAAATGCCCCCCACAGTATACCAGAGCCACTGTAGGGGTCAAATTCAGACCTGTTCCAATTTTCTCCTTTAAACCACCTGTCGGTATATGAAATATACACATTTTTACTTAAGCCATGTTTTTTTTGGCCACGTTGGGTCAGATCAAAAAAATTGTAACCACAACATTTACAAAATTAGCATTCACATCCCTATGAAATACATACATATTGGATCATTTCACACCTCGTAATTTTAAACAATCTAATTTTCATCCATTTCAATGTAGGTGGAGTCTTTAATTAATGTTTGCTTTATTATTAACCTTAACCATGATCTCTCCATAACACGGAAGAGCAACGTAACACTCCCTGAACATTTTTCTTTTTACTGACTTCAAGTGAAACAGGTATAGCAAGTATAACGCAAGTAAAGAAATCTCATGTATATAACTTTGTGTAGAAACACGGTATGCCAGGAGGACTAAAATACTGAAAGAAGAAGAAAAAAAAAAACCTTTAAAGCTTACAGGTGTTACATGTTTTTGTTAGCATGTTCAGCTATAGATGGAATTTATTGTTTGATATTGACAACTCCGATAGGTTGGCTTTTTAATTGCAAATTTCAGTTAATGAATATAACATTTTGACAAAATAACACTTGTTGCAGATGATATCCAGACCACATGACATCTCTGTTGGATGTAGTTAAAGGTACAAAAAGTAAGAAAAGAAAAAAAGTACTTCTAACCTTTTGACCTTTTGACTTTAAACAGATTAAACAGCCTTGAGACTTTTGAGAAGGACAGTAAAACACCACTTTTAGCCTGGTGTTAAATTATTATTATCTAGATTGACTGTAGAAGGGGGGGGGGATTTTAATTGGTTGAAATCTTAGGGAAACGTTAGGTAAAGATTTTGTCCATCATCATCAAAACCATAGTCTCTCCAGTGTCTAAATCAGACAAGAAGGGTTATAAAACTTATAATAATATAAAACTGCTAACAATAATAATGATAGTAATAATGATAGGTTATGATTCAGACAGAAGAGTCTTCTGGAGGATAAAGAACTAAGCTTATGATTTATTGCTGGAGTTTAAGACCCTGCGCTGACTGGGGAACTGTGGGTTAGTGAGGTACAGTATATCAGTATTACTCCCTCTATCCGGCTGTTAAGTCTGACGTCACGCATGACGAAAATTCTATTTCCGGGTCCAAAGGCATTGTTGCGGTCTGAGCTATTCTACTTGCTAAATCTTTCTCTATGTGTGAGCTCAGTCCACGTGTTCGTTTTGATGAAAAAATAGGAGAAGAATATTCGGTCTCAACACGCTATTTATTTAACAGTAAATGTATAAAGCATATACAGAATTCCGGGTCAATTTACTCTCCCTGACGTCAACAGCATCTCTGTCAGCGTTCGTAAATTTCTGACTCCTATCTCTTTCCCTTGACCTTCTTAAATAGGAAAACAGAATGCAAATTGAATGTGAGTTGCGCCATCTCCCGCTGGGCTGTAGGTCTGGCTTCATCCTTCATCTTCTGACTCCAGGATCTGTGACCTCCCTGTGAAAATCCCTTACAGGTGGGGTAAGGTGTGATTCCCGTGTTGACCCCTACAGAATCTCCAGAAATTCTGCGGGGGGTCTTTCAAGGGTTCGTTCCATTTGTCCAACAAAAGGTTAAAAGTTACCCATACAAACAAATCCAGATGTTTTCTGACCCTGTTGTTACCAGCTGATCAACAGATGGAGGCTCAGGACTATGTTAATACAGTCACCCCCTTCCAATCACACCTCCGTGTGACACTGGTTCCCATGCTCTTCACATGTATTCCTATCCTTATGACACACATCATGTTTTCACTGTTATACATTGTACCACATTTAACAATTGAAACAAACAATACAGTACTAAATCACATTATCTGATATTTTAGCATTTGACAAGTTATAGCATATATCTACAGCATCGATTAGTAATCAACAACAATGGCGGAACCCGTGAACCTTTTTACGATCACCTCTTATTGTAGTGACATGTCTGTGAGAGTGAAAAAGGGACTGAATTCGTATAATTCCAATAGAGTACAGGGTGTAACTGTTCTTCCTGATGGTTTAATTAAGGGCACTGTGCAGGCATCAATGAAAAAGAAAGTGTACAAAGTTGAGGTGAGTTAGCGGTTAGTTTGCACGTTCAATCAATCAATCAATCAATCAATCTTTATTTATATAGCGCCAAATCACAACAAAGTCATCTCAAGGCACTTAACATATAGAGCAGGTCTAGACCATACCATAGACTATATAAAAGGACCATACTCTTCAGGGTTAACTTTAACCGTTTAAAACACGCTGTTCTGCCAACGGGACAGGTCGGGAGTTGTGAGGTAGCGAAAGTTCTTCTGAATGTTTTAAACACCAACCCTTAAACATATATATTAATGCCATACATTGTTAGAAAGCTTAGATTGCCCTGATTCATTCAAGACCACTCACAAATTATATGGTTGCTCACAGCCGCAATAGTATTAGCGGCTAGCCACTCAGCTAAAGTAAGAACAGATAGATAGATTGACAGCAGTTTGAGGATGGATTTTTTTAAGTGCAGATACGCGTTGAGAATCAGGCAGTCGCAAAAACGACAATTTGATGTCGTTTTTTGATTCAGATCTGTTGAGACAACACGGGACACAACACTGTGGCATACTATACTGCACAAACGGAGCCGCTCTGGGGATTGGACCCGGAAATAGAATTTTCGTCATGCGTGACGTCGTGACTTAACAGCCGGATACCACTTATGAGAGTTTGACAAAACCACTGAACCCATAAGTGCTCCAGTGGAGTTGCCCAATACCTAATAATAAAGCTGTGGTTGCCCTTGGCAGCTTTCAAGAACGACTGAATTGGAGAAAAATACCAGTTCATTGCTTGAAACTGAGAAAAATGTTTGTAGTCGTATGCATTAAAGAATTTTAACTTCTTCAGTTACCAAGCAGGCCAACTGCCAATAAAAAGGATGGAGTGACAGATTGGAGTGTGGAGGAAAATGGAAGAAAAGGGCCAGTCACACTAACCAGGCGCGCCAGATGGTTTGTTACACAGAACCATCTGAGAAGTCATCCTTGGAAACTGTTTGGAAAATGGCAAGCAATTTCAAAAAGTACTTGTAAGGTGATTGGATGAACCAAACTAACATCCAGCTGTTGTAACACCTTAACCACACCCGTAGCTGCCAACAGTTCTTCTTAGGATGTTGAGCACATAAATTGAAGCAGGATGGATTCTCGTGTGATCTTGTGATCTCACGAATCCATCTGCCTCACAAGGTAACAGTCACACTGGCATTAAAATCTTTGTCTTCAGCTCTGACTTCATTGCATGGATTAGATCACTTTATGACTCCCCAACTGCCCATATCCTCACAAATGGTGTGAGGTCACCCTCCTTTGCCCAGTGTTGCCAACTCCTCAGTAAGGAAAGTAGCTATCGGCTGTCCTAAAAGTCGCTAGAAGTCGCTAAATGACATCATCACCTAATTTGCATAATTTTCGATTTGCGTGTAATTGTAATGGACGCTGTAGGAGAGAGGAATAACGTCTTGGGAGAAACAAATAGTGAGTAAAAAAAACCTAAATATGTTTAGAACTACAAATGAACTTTCTTATGTTGATTATTGTTTTTTTTTTTATTTAAATCAATTTTGTTCTGTATTGTTAAATGTTAGAATATTAAATTGAATCAAAAGACTGTAATGCGGGGTGGAATTGCGCAATTCATTTGCAGTCTGGACGCGGAGTGGTGTGGGTCTCCTCTCTGCTCTGACTGCAGCTGGGACTGCTGTGCGAGGCTACTGTCAACCTGACTGCCTGTGAGGGGCTCACGGCAGCACCCGCTGCTCGTTAAGGACAGAAACTTCAGAGCGATACGTCCTTTCACTTCAGTCTCAAAAACACCAGAAAAAGTCGCTAGATTTGTCGCTAGTCGCTTTTGAGAAAAAAAATCGCTAAGAGGGTTTGGAAAATCGCCAGATTTAGCGAGAAAGTCACCAAGTTGGCAACACTGCCTTTGCCTTTCGCCGGGGCACCAGACAGGGATAACCCCTCTTCCCCCTCCTATTTCCTCTAGCTATCGAGCCATTGGCCATTTGGCTTCGAGGGGAGAGTTGAGGACATCACCAGGAACGATGTCACCCACAAGCTGTCCCTGTACGCGGACGATTTGTTATTATTTGTGTCGAACCCTGCCTCGTCCATCCCTGTTATTATAGACATTCTAATCCAATTCGGTATATACTCTGGTTATAAATTACATTTTAATAAAAGCGAACTTCTCCCTATCGACCACCTGTCCAGGAAGATGCCACCGTCTTCTTTTCCATTTAGAATGGTCTCGGAGGGGATTAGATATCTAGGCGTATTCATCACTGCTTCTTTCAAAGACCTTTTTAACAGAAATTTTCGCCCTCTCGTCGACAAGTGTGGCTTGATATGGCTCGCTGGTCCTCTCTCCCTCTCTCCTTAACTTGGTAAAGATGGTGATTCTCCCTAAATTACTCTATTTGTTCAAACATATTCCAATTTTTATGAGAAGATCCTTTTTTTGGTTGAATAAGCCAGGGAGGCTTATTCAACCAAAAAAATTGAAAAAAGCCATGTTACAACTCCCCAAAAAATTGGGCGGATTCGCACTACCCAACCTTATCCAATATTATTGGGCATGCAACATTAACAAGCTCTGTCACTAGCTTGACAGCGATGCTGACGCAGGTCCCTCATGGGCTCAGGTAGAACTGCGGTCCTCAAGGTTTTCTTTACAGTCCCTCCTTACTGCGCGACTCCCTCTTAAGATTCACAATGTCTCGCAGAACCCTGTTGTTGTCAACTCATTAAAAATTTGGTTGCAGTAACTCTCCGCCGAGTTACAAGCTGTGTCTCGATTCAGGGGCTGCATCCTTGTAAGGACGCATATTAAGGCCGATTACGTCACAATGCTGCGCGAAGGCCTGTCCCAATTCGAAGACTCCTCATACGCATGCTCAAACGCAGCCTCAAAATGCGTCCTTGTTTTCGACTCATATATCCAAAGATCCTTTGCGCCCCGCTGTTCAGTCCCATAGATATATATAGAACATGTGTTCCAAAAAATCAATGTGCAGTCCCGCGAAAAGAACAATGGTTGTTATGGTTAATAAATGTTTATGTTTTTATATGGTATTGTTATAAAATAAAAATATTGTTAATTGTTACACGTTGTCTTTTCCATTTAGTATTTACAACTTAAGTATAATTTATAACAGGATTAGCAAACGGCATAAAGTGCTAATGTTCAGGAACAACAAGGGATTTAATATTTTCTCTAATATTTTCTTTTATTAGCAAAGGATGAAACTTAACTAAAGGGTGCAGTCTTAACATTTAACTATCAGAAATAACTATTTACAGATTATTATTAGAAAATGATGTACAATTGTGAACAAACTATTAACAAAATATGTATTATTAAATACAACAGTACTAAAATTCCAAATGATTTACAATAATAAAAATAATAAGTGAATAAATAATAACAAATTAATAAAATAAAAAATGAAAAAAATAATGTAATAGGCTGAGCAGGAGTCCCTGGCAGTGCTGCTGGGCTGGATGGGTCTGGTGTCTTCTGTGGTCAGTGGGACATCATCTGGGCTGGTATTCAGGGTGTTGGGGGTCTGGTCTCCACTGTCCACTAGGGTTGGTCCGATGGACAATGCCGCCCCCCCCCCCCCCCCCCCCGTGCAAAGCAAATTATATAAAATGATCTTAACCAAGGTCTTAAACGAACGAAAAAATTATACTAAAAACAATACAATTCAAAATAATTCATATTAATAATTAATTAACAATCAAAAATGTGCTGTGCAAAAGACATTCACGTGTTGCTTGTGCTGCCACCGTCATCTCCACTACCAGTTCTGCTTTTATATCACTTAGCTCAGGTGGCTTCATGTGGTCCCCTCGGTATCTTGGGTCAAGCAGTGTTGCTTTGCGCATCATCCATCCGCAATGATACATATCCCTTTCCTTTTCTTTCTTTTTTCTTAGTTTTTTCTTAGTATTTGAAATATTTATTATAATAATGAAATTATATGATACTATAATAACTAAAACATAATAAAATATGTAACATCTCCAGCCCCCACCACCTCTTCTTTCTTCTGTGTGTGCCTTTCTCGTCTTATGGTCGGGAACAGCTGGTGACGCAACCAGGAAATGCTTCGAAGGCTAGACCGTCCCATTTCACAACGGTTGATGCATTCTTCTGAGGTTCCTCAGTAGCATGCGGTCATCGAAGACCGCGAGGCCGCGTCCTTACAAGAATGCAGCCCCTGAATTGAGACACAGCTTAAATCGGTCTTAACATCCCTTGAAACTAAGCTAGACAGTGTCCAAACAGCCATCTCCGACCACGGTCAAAGATTGACTTCCTTGGAAGACAACGCGAACCAAGTCAGCGGCCGATTAGAGGAGATGGAAGCTAAATACACTGCTCTGGAGGATAGCTTCACCAAGCTAAAACTATTGATCTCGAATCCCGTAGCCGACGCAACAACGTACGGATAACGGGAGTGCCCGAGTCTGCTGAAGGCACACAACCCACTACTTTCTTCTCATAGCTCCTGCTCGAAATCCTCGGGGATGAGGTTCTGAGTTCGGCCCCGGAGCTGGACCGAGCCCACAGAGCCCTGACTGCTAAGCGGCCCGGAGGTAAACCAAGTGTGGTGATAGCGGACTCACAACTACAGGGTTAAGGAAAAGATCATCCAAGAAGCTCGCAAAAGGAGGGGAAAACTGAATCACACCAACGTGGCTCACTTCCACCATCGTTGACGGAGGCAGTTATAACGTTTATAGCAAAGAAAGGGAAAGACACAGCTGACTGCGCCTCCTATCGTCCTATCTCGCTGCTCAACGCGGATGCTAAAATCCTAGCAAAAGTTCTAGCCCTCAGACTGGACGAGGCCCCACATAATATCCACTGATCAAACAGGTTTTATCAAAAAACGCCATTCGTTCTTTAATATCAGACGCCTTCTCGATGTGCTATATACGCCTTCTCACGACCAAATTCCAGAGTGTATTGTTTCAATAGATGCTGAGAAGGCGTTTGTATCAAAAATTTGGCGCCAAAAGCCAGTGAGAGTCGGACAGGACCAAAACATGTGCGTGTGATTAGCAGGTGACAGCTTAAACCTATTGCAACTGTCACTGGTGCCTGGGTAAATTTTCGCCAATCGAGCGTTCGTGTAGTGCACTCTAAAGAGAACCTTGTATTGTAATAAGCTGTTTCTAGCACATATGGAGGACGAGTCAGGGGGAAGACCAAGACGCCGCTGCGCATATGTCTCCCACCGTCATTCCTCCATGTAAGGCTGTGGAGGACACGATTCTTCTGGTGGAATGCGCCCTGATCCCCTCCGGGGGATCCGACCCGGAAGCATTATAAGCCTGTGTAACCGCCTTACACAGCCAGTGTGACAGGCGCTGTGCAGACAGAGGAAGCCCCTTAGAGCGATCTCTGTAATCAACAAACAGACGCTGAGAACGGCGTGAAGAAGCCGTGCGCACTACATAACATGATAGCGCATGCACTGGACAGAGAAGATGAGACATGGCTTCTTCCTCCGATCTGTGAGGGGGGGGGAAGAACCCCTCCAGCGTTATAACTCGTGATCTAAACGAACTGGTGATGCTTTTAGGAGTAAAAGCTGGGTTCGGACGCAGGACAGCTGAACTGCCATCCCCCTGTATTCTGAGGCACGATGGGGCCACAGAAAGAACAGATAAATCACTGACTCTCTTCACAGATGTCAGAGCCAAAAGCAGGGCCGCTTTAATGGACAGAAACTTGAGCGGAACCTGATCCAATGGCTCAGAAGGAGGTTTAATCAGCGCGCGTAAATCCAGTGCCAAATCCCACTGAGGAGCAAAGGAGCGAGACACAGGTCGATTTCTCCGCCCCACACTAGCCGTCGCAGACACGGAAACCATGACGCACTGGTGCGCTCTGGGGCTATCAGAACCATGTACAGTCGCTCCACCCGCACTCGGTCCAGAACCCGAGGGATGAGCGGAATCGGTGGGAAAGCGTACAGAAACATCTTGGGCCACGGACGATGTGCAAACGCGTCCACTCCCAGCGGAGGATTGTCTCGTGCGCTCAGACTGAACCACAGGACGCACTGTGCGTTCCCGCGTGCAGCAAACAGATCCACCTCGGCTCTGCCGAATCTGCACCACACCTGGGAAACCAGTTCGGGATGGAGGCTCCAGTCCCCTTGGCGGGGCCCTCCTCTCGACATTATGTCCGCACCTCTGTTGAGTTCGCCCGGTATATACGCTGCTCTGATGGACAGACAGTGTGCGTGTGTCCAGCATCAGAGCTGTCTCGCTATGTCCAGCAGCTGAGCGGATCGAACACCCCCTAGACGGTTTATGTAAGCTGCTGTAGTTTCTTTGTCTGTGTGAATCAGCACATGCTGATTGCGCAGCACAGGGGTGAAGTGCTGGACCACCTTCCACACTGTGAGAAGTTCCAGTGCATTTATGTGGAGAGACGTGTCTGTCTCAGGTAGTGAGCGGCCGGTGGCCAGCTGACATCCAATTCCACCCCCAGATATGTGATGGATTGGGAGGGGAAGAGAGAGCTTTTCTTCCAGTTTATCGTTAAGCCCAGATTTGACAGATGAGACAACAATTCTGTCGTTTGCACCAGAGCTTCCTCCTCGGAGCGAGCTAACAACAGGAGATCGTCCAAGTAAAAAAGCACTCTCATTCCTCTTTGGTGTAACGGCTGCAGAGCTGTCTCCAAACATTTCGAGAAAGTGCGAGGGGCCAGGGAACAACCAATCCCCTGAAACGAAAAGCGCAGGAACTGCCTGTGCCAGAAGTTCCTGCAACTCTGACTGGAGAGCTAAACGCTGGTCCAGCGATGACAGGACCGTCTCCATAATCCTGTTGAAACGGGGAGGTGGAGAGGCAAATTGCAGGGTGTAACCCCTGCTTATCAGCCTGCTCATCCAGCTGTCGATCACGCAAACGTGCTGCCACACCGAGGAGCGCTCAGAGAGCGGGCGTACATTTTCCTGCTGTGCTGTCGTTGTTAAGGAAACGAGCTGCGACAGAGCCCTCGCCGCTGTCACCCGGGGCGGGGAAACCCCAGCAGTGACCCATGGGGGGCTGCTGACGAAAGGGCCGACAAGGAATCCCCGAGAGCTGCGTTGCAGCGGGGGATTGACCTGAAGCCACGCTAGCATTAACAGCAGTGACTCTGTCAGCGCTCCCACTCTCTGATGAGAGGAAGGAGCTGCTGCACACAGGCAGGAGAGTGTGTGTACAGTCCACACGAGGCGCACGTGCGGCCCTCGTGGGCTCATTGTCACACAGGTTGCCATTAGAAGCACGTGTTGGGGAAATCTCTGTTTGACAAACAGAGGGTGTGTAGTGCTTTAAAACGTGGAGGCCGAGCTGTCTGCTAACCGGCAAGTTAAGGAGAGCTGGCTCGCATCGTGTGGGGGACATGTGAGTAACTACAGCTGCATCAGCAGAGATAGGTGTAGGTTGTTTGTGCGGTAGGATATTGCTCCTTAGGGGAAGATGTTTTTGTTTTATTTCAAAACAGTCTGCCCTTTTAGCAGCAACATTAGCTGCAGTAGCGGCATTAACTGTAACATTAACACACATGTCCCCCCCAACAAGTCAGCTTCTCCGGCTCTGCTTCTTCGGAGGCTCAGAGGGAGGGTTGGCCCAGCCGTAGCCCGAGCTGCCGAAACTTCGGGCCTTTCCGTGGAGCCTGCCGACCAGCTGAGGAGGGTGGGAAGGAAGGCCTGCCCGGTGTGAAGGAGGAGACCAGTGGATGAGGCGCCGCTCCCGCAGCTGCAGGGGGTTGCTTCCGGCTCCGCCACTGCTTGGTGTCGTACTGGCCGCCGCAGGGACGATAGGGGCGACGCTCATCATAGCGCTGCTGGCGCACAGGCGGCTGAGTGAGCACATAGAGTGAGGGCAGCGCTGGCCGCGTTGCCCAGCTCCGTGGCCAGTTCAGGATGCATCAGAGGATCTGCTGCAATTTTAAGAATGCTGGAGACCAGCAGGGCGGTGTTGTTCGCCGCAGCAGAAGTTTGGAAGGCACACTGGTGGATCCGGTCTGCCAACCCAGCGACATATTGGTCCGTGGGAGATGTCAGTAAAGGCCACCGTCCGGCTGCCGTACTGGCACGTCCGACCTTCTTCTAACTGAGGTACAGCGGGGAAACCTCGGTCGCTGAAACTGGCAACTTTGGTGATGAGCACATATGTTGAAACAGGTGCCTTAAGGGCCTTCGGATCCGCCGCAGCGCCCTCTTGGTTCTTTCCGGATGGGCGTGAAGCGGGGCCATACAGCATCTCACCTGCTCGGCTGAGTGAGGGGAAAAACGCTGCACATTTAATCCGCCGGGATGGCTTCTTGAGCCGGCGGGACCGGTAGGTCCCGGCTAGCGGCCGCATGCCGAATGACATCCGGCAGCTCCTTAACCAGCCCGCCGATAGATGGCAGGGTGGTGGTGGGAAGGGAACCTGGGATCCCCATCCCAGGTTCCCCCGGGATGGCACATCCTCCCTCGGCGTGCTCCAGCTCTTCCGGCGGGAAGAGGGGAGCGACAGAAGAACCGGCATGGGAGGACTCGTCCGAGACATCAAGCGGGTCCAGGACCTCCAAAGCTTCCTCCACGGAGTATGTGTCTCGCAGAGGCCAGACGTCATCCGATGCCGCGGTGAAGAAAATCATCCCACCGCTGCTTCTCTGCCGGAGGAAGGAGCGCGCAGTAAGGACAGGAGGACCGTGGGGTCAAGGCCAAGCCAGCGTGCTGAGCGACCAGGCAGACCTAACAGCGGGTGTTGAGGTCGAAGCTGAGGACGCGGCCATCCGAGCAGGACGGACATGGCCTGTCGTCCCCCGAGGAGGCTACCGCCGCCGCCGACATGGTGAGTTATACTTTTTATTACTGAAGATCTTCTTCTTAGGGCTATCAAGACTTGCAGCTTGGTGGCTGAAAGAAAATGGGAGCTGATTGTAGGTCAGCACGGTTATTTATACACCGTGTAGGTGGGGCCCCCCGTGGGGGGGCGTTGACTATTTTTTCTCAGGACTGCGCAGGTGCGCGAGAGATAGACATAGAAGAGTAACCACACTTTGTTCTGCTGTTCACTCTTTACTCTCCAGATTTATTTGTTCTCATCCATGTTCATTGCTTTTAAACGGAGTAGAATATTTGGCAAGTCTATGTAGGGTAATACATTCAATTCATCATAAAATTAAAAAGTATATTCTGTATATCCCCCACTCACAATCATGCCTCTGAATTGAACAGCCACCAAGCAGGCCCACTGCCAATTAAAACGGATGGACTGACAGATTGGAGTGTGGCGTAAAATGGGTGGACACACTGACAGACGGCTGCTCAGGAGGTGATTCATGGTGTGTGTGTGTGTGTGTGTGTGTGTGTGTGTGTGTGTGTGTGTGTGTGTGTGTGTGTGCACGCAAGAGGGAGAGGTGACAAGTGTTCCATTCAGTACAACTGCGCGTAACATACAAAGAACAGATGGGGAGGACAATCAGAGCTTTGGGAGTATGACACAGAGGCCTGTTTTATCAAGTTGAAAATCCTCACAGCATGTAAAGTATCCGCTACCTGCAAATCCCACTCTTATGCTCACCCTGCAGGTACAATGATGCAATGTTAGAGTCGGTGAAGCTCAGAGGCCAGAATGCTAACTCTGCACAGGGTTTCCTCCATCCCCCACACAGCAGTGGTCGACTTCTATCATCCACCTCCTACTTTTTTCCTACTCGCTTGCTCTACTGCTGTCTCTGAGGAATTAAATCTCTTTTCATGTGGGTGAGTGGTGGAGAGACCCAGAAGGGTAGTTCTCTCTCTCTCTCTCTCTTTCTTTCTTTCTCTCTCTCTCTCTCTCTTTCTCTCTCTCTCTCTCTCTCTCTCTCTCTCTCTCTCTCTCTCTCTCTCTTTGTCTTTTTCGCTTGCTCTCTCACACAACTTATGAATCCAGTCCTTGAGGGGTTGTTATGTACTGTATCTGCAGATTCATAAAACATGCTCTGCATTGTCCTGAAGTGTAAGCACCACTGCGGTCCGTTTGCTTCCTATATCAATTATAAACACTGAATGTGTGTTTCCACTGTTATAGAAATAACAACACAGGAAAGCAAGAGGAAGAGCAAAAAGAGGACAAACTGCTGTTTATAGGGACTGACAACATCAGTAATTCCTCATTAGGTTTTTGCCACCATGTGTCTCTGATTTGGTACCATTATACCATTTATTAACTCAACATTTTGGGAAATATGCTTTTTTTCCAAAGGTAAGGAGATTGATATCAAGCTCATGTGGTAGCTATTTGGATTTTTTTTTTTTTTCTTAATGTGTAGGACACTGTATTATTTGTATCTTGTCCATGCACATGTATACACAAAGTCCTGCTGACAGTTACTTTGTTTTCCGGGATTAACAGTTGGTGGCAGTAATGTGCTAAGAACTGCAATAATCACTCAAAAAGTTGGTTAGTCTCTATCATTGTGTGCTAAATTGGTTCAAAACATACATCAAAGGTAGAAAGCTCAACGTGTCTGAGGAACATGACAACTGCTTTGAGGTTCCACAGGGGAGCTGCCTCAGTCATTTATTATTCTCACTGAACATGCTGCCATTTGGTGACATCATCAGAGAGCACAATGTATGTTTCCATAGTTATGTGGATGATCCTTAACTGTATATCTGCACTGAACCAAATGATGCTGTAGCCATAAACTCCATTACTACCTGTCATCTGGCAATAAATACATGGATGAGCAATCATTTCTTCAAAAGTTCAAGGATAAAGGAGAAATGCTGTTTAATAATTATGACTAATAATTTCACAAACCCTATAAATAAATATTTTTCAGTTGATGTAAAACAGAAGAAACCCAAATGAAAAAAATGTTAACCAGTTTGTGGACGTTGGTGTCTCAGGTGCTTCTGTGTCTTCATGTTAATCCCAGACTGATGTTGAGACCAGGGCTCTGTGGGGGCCAAACCATCTGCTGCAGGACTCCTTGTTCTTCTTGTTGATAAAGATACTTCTTTATGACTGTGTGGGGTCGTCATCATGCTGCACAATACATTTGGAACCGATCAGATGCCTCCCTGATGCATTATGGATATGAATCCAAACATCTAAAGTGCTTAAAACTTTTGCACAGTATTATCACTATCAGAGCAACCACAGTGACACTCACTTTTTCACATGGAAGGTAGCACAAGAGAGTCTAATGTCAATGTTTCCATTTTCCATTTTATCCAACAAACTGGAGCAAATGAAACAATGATTACATTCTCTGAACAATCAAAATAACATCTTTTCACCAATATACCAAACCTGGGAAAAGGTTGACATGTTTGGTATGCTGGTACCAAACATGTCAACCTTCTCTTTGACAGCAACAGCTCCCCCCTCCCGTCAGTGAGTCCGTCCAAGCCACGCCCCCACAAACCGGCAACAGCGACAGGTGAAGACTGTGCATGCGCGAAGTAGGCAGGGAGAGAGGGGGACGGATGCAGAACTAGACATGAAGGCACCTGATTGGTTTTTGCTTTTGGGTGCGAAGAGCATGGATTGGTTGGAGTTTTATCAGTCCTGTGGTTGTCACAGAGGTCTGATTTTTTCCGTTCGTTTTTCTAAAGTCATAATGTATTGATACCTATGATAATAGAAGGACCATCAACCAGTATAACAAAAAGTTCTGAACAGGATTACCAACCCTACCTTTAAGTAACAGGCTCTCTAATCATTATGCTAAGCTATAAGCTAACATGTCCCAACTGTAGCTACATCTTCACTCTCAGAAATAAAGCAAATAATGTTTGAATGTTCTAATTCACGTTCAGTTGGATTGTCTCACAAGAAAAAAAAATTCAAAAGATGTTTGTTGCTGTTCTGTGGAATGTTTTTTTAAATGTTTATATTGCAGATGGTAGACTGTAGATAATTGTTTTAGTGTAGGAGGTCAGGCTGTGATGGACAGTTAATGACACCCAATTTGGGTTAAGTGGCCTTATGAACAGTGGAAGACTCATTAGAATGTAGTCTACATGGAACAGGGAGTCTGCAAGGAATCAATCAATGACATCCACTACTGGACACTCTTTAAGCAAACCCTGTAGATTTTTATTTTGTGCCAAGTCACAGATGATAAAAAGGCAGATGAAGAAGTTTTGTCTCTTTAAGATTTCTGGAGAATAAATGCCTGAGAGGCTGCTAAATTGACCCTTTATCTGAATGTAACCGATGTACAAATAAGATGGTTTATATTTCACCAAAAGCCAATTTTGTATTTCTGTTCACGTCTTACGGTTAGTTTTCATGTAAAAATCCCGTTTCTGTATTTCTTTTGGGGAGCTTTTATTTTGTTAGTTTTATTTTTTTATTGTGTGACCTTTGACATTTCGGCAACGTCACTTCCTGTTGTTTCGCGCTACTTTTCCTCACTCGGCTTCTAGCCCTGGAGAGGAGAGGTAAGACTGTACGAGTGTTCTTGTTAATAGTGTGTAAAAATGTAAATAACGCTAAATATAGGTACAAATTATATTTTGTTTGGGTCACATATGTTATATTTTATTAGCATAATGTTTGCTCTAATGTGTATGTTTATTTTATTTGTCATGTACAGCACTTCAGAGTAGCGGGTTAGGTCGCTGTTTTTAAGCTAGGCTACCAGAGCATGGAGACCGTTTCTGATGCAGTTTGTTGTTATGTACCTTTCTTTTTAAAGGTGTGCATTTGGAGACTGGTCATAAGAGGTCGCTGTACTGACTTTTATGTGTTTTACACAGGTATGTGAGTTCCCCTTTTTGTTATTTTGTCATGTTGTTAATTTATAAAATATAAAAAGCTGCTGCTGGTGGGTGGAAAAATATTTCTGTGATTGCACAATTGATTGTATTTTGTTTTATTGATTTAATGTAACTGAACATAGTACAAGCTATGACACTCGGCTTCTAGCCCTGTAGAGGAGAGGTGTGCATTTCGAGACTGGTCATAAGAGGTCGCTGTACTGACTTTTATGCGTTTTACACAGAAAATCAATTTGGCCCAGCCAAGCAGACCAGCTGTTGTCAGCATCTCATTCCTCAGCACACGAACACAACGCAGAGATTGTAGCAGACCGAGGTATAGGCCAGACCGGCTACATGAAGATTAATGGTCATTAGAGGAGAAGTTGAAGTGAATAAGAGCATGACTCGAGTGACAAGGTCTGTGTTTTTGTTTTTCTTGACATAATCATGCAGCTTCTGCATTTTAAAGTGTGTTACCCGTGTCAATCAATCAATTAAGCATTGACAATACCTGCTATGCACAACATGCAGCCTTACATAAGATGGATTCAGCAGGTTTAGACATGCTGTCATGCAGGAAGGAGGGGGCATACATTAACTGTCACTATTCCCCAGTGTTATTGATAGAGCAGAGACAGAAATAGAATCACAGAGCCTCAGTATAAGCAGGTATTTTTGGGATATGAATGACACTTTGCTGCCGATCCTTGTGATGACTGCGAGCTATTTTTAGAAAGGCAGGTGTATATCTTTTTGATTTCCATATCAGAATTAGTTGCTTTTACACATTAAACGCTATGAATCAGCAATAAACAGTGTCTGACATTCAAAATTAAAAAAGACAAGTGAAGTAGAATATTCTATATTATTAGAAATCTCATTCAAATCTACGGTTCATTATGTTAATGCAACAACAACAACCAAGTAGAATACAGTATTACAGTAGAACTTGAAGACCCCCATCAGATATGTTAATCACTGACTCTGACACTTTACCTAAAATAATCCCCCCCAAAAAAGTGCAATTATCGGGTTTTAAAAAATTAATTACATCTACTCCAAAAACACTAACTGGTGAACATTATGTGTCTCCTGCTTCACCGGAAAGTACATTTTCAATGTATGTGAGCTTGAGGTATCATGTTTCCACATCATACTGTGTTACCATTGGCTTCCAAACTACTGTAATTACGATGTCACAAATCTTGCTTGTATATACACACACCTTAAACCCAGATTTAAGGTGAGCACAGAGAAACTTTCTTGTTAAGCAAATGAATGTGAAAACATACATGACTTTGCATAGTGAAGCTTCAACATCGAAGTAAAGGAACAATAAGCAGAATACATTTTTGAGTCAAGGAGGACTTTAAAAAGCAACTTTCCAGTCTACAATAAAAAAAATGCATTCAAACTGCCATCATCTTGGTTTGCACTCTATGGTCACTCTATAGTTGTCATGTCTAAGTGTGATAAGTTTGGGGTCCCTCAAACTTTCAACTTCAGTTTCTATGTCTTCAATTCAACTTTTATATCTGTTTGACAAGACACCAAACCCCTACGATATCAGTCTAATAAATTCTAAATAAGAGCATCAGCAGCACTAAATGGCCTATAGCCACTTAGCTAGCTAGGTAGTTAGATATACTACCCTATACTTGCTTTTGTCAACAATGAACAAGAAAAGGTCAATTCCATCTTTATTTAATCATTTATATTATATAAACATACAATCATTCTTTAGGTTGTCACTCTAGTTTGCCAATTAGCTAATTTGTGTCCCAAAGGGCAAATTTAACCCACATTGCAGAGTGAGGTCCACAAAGAGAGAGGAAAAATCATAAACTGTATATAAAATGGACGTAACATCCTTGACGTCACCCATTGGTTTGTGGACTGCTGATTGGAAGCGAATAGTCGAATGCCGGGTAAAAACCCCCCACGGATTCTACTTATATGGGCATCATGAGGAGCATGAGGCGCCCTCCTGAACCTGTTAACCAATTAACCTGTCAATCACAACGTAGCCACGCCCTAATGCATACCCTGCTTTATCGTCACATATAAAATCAGGGAGGCCAAAATGTCCCAAATGAACATCATACTGCATTGAAGAAGGCTTTAAACTAGCGATTGAGACCATAAACACATTTTGAAAACGTTTACTGAGGTTAGAAATCAAGTGAGAAGTTGGTGAATTCTCCATTGACTTGTATAGAAACCGGAGTCCTTTTGACACCAAAACGGTCGCCCCCTGGTGGACTTTTTATAGAATGCAGTTTTAAGTTACTTCCGCGTTGGCATCATTTCAGAGGACCGTAACTCCCCGCCTGGGAAAAAGGGAGAGAAACAGTTTGGAGACTATGGTCAATTTGTTTTTGCTCAGAGTGATGAGCATCACCTGGAGGGGAGGATCTTTGATATCTGTGAGGGGAGTGAAGGGCCAGTGTGACCTATCAGTGACTATTTGATGCAGAGAGTTCCGCCCCCTGCTCCTGTCTAGTGAGTGGCGTGCCCGTCTACTCTATATTTCTTTCATTCTTCCGGTCTGTATGAAAAGAGGAGCAAGAGTGAGCAGCGGAGCAATTGTGAACGGTTACGACAAGATTGATGACAAAAACAGAAGAAATTAAAGACATATGGCTTACGCCGCGTTATATTGAAGTCCACTGTTACCAGCCGGAGCTGGCTCGGAGCTGGTGCTACAGCCAGTGCTCAGTTAGTGTTAACCCGAGCACCTCTTACGAACCTGTTGTTTTTCCACCGGCAAGGAGCCACGCGATTACGTCACTGTATAACGTAGCCAGTGTGTGCCTTTGAAGCACTTCCATGATTCACCAGTGAGAGGCAGCAACATGGCGCAAGGCATCTAGCCTGCCGGAAACGAAGAAGAAGAAGAAGAAGAAGAAAACAAAAACAAAGAAGGAGAAGAAGAAAACAAAGAAGGAGGAGAAGACGACGAAGATGGAGGAAATTGCGGCCGCGATGCAAGTGCTGTTCATGTGTTTGTAAGCCTACATAGAAATATATTGGAACGGTGTCGTGCCAAAAAGTGATTGTCTGCCAGAATCTGATTTTTGGCAGCCCCTTGAGCGGTAGCGCTAAAACGTCTGATTTTCTTTGGATTAAACGGTCATAATATGCATTTACACACAACTGTACGTCCCCAATGAAAGTGATTTATGGGTGTGTGTTCAGTAAAGAAATGATCACTTTTGCAATGATCCTCGTGACTCTGCGTTGTTTTTTATCTGATCTGGGCCCTACGTAGTATTTGATTCCCATGTTGGGATGTGTTTTATATCTAATATTATTGTTTATGCCTACTATTTGGAGACAAGACTATAAAAGACATGATTTATGGGAGGGTTACATACGCCTATAAAATAACGAACAGTTTTCACCTGCCAAAAATTGATTAAAGGCCAAATACAGTTACTGAAAGCTGACTTCTGCCTAAATATGACTTGATCTCATTCATAAGCTTCATAATATAAACACTAGAGCTCACAGGACAGTTTGGAACTCTTTTAAAGGACCTTTACAACACAAAATAAGGCATTTTCACCTGCCCAAAATTGATTGGAGGCCAAATACAGTTACTGAAAGGTTATTTCTGCCTAAATATGACTTGATCTCATTCTTGAGTCCTGCTCACATAACCACGCCCCCAGCCCGCTGACGTAATCGGGTCTTGCATTAGACCAGCAAAGACTTGGTGCTCGCTCTGGCGGTGGAAAAGCAAAGAGCAGGTGCTTAGTCAGGCTCTAGCTCCCAACAAGCTCTGGCTCCAGCTCGGTGGAAAAGGGGTATGTGAGTCCGGTACTAGTGAAGTACTGTTAAAAACGGGCATTAGCATAGTCGCTAGCCGCAACGCTAGTAGCTCGAGCTAATAGCCATTGGCTTTCACTGTGACTGTGGGCCTCCTTCGCGCTCTTTGCCCATACAGCTCCGTTGAGCAGGTAATTCAGCCAACTAAAAGATTTTTCATTTATTATAATTCATTTATGGTGAGAGCTCATTTATTCATGAGTTTTATATTAAGTATTTGTGCTCTTGTTATAGGTTTTCGATTTTTAGAAACTGTTTTTTTTCTGAGCGCCGCCATTTTGTCTGTGCGCCCAGCCTGTAATGTGAGATCGGTGAGAGACTCATATTTCTTTCCAAATGAGTTTTCATGTACATTTTGTATTCTTTTGTATGTTGTACCTTCATTGAGCTCATTTTTGATGCACTTATTTGCTCACTGTAAGCTGTGAGAAGCTATTTTGGTTACAAACAGAAATGAGTTAATTTACATTTTTGATCATTTAATGGGTAAAATATTTTTGTACTGCATATACTGTATGCATATTTTGTTTATTGGATGTTATATGCAGTTAATATGTTAAAAGTTAATATGAGAGTTTAAAGGACCTAGTAAAAAGTGAAAAGCTTACACAATGTGATTTAATATTTTATTTGTATTTGAAGATTCATGTAATGCACTTTGTGTGTTATAGACTACTGCATTGAAACTTATGATATTTCTCTGACACTGTCTGTCGACAGGTCAGGTTTTTTGTTGTTGTTTGTTTTCTTGGATTGGATCTGGATCTTCCAGTGATGTTGATGGCGAGCCTTCCCACTTGGATCTAGAGCGGAAGAGAAACAGTATCACCAGATACTACCAGTGGCTACTGAACGTATCCTAATTCACCCTTTAGGGTGGTGGGCCGACTGCTGCAAAACATTCTCACCTCAGTCCCCCTGATCAACACACCTGCACACATTCCCTCTTTTGACTCTGACTCTGACTTTGACTTGACGTTTTCTTTTTTTCTCCCCCTTGTGGAACTGAGAACTGAGTGGCAGGATATTTTCCTGAAGAGTATTGTTTGTGAGCATAATTGATTGTTCTTTTAGCCATGTTGAAGAATTGAATTTGATTTATAGAGAAACTTGATTTGCATAAAAGTGATAGTAAATTCAGGTTATCATTGAGATATTGATCATTCATGTCAAACTGAGAAATTGCTGATGTGATATATTTTTTTTCCTGTGATTTCACACAACCAGTGTTATCACTGAGTGGTACCCATATTTGTGATATTTGTATTTTTTTATTTTATTTTTATTATTTTTTCCTTAATACAAAAAAACGGCATAATCCCAAATTCTACCTGTTGTCTCTGAGCTTCATTTAAACACTTCACTGTGCTCCAGCAGTCGAACCTACTGGACCATTATCCTCTATAGTATGTCTACCTATTATTGATCAAAGGGGTGTTACACAAACTTGAGGTTTAGCTAAAAGAAGAGTTTTTTTAACCTGCAGAGTATGTGTGGGTATTTGTCAATGTACATTTGTAGCAGGGTGAATTGGCATTATTTTTGTGTGTGTGTGCATGTCAGTGTGTATCTGTTCATGAAAATTGGATTTGGGCATCTCAGTGTAAAGGCCTTTTTCTTTAGTGTGTATAAGCCTTTGTGGAGGTGCTGATGAATGGCTCTGATTAGCAGTGGGAATGACACCGAGCCTTTGGAGCGCCCTGCAGGATTACAGGACATTGCCAGCATTTGGGAAACAACCACTCAGGCAGAAAATCACTTTCATAAAGTGACACAGACCCTACACACACACACACACACACACACACACACACACACACACACATGCTAGCACACATACAAAAGCATACATCATTTGAATTCTACTGCTCTGCTGAAATCCACACAAATGAACACACACAATGTAAAATGAAACAACAAACACAAAACACTTGAAGGCATATGTACATGTGTCTGTATCTGAGAGTAAAGTATGTAAGAAACAGCAGCCTTGTGAAGGAGCCAGTCTTTCAGAGGTCTGCAGGCTTGCACTTTAAAGTGGTGTATCTGTCGGGTGCCATGATTAGCTGGTTAGATTTGGGCATATGCAGTATGTGGATGAGTTAAGGAAAACATCTCAGCCTATGACATGCCCCTTACTCCAGCACCATCTGTAGCTATAAATCATGTCCAATAATGTCTGTCAAATACACTAGGAAAAAGAAAATGGAAACTATTGTGTACATTTCTTTAATGATTGTATTCATTTGATGTGTTTACCAAAATGTGTATATTGGTACAACACTGTGCACCCAGTCCTACAAAAGATGCTTCAAGAGTTATAGAGAGCAGGTTGCCAGTATGGGAATGTTTTTAAAATTAAAGTTTTAATTTTAGAACTTCTGTTACATTTCATTACGTAAAGAAATATTGACATCATGACATATTTAAAATGTATTATGTGTGTGTTGTATATGTATTCATGGGCCACTTGGGGGTAGCACAAAATCATTTCAACACAACATGACAGATTATCACCTTATTAAGTTTTTATGGAAAACATTAGCAAACGGATGCCTACAGAGTCCAAAATCAACCTGATCTCACCTTCACTAACGTCACCATATTCCTCTCTTAGCTACTAAATGTTCCGCTATGTTCACCAGTTAGTGTCTACCTTTGGATGCTATGTGGTAGAGCTAAGGGGAACTGCTGAATTGGGTGATCATTTGGGTTTGTAACTATAAGCTTTCTTTTTACACTGTCAGTCGATCTATTGTAAATATGAAATACTGATTTTTATGGCTTTAAAAGGAACACTTTGCACTGCTCATTTTGTAAGCAGCAATATTGTAATGAGTGGGAGTTGGTGGCACTAATGCAATAAAAAAGGAGAGGAGGAAGGCCGCAAGCCGAAGCATTACAAAAATTCAAAGCTTTTATGAGGTAGGTGATAAATCCCTCATGTTTGCAAGGTCTTACAGTAAGGATACATGTAATGCATTTTGGAGGATTAAGGGTACCTGTATGCATTCCTGTACCTTTACAAGTGTCCCATCACTTGAATTTCCAATTTGAAGAAGCTATTTTTGACAAAACATGAAAGTTCTTAAACATTAACGTAAATAACACTGGGTATTTCAACTACATTTTTTTTGCATTGCTGTTTTCTCTATTTAGATAACGTTATTTTTTTCTGTGTTTTGGCATGGAACCAAAGTCATGAAAAATGTATGTATGGTATCTTATGAGGACAGCCACTATCAATTATGGTAAAAAGTAAGCTGTAATGTACATACTGCTTTACTGCAGTACACTTTCATCCTGCTATCAGGTTACCAGCAGCAGCCCTTTCCCCACTGGCCAGTGACTTTGGATTCTAAAGGAGGCTCTTGGCATCCAATCAGAGGCTAAATGGAATGTGGTCACTGTGTGGCCTTTAATTAAGTCCTTCCAGAGGGTATTGCTGTTCTGGAAGCAAAAAAAAAAAAAAAAAGAGTATGTAGTATTTTCTCACTCACTTAGGCCAGTAATACATAAAGTATTTATGTTATCACAAACTGTGCACTCAGATGAGGAATCATGCCGTAGCGATTCATAAGTAGATGTATCCGACAGCTATATCACAACATAGTATGTCTGCAATGCATTGGTGGTGAATGGTTTACAATGGTGAAGATTTCTTCTATTTGAAAAGACCTTCCCTTCCCTCACAGCATTACAATTTGATATAAAACAAGCTTTCGAATGTCTTGTGTCTCCGTGGCACTGCATGGGCTGCAGAGTGGCTGTGCCAACCATGAGCTCTCTGATACCAATGTTTTGTGTCTAGATAAGGCTTTTGTAAAGGCTACTCCAGCCCAGCTGATAGTGTGCCACAATAGAAGGTTGTTTATCTCAACTCCCCATCAACCGAAGCCCCGAAGAATGATTATTTGGAACACTGAAAAAGCTCGAACTTCTAATGATTTATTCAGACATGAATGAATTCTGCAGTGTTCCATGTGGTCTAATGAGCAGGGTCGGAGCTTTGTCATTTAAATCAGCAAATACATCCTAACAGTTCCTGACAACCAAAAGGAACCAATAAGAACGAATAACGCTGCTGCATCTTTTGCTCAGGAGGCACATTTAGCAGACCGGTGAGTGAGGTTTTACTCATGCCAAGAAATTACTCAAGTGCAGAGGTAATGACTATACATGCCCTACTTTTTTATGCTACTTCTCCTGCTTCTGTTTCTCCAACCATGAGAGGTTCTGCTTGGAAAATCAGGCTCTGCTAGGGCAGGATTAAAGTCTGGGTCAACAACGATGATGATGGTCTACAACGCTTATGCAGTGAAATCAGGGTTTGGGGGGATGGGGGTGGCTTCCTTTGTCTACAGACTGGGAAGATGCTTCAATGATGATTACTGCTGTAAACCCAAGAGTATACAAATGGTATTTACAGTGTAACAAGCATGAGTTAATCATAATCCTGGGCTGTAATTATTTTTTCAGAGATGAGATGTTCACTGGAAGATGTTAGACTAGGACCAGGTTTAATCCTCGTCTATGAAACTGGTCACCAAGCAGGCAGCGAAGTGAGTGGGTTGGATTACACATACTTTGGCACCTAATGCTGTTACTATTATTAACAGGTTCAGAGAAAAAGCATACTTTATCCAAGAATGGATTACTAGCAATTGCTCATAGGAAGGGTCTTACAGTGGGTCCTATTTTGTCATATAATCTTGATGCCAGGTCTTGTAATGGTGCCCTTAATCTATCTTCAGTTCCCCAAGTGATAAAGTATTGCATTTCTCTAAAGTTGGGGAGCTGATGAGACACATTTTAAAATGAATGATCCAAATCGAATCACAGAGGCTGAGATATTCAGACTTTTATTTATGGGTCAAGTTCCAAAAAATACTGGACCCTGCATTTTCCATAATGGAACTCAATAGCATCTTTTGTCAGACTCCCCTAAATGCAGACTTTTTCATACCCCCTACATGATTTTACTTCCTAACTTTGACAAAACCCCTTTTCAGAATCGTACTAATATAGAGTTAGAGTTCTGGTACAATGTCACCTACTAGCAAGTTAAATGGAGAAAGGAGGCAGACTTGCAGTATCAAAGCTTCAACAATACTTGTAGTGTCATTATTATGAAATGAAACACTTGACCTGTGGCCTTCATCAGGGTCTTGATACAAGCATATCACAGATATACCTCATTACCTGACATGATCACAACCACTGCTGGTCCTGGATAACTTTCTGTTGGAACCCAGATATTACACTCACTCAGGCATTCATAAAAAATATTACAGGAAGGATGATGAACAGATGGAAAGCAATCTTCTTTGTGACTTTAAAGTGCATCACTTACTGGCTGTGTTGTGTCATTTGATGCACTGCATTTGTTGAACAGACACACACACACAAAAAAACCCAGATGTATAGTTATCAGGTTGTGCCGATGTGGGGAGTAAATGTGATAAAACTGTTGCTTTTTTGGGGGGTTCATGTGCATCAACACTGGCAAATAGGACAGTGTGTGGTCTATCATAGCAAACAATGTGCACAGGCGTTTTTATGCGCATCAATGCTGCCAGTGTGTTTTAGTTTGAAACTGAGGTTTGAGGAAAACTGAGAAGAAGAAGAATAATGTCCTTTTGGAATATGCCTAAAAATGCACATGCACATAACTGACAAAGCAGAGTGAATTTTGACTCATATCTGTCAGAAGTGAATGGTAAAGTAGGGAGGAGGTCAGACTTGGAACAACAAATTGTTCTTTAGCCATAGCACTGACATTTTCCTTCTGCTTTTGAAACCTGGTTGGCTTCAGACACTTCTAGGGCACGCTTATGTTTAACCAACCTAGCATGCTGGTAAACATAATTTTTCCTACACACCTTGCAAAACGTGATTGTTTCTTGTTGTCAGGAATAGTAAAATAGTCTCCCAAGTATTTAAATATTTACAGATATTTTGTTTGTTTTTTTGCTGGCGTCTCACCTATTTTGTTATCAATTTTTCATGCTGTTTACTGACTGAGTAATTGTTGTGACAGTAAGACAAAGATATATATATATAGGGACAGGGATGCTGCTTGCTGTATGCTGCCACCTGGTGGACAGGAAATTACGATATGGCAACATGGAGGGAAAGGGGGTGAAAAAACAGGAGAAACCAGGGGAAAATGGGAGTTTACAGGTCTTATATTGTAGGTGCCAGGTTTTGAAAAAGGACATAATAGGAGTACATTGCTAAATCTGTGGATCTATCAGAATACAATTATATAAATGTTTTATATAACACAATGTTATGGTGATTTGTGACAGTTTTCAAAGGTATTTGGTACCAATACTGGCATCAGATCAGACAATGCTTGTTTGGGTTATTCTTGGAGGCATTGACCAATAATTTATCATGTTGTTTGTTTGAAGGACTTGTTGGGGAAAAACAATCCTCTCATCTGGTGTAATGTAACAAAAAAACATGATTTATTATGACAGAGAGGTGCTGTCTCCTATTAAAGTCAATACAAAATACAAAATCAAAGATGGTGCAGGATTTCTTCCCCATCCCGCTGACTGGAGTACTGCTCAGCTGCAAGGTGCTCAGTACTGCCACTGGTGGCCGGATCATCATCAGTAATGATGAGTCAGGCTGAAATGCATTTGTTTCATTATAAAATTCTTCATAATACTAGTGTTGCTGAGGCTTTTTCACTCAAGGTCAACCAGCAGGTGTTGAATGGATATCACTCCATTATTGTGTGCCATTTATCACACTGGCAATAAAAAAGGGGAATTGTGTAGAAAAATATCCTGGAGGCTGTTGTCTTCACGCAACTGCTCTATTCACTTAGTGATGCACACATTGCATGGATCCAGCATCAATTTACAATAATATACTTGAATAACAGAAGTGGTAATGGCTGGGGTTTTAGCGGGGCCTATGTATATGTGTGTGTATGTGTGTGTGTGTTTGTGTGTGTGTGTCCTTGCCACCAAGTGACAAGCCACCTAACATGCAGGCGATTTTTTTAAAATGAGGGATGTCTGTATTGCCTCCCTGCATGGCCCTGTATAAACCACTCAGCATGGAGCACAACACAGGGTGGCTTTCCCCCATTCATGAAGGTAACACTGACTCATCCGTGCAAGTGCTGTTGGTCACTCAGCCACCTGCAGGAACATTTTTTACAACTCTTATGTTGCCTGTTGCCTCCACTGTTCCCAAAATAACCAGGTATCATCATTTCCCTCTCCAGCCGTCCTTTCCCTCTCTTCAACCCCGCCACATGGTTACAGTTAAGTACATAAATCAGGCGCCACCGCTGGTGCGAGAACTGTAGAGGCAGACAGGACACACACACACACACACACACACACACACACACACACACACACACACACACACACACACACACACACACACACACACACACACACACACACACACACACACACACACACACACCGCCGCGGCTCGTCGCTGCTACTGCAGCCGGTGCAGCGAAAGAGACTCACGGCATTTTTCTTCCCCTCACAAGGGAGGCGGAATGGCTTGATAACAGACAACGCGGACTCGTCTGGATCAGCCGATGCACGATGATTTTCTGACTGTCCACCTGTCTGTGTGTGTGGCTCTGTGCGTCTTGCCACGAATTGCTGCAGTGCTGTTTTTCCAGGTGTTGTAGTGTTTGTGTGTGTGTGTGTGTGTGTGTGTGTGTGTGTGTGAGTGTGTGAGAGAGAAAGAGAGAGAGAGAGCGAGAGAGAGAGACAGCGAGAAAGAGAGAGTGAGTGACTGAATGTGTGAGTGTGTGTGTGTGTGTGTGTGCGCGCGCGTGTGAACGTGTGTGCATGGTGGTGCTGGTGTTGTAGCCTGGTGTAATTCTCTTACGAATTGGACTAAGCCGGGGAACGGAGTCTGATGTCACATGTGCTTCTTAGGAGGAGACGGGGCATCTGCAAGCTGGATTTTGTGGAGAATGCTGCGGCAAGTGATACACAGAGGGCTCAAGGCTTCGTTTTATTGGCTGGGCTTATTCGTTAGCAGGCACCCCGTTTTCTTCCTCACTGTCCCCGCGGTCCTCACCATCATTTTCGGATCTACTGTGCTCAGCCGATTCAAGCCGGAGACGGACCTGGAGGTGCTGGTCGCCCCGACTCACAGCCTCGCCAAGATCGAGAGGAGTCTCGCTAACAGCCTGTTTCCCATCGACCAGTCGAAGCACAAGCTGTACTCGGATTTGCACACCCCGGGCAGATATGGCAGGCTGATCCTGCTGGCCAAGTCCGGGGGGAACATCCTGGAGCTGGCCGACCAGGTCCTGCAGGTCCACAAGCATGTGTTGGATTTGCACGTCAATTACAAGGGATTCAATTACACGTTCGCGCACCTCTGCGTCTTGAGCCACAGGGACAAGCGCTGCCTCTTGGATGATATCATCACCATCTTCGAAGATATCAGGCAGGCTGTGCTTTCCAACAGCACTTTCCACAAGGTGCCAGTGAACTATCCGAACACAACACTAAAGGTGAGGTTTTTTATTGCACGCCGCAGCTCCTCTGGCATGCATATCAGGCAGGCCCGCACACACTCCCCCCCCCCCCCCCCTGTGAGAGCAGTGGTGACTGTGCAGCAGCAGTCAGCGTGTGAATAGCAGTAGCAGTCTGGCCCTCGGAGCTTGCCATCATTTCTGAATGAACGCAGTGGGCTTGTGTATTCTCTCTGTGATGTGGGGCTGCAGATTGCCACATATATCAGCCAGCCAGGGAACCCTCTCCATAACACAGACAGCCGGCGTCGCAGTTTTCACCCTCCTTTGTTGGTGCAGCAGGTGAATTGATTGGCTGCATATCGCCCCTGAATGCTCTACTCCTTGTTCCTCCACACACACACACACACACACACACACACACACACACACACACACACACACACACACACACACACACACACACACACACACACACACACACTTACAGACAAACACAGGGATACCCTCTGTCCTTTTTTTTCTGATGCAGTGTCTCCCTCTTGCCTTCCTCTGACTGCACTTGCAGCGTGACATGGCTACAGGAGCTAATGGAACAGCCTGCCTGGCCCATCCTCATTCTTTTTGTTGCTCAGTAGAATGTGACTGCACTCATGCAGCCATATCAGTCACAGACAACCTTCTAATGGCAGTTATACACAACAAAATATGTGAAGAAGCTACATGTAGATGCACATGTGTACATTCACAGGCTCATAAATACAGGAAAAGTGCAGATATGCTTTACAGATGGAGCCTGGTACTATTTGGGATACTTTTAAACTAAAAATCTGTTGCACTTAAGCATGATTTGCAATAACTGGTGTTTGGCTACAGATTAATCCCAACTGTCATTGTCACACCACAACACAAATGGCCTGCAAGGTGGTTTATCATTAATGACGAGCTTATTGTGAAATGGCCTTGAGGATCACTTAAAAGCACCGTGGTGTTTAATAGAATGTGGACACAGTCACTGTGACGACCAGGGTGTAGACGCCACAGTACAGCGCTGCACTGCCACACACGTACTGTAGTCTCAAATAGACACAAGCACATATTTAATGTACCACAATAGTCTCCAGCATGGCAGGTTGTAACTTCCCTTGAGAGCAGCCACAGCAATGGGAGCTTTCCATGTAATATCAAGTGTCTCAGTGTTAGTAGGCCATTTACTGTCCTGCAGACTGTTTGGCTGCTAATCTTCAAGTTATAAAAAAAGTTAAATAGCCAAAATATTGTGTTTACAACACTGGTTCATTCTGTCAAAAAAGTGACATAAAAGGCCTGTAATAGTACATATTCACATTTCTGTCATTTTATTGCTTTACTGTGTCACATCAAGTTGTGCAATCACCGCTCAAATATAAATGATCTGTGCAATGTGTCGTTAAAAAAATATATATGCTAGTGCTTTTCCTACTGTAGAAACAGGCAATTATACTGAGTCACTTCACTGTCTTATCTCACAATGACAATTAACTACTGTATATTCAAACTCTAGACCTGTATGTTGTAATGGTGCTTCATCGATATTCTTCCATCTTACTTATGTTTCTCTGTTTTATGTCAGTTAAAATGAAGTATTTGGTTGTTTGAAGTGTTGATGGTCATTTCATACTGTTTTCAGACATTAAATAGACTGAACAGTTAGGTGAGAAAATAACCAATTAGATTATACGTACATTTGAATGGATTACAGTAATTCTTAATTACACAAATTGAGGTGACAAAGACAGATTACTTTTTTTTTCCAGTTTTTGAGGTTTTATTGGGATTTCTTTGGTAGAAAGTAGGTCCAATTAAAATTGTTCAAAGTGGGGCCTGTGGTTTATCCAGAGTATGTAGAACATTGATTATGGAAAAAGAAGTTGTTTGTTTTATTTTAGGGGGGGCGGGGCGGAGAGGTTGATCATTTTTTGAATCTGAATCTGAATTGATGGTCTAAGGACATTTTATTTAAAAACACAAATATCAACCTCATGGTGGCACTAGAGAAAAAGTCAATGGATTATCAAAGTCAGAATTAACCCCAGGACAGCCACAATTATACCAAACCTTTCAACATTTGTTGAGATGTTTCAGTCTGGACCAAAGTAGTGTACTGACTGACTGACATTGCCATCCATAGAGCCACGTGCTAGCATGACTACGACATGCTTATACATGAACCTTAACAGATTTTCCATTACAGTATCCAGGAGCCTTGCAAGGCTCGCTTGCAACTGTAGGCTACTCACATTAACATTAACTTCTCTCCAACATGAATAACACCATCTTGAAGGTTGATGTGACCTCCTTCCTCTCCCACTCTCCTCACTCGGGATCAGCCAGTCTGCACTTCTCTGTGTTCTTGAATCCTTCTTTCTCTCTGTCTACTTCTCTGATGAGCTGTCTGAGCTAATTCATTTGCCTGACTTCTTACGCCTCATCCTGCTCTTTGATGTCACAATCAGGGGTTTATTGCTGTGCTTGTTATACAGACTTTATAAAAAAGTGCCATTTTTTTGTGAGCTGCTGATGAACCTAAAATATACATTATTTGCTTTTCTCTTGCTGCTGTATACTCAGGTGTTTAGTTTTTTTTTAAACTGTCAAGTATTACAAGAAAAATACAACATTAAAGAATGTGATGAGAATAGTTAGACCAGATGAGGCTACATAAACATTTATGATGATGATTTCTAACATTGGAACAAAGTAGAATTTGGAGACATATCTAATATACAAATTAATATGAATTGAAACATTATCAGGAAGTACAATTAGGGTTAGTGTACTGAGAAAAAATGAGACGTGACAAATACCTGTCAGATCTTGGTCTGTGGTTCCATCCTGCATTTACATCAGCAACCACATCAGTGTGCTAATGCCTGATGGTTAATTAAAGCTTGTTGATTGCTACTTGAGGTGCCAAAGTTGTTACAGCAACAGATTGGACATATGGCGAGGCTGGTATGTGATTATCTGCTGATAGTTAATAGAAGGCAGATATTTGAGGTTTTCCTTACTGGCAGTCAGGGACACAGTTTGTCTATGGAGGCTCAGAGCAGCCATGATTGAACATATATTTTTGTTTCACACTTGTAATCACAAGATTGCAACTTAATTATCTGATGATATCAAGATAAACAGGTAACATTTTCAGACTGTCCTCACCAGACTGTTTAATATCCTTAAATAGGACAATTAAATCTATATCTCAAAATAGTCATGGTTAATTGATTGAGATTGTGATTAGTCTGGCTCAGATTTTGTGGTGCTTATTGTTTAAGTCCATAATATTGAGATACCAGTTTGATATATCAAGATAAAGAAGTAATTGAGTTGTCATTAAAGGAATATAAGTGTCACTAAAAAGAGGCTCTATGGCAGCTCAGGGCTTCTGTACATAAAAGCTCTGATGGTCAAAATTGATTAATAAGACACAAGTGTTCTACTTTAGCATTACATTTAGTATAACACTAATAATATTGTGTTTGACAAAATTAGGCTTCTTGTTACATTCATGAGTGGAGTGTGAAGTGAGATGCTGGATTGAATTTATTAGGTAGTTTGGGTTGGATCCTGCATGGCAATGTTAAGCCAAGGTCAACGTCAACCCCCCCCCCCCATTCTCTTTAATGACTCATAATACTGGAGGTGAGAGTGGCAGCCACAAGCCAATACGCTGGGGAAACAGCTGGTATGCAGAAGCAGGCCTGTGGCAACTTAAATGCAGCAGAAGACAGGATGTGATTGGAGGATGGAAGAACAGATGAGGCACTGGCTCACTGGCTTGGTATATGTGTGACAATAATTGCCTTTTTTGGATACATGTCAATAACAAACAGTTAATAGCATGAATGTCTCATGAAACTGTATTAAGAGCTGTAATTAAAATATAAAATAGGCAGGTAAAACATTCAAACGCTTTTGGCAATTGTTTTGTTTTTTGATTGTAGAATCACACATGGGGACTGCAGAATTTTGCTTATAAAAAATTGCCCAACCCTATCCCAATAGATTGTAGTTAATCCAAATTAGCATCTTCACAGGATTGCCTGAAGAACTGACATTTTCCACTTTTGGTGACATCACAAAGGCTTTTTCATATTTTTAATCTTTGCTATTTTGGCTACCAATACAGTTACTGATGATTATTGATTGATGATTACAACGGATTATGCATCTATTGTACTTCCATAAAGCTGAGGGATTTGTCAATCAGTTGCAGTGTAACCAATTATGATGATAAAGTTGAGAGTGGCAAATGTAGTGCCAAGTGTTAACAGTACTACCAATGTAGTCTAGTTTAGATTTATAATCATGCTTGTTATGTCTGCTAATAACGCCAACCAAGCACTAGACCAAAGTAATGTACAGTATGTAATTAGCCATGTGCTTTAATCATATTCCTTACAGTACTTGTATTCACTTCCCTTCATGTTTTTCACTCACTGTGTGACATAGAGTAGATTACACATGCTGTCACAGTTACAGTTACATCCAGGTAACATCTATTCCTCCTTGACCCATTACTGAATAGGCGACTCCTGTCATCCAATCACAGAGTTTAGCTCAAACTGACCAATAACAGTTCTTGCAATCACCCATAGTGTGTACATTTTAAAGGCTCCAAAGCTAAGCCTTAACCCCTAAACTCAGCAGTATCAATGCCCCTTAATTGTCCTAGACTGAGTCAACTTCTTAAAATTCTGGATCCAACAATTCCCATAATGCAATTCTAAAGCATCTTTTAGTAGATCTTCCCTGCCTGGAAACCGTCCACAATTTTCTTAGATTTTCTTTGTGATTCTCCTCTGCAGTTACAGAAAGTATTATACTTTCACATGTAAAATTGGTCACATGCCCCTTTAACCAAAGGACATGCATATGTAAAATACCAATTACATTATATTAGAAAACTGTAAAAGCAGTACGTGGTTTCAAGCATCTTTCTTCACCTCTCTCGCTGCACACTTCAATTTTTTCTCAAAGAGCTATGGGAGGTGTCACTTCCCCCCTTTTCACATATCACTCAACTGCTCACTGATATCACATATACACACATACTTGCCTTTGTGTGATGCTCCATCCCCCACCTACCTTCACACTCTCATTCCCATCGACACACATATTTTCTCTTTCTAAAATGTGCCACAAACAAGGGTAGAAAACAAAGTGGATATATCATTTTATTTTCAGAGCTGAAGAGGCATTTTGCAAGTAATATAGTTCAGTATGTTAGATGATCAAATTTGTTCTTCCATGTGTTTCAGCACAATGATTACAACAATAACACACAATCTAAGCATGCATTGTCACTGCGTGGGATGCAAAAGTTTATAGATGTGTGTTGTGAATACTGAGATTCATTTGAAATGCTTTCGTGGAGTTAGAAAGTCAATGTGGTAGATTAATTTGAGCTTCGTGCAATTACACAAGATAAATGAGAGCTAAAGCTTTGGGAGTTCCCATAGCAATTTCTGAGTGATTACAGTACATAAGCACACTTGTATACTGTCAGGAAATGACACATTTTAGGTGCAACGTTGGATTGTTTTTGAGAGTAATAATGTTTCACAAAAACAACAAGCAGATCTTGGCTAAATTGATATATTTGAGGTAGTCAGTGATAAAGTCTGAGAGTCTGACAGGAAACCTGGCTGTTGACTTATGGATGGGATTACAATTATTTTATGTCAAACTGTAGTGTCCTCAACCACCAATTTATCCTTCTGCCCACATCATGCCGAAGCAGAATAACTTATCCTTTTTTTCCTTTTTTTTTTTTACTGCAGTAAATTGTTTACAGAAATTGAAGCAAACAATCACAGGGATTTATTTATCTAGAAGCATGAGATTTATATCAAGCTCCCCTACTGTGATTGCGGCTGTTTGATTGTGGTGGATTATTGTGCTCATAACAAGATAAATCATATCTACAATAAGCTGCAAATTAAAGTTGACATTGTTCTGGTTACGACAACAAAACAGTGTCATGCAGGAGTTCAATTGACATAACAATTTGTGTGTGTTTGTTAGTTAACTGTGGACATAATTACTATGTCAGTGTTTTAATATATTGTACACTGATACCTGGTGGATATAGTGTCGATAAGCCAACATTATGTGGATGATTCAATTAATCATTCTAAAATTCTGAAAATGTAACTTAAAATGTATATATATATATATCCAGATAACATCACCACTGAAAGGTCAAATCAGCGTGAATTCTCAAGCTGAACTGTATTTCTGCCTAAATCTGGATCAAACTTTTGGCATTGGACTCCTCTCACTGTTTTGAGTCTGAAAACTTCCTCCGTCTAATTGTATTTCAGGTTAGAGATGTTGTGAATTTCTGGAAATATCTCACACTTGGTGAAGTTTGCTGGCAGTTAATACTAGGTCTTGACTGATACTGGATTTTTGGGGCAGATGCCAATACTAATATCAGGTAGTTACCATAGACTGTATATAAAATGGACGTAACATCCGTAACGTCACCCATTGGTTTGTGGACTGCTGCTTGGAAGCGAATAGTATCGGATCTGAACAGCGCCATCTTTCAGGTGCATGTTGGGTAAAAGAAAAACAGGGATTCTACTTATATGGGCATCAGGAGGAGCATGAGGCGCCCTCCTGAACCTGTGAACCAATCAACCTGTCAATCACAACATAGCCACGCCCTAATGCATACCCTGCTTTATCGTCACATATAAAATCAGGGAGGCCAAAATGTCCCAAATGAACATCATACTGCATTGAAGAAGGCTTTAAACTAGCGATTGAGACCATAAACACATTTTGAAAACGTTTACTGAGGTTAGAAATCAAGTGAGAAGTTGGTGAATTCTCCATTGACTTGTATAGAGACGGAAGTCCTTTTGACACCAAAACGGTCGCCCCCTGGTGGCCTTTTGATAGAATGCAGTTTTAAGTTACTTCCGCATTTGCATCATTTCAGAGGACCCGAACTCCCCGCCTGGTAGTTACACAATTCTGATATCGATATATCGGCAGATAACTCTTATACAGATTTATGATTTTTACCAATTTACCTTTTATGTTTACCAATGTTATTATATAAAATTATATCAGTGCACTGAAACACTAAACTGTAATGGATATTTAATAATTAAAATAACTATATATAGCGTATATATTACACTTGAATTACGAAAAAGGATAAAATATACATAAAATGGTACATATATAGCTTTTTGTCGCATCGTACTACATATACTGATACTGATACTACTAATACTGTTACGTGACTGATATATCAGTCGCGCTCTAATTAACACTTATAAAATCTATTTAGCACATTGAAGAGGAGATATGCGGTATTTGTTTGCTAACAAACTATTTCAAATAAGCAGTTCCACACAGATTACTGAAAGTAAATTTAGGCAATTTAAACAATACTTCCTGGTTTAAAATGTATGCGGAGCCCCTAAATTAGGAGAAATAATCATGCCAATCATAACTCTGTGACTGATTGGCTGTAATAAACTACAACCTAAAATTATTTAACTTAGTTTCTGCTGTTTAACTGTTTATAATAATTCAAAACTAGCTAAAACACTGACATGGTTAATAGATCAGTAAACACAGCAAGTCCAGCTAAACTAACAAAAAAGTGGTGCAACTAACAGCCAGTTTATATATAACTAACTAGCAAAAGTCCAACATGCTAAAAATGATTAAAGTGGCCAAAAAGTTGGATTAGACACCTTGTGAAATACCAGCAACATTTCTGAAATACGCTAACATGCTAATTAGGAATATGTTTGCTAGAGTCACTAGCCATGAAAAAAGTGCTCATGTGATTTAGTTTTTGAACTTTAGTCCAACATTGAAGATTGCAAGAAGCAACACCTTAACTTCATAGCATTATGAACAGCATCAGGGTTGCATATACTGATATGTGTTCAAAAGGTGAGGCAATCTTTAAGCTTACATAATGAGTGAATAAATCATTGTACTGAAAAAAATGATTCAAATTAGAGCATTAGCTAAGTTAAAACAAAGCATTCAAATTCACACAAAGTATTTTTTGGGTGTGTTCTTCTGAACAGCAGTCTTCCCATGTCGGAGCTTGAGGGTAAACTGGCAATATAGATACATAGATGGTGACTAGTATTGCCTGAATGTACATCCAAACATTTTTTTATTGTGTCAGTTTGTATCAGACCTTACATAAGACTTCCTTTGGTCACCTTCTTCCTGAGCTGTCCTCAGGAGACCCCTTCAAAATATACTGTACTATACCTTTTGCTATACTGTATACCCAGCCAACGTTTTCATAAAAAAGGTAGATTGATGTATTTTATGAAAAAATGTACCCTCAATCTGTCTTCACTCATCACTCTCCCCCCTCCAAATCCCCTGCAGGACGGCCGTGTGTCCTTCATCGGCCACCAGCTGGGTGGCGTGTCCTTCTCACCCAACAGCCGTGACCAGCAGGTCAAGTTCGCCCGCGCTGTCCAGATCACCTACTACCTCCGTAACCATGGGCCAGTGGTGCAGGATGCCATCGCCGAACGCTGGGAGAATGAATTCTGCGCCCTGGTCAGCCGGCTGTCCACAGTCGAGGCAACTCATGCGCCTGACCAGCTGCACATCCAGTCGCTCACTTCCTTCAGTCTGTGGCGGGACTTCCACCAGACAGGCGTGCTGGCCAAGGGGGAGGTGCTGGTCAGCCTGGTGCTGGTGCTCCTGGCCGCCACCATCTCCAGCTCCATGCGAGACTGCCTGAGGGGGAAGCCGTTCCTGGGCCTCCTGGGCGTGCTGACCATATGCATCGCTAACGTGACAGCTGCAGGGATCTTTTTCATATCGGACGGGAAGTTCAACTCCACGCTGCTGGGGATCCCGTTCTTTGCCATGGGTGAGTGATGGGGGCGCGGATCGTGACTGAAACTGACTCTGTGTCACATGCGTGTGTGTGTAGTGGTTGGTTAAGGGGGATTAACAGAACTGTGATTGGATTCTGCTCAGAGGGGATTCCTGCAGTTCATAGTGGCTGTGTATGTGTGTTTGTGCAACATATCATTTTGTCAGGCAGTTTTGTTGGTCTTTTTCAGATTTTAGCTGGGAAGACACAGTACAGTTGTGCAAGGTTTTTCATTAGTTTACTGAGATTCAGTTGATGTTATTGTCACTGTAATGTATTTTATAATAAACTCTATTAGAATGTATATCAACCATAAGGGATGCATTGCATATGAGAATACCCGTCTACTGTATGGGAAAAATACAGTTGGAATTAATCTTTAAGCTACAGATTACATTCTTCTTAAAAAGAGACATTTATGACATATTTCAGATTAATATTTAAAGTGATGAATAATATATTGCGGGAAAAAATAACAAACCCTACGTCTTTTTTTTTTTTTAACAAAGATGTAAATGTTTAAAAACAAATGTCAAATGCATTGTTTAATTTAAAATTTTTGTTTTCAACACTGTACACAGTAAATATGATACACATTTAGTAGTATTTACTGCAACATAACAGGACTGAGTCAAAATAAACTGAGTGTGTGTGTTCATAGTAATGAAGGAACATGTCACCCAGTGTAATGGAGTGGCTCACTGGTGTATTTTTGAACAACAATTAAGCTGTATGGCAAAAAGGAAGAACTATCAGGCTTAAGATACACAGACAGTACATCAAGAGTTGGATCAATTCATTCATGGTTTACATCTTTTTTTAACAAGTCCTTCAAATTATACAACCAAATATGTGGTTTGACCATGTGACTCCAGAATGACACAAAGGAGTGTTTTCTAGTCTGGCACCCAATCACCAGTAACCCGCATGACATCATTTATCTGTGCTTTCCAAAACCAGTAGAAACCACTGTTCAAAATAATGATGTGACAACACTGTGGTTAAGGTCTAGTTTAGGCACAAAATGACTTGTTTAGGTTTAGGGTAAGATCATGGTTTAGGTTACAATGATCACTTAGTTAAAGTTAGAGAAACGTGGTGTGGGTTAAAGCTCTGGACTCGCAGTTGTTAACAGGAAAGGAACAGTTGCCTACTGTTGGGTTACATCCTCCATCCACCCCACCTCCTCCACATACTGCTATATACTGTAGATATTCTGCTCCGGGTCATATTTACAATGGCCGGTAGATGGCATCTGTCAATCAAACATAACTGTATGTCGTTTTTGGGGGACTGACTGTCATTTTTCTTGGGAGGACAGTCTCATCTTTTCACGGGATTGGTTTACAGTAAGAAAATATAGAATATAATCAGCCTTATCCTTTAATATTTCAGATAAGTTTGCCAACACATGATGGCAAAACTGGCAAGTATGTGACTTATTTGTACAAAAACTCAACTCAAATTTCTACAATGTATGTGCTTTTAGGGAGGGGCACACTTCTTTGGACAAAAGCGGTAAATGATTGTAATGTAAAGTAAACAAACCAACTTACTGTACATTGCAATAATAAGACCTTCTTACAGTCTTAATCAGTTATACTAATTCTAGGGGCAGCTGTGGCTCAGGAGGTAGAGCGGTCGTCCTCCAGTTGGAAGATTGGCGGTTCGATTCCCAGCTCTTCCAGTCCACAACAGACACTTAACCTCAAATTGCTCCAACAGTGTATAAATGGTTAACTTCCCCTGATGTGCAGGTTGGCCCCCTGTGTGGTAGCTGCCTGTCATCAGTGTATGAATGTGAATGGGTGAGTGAGTTCTAGTGTAAAGCGCTTTGAGTGGTCATAAAGACTAGAAAGGTGTTATATAAGTACAGTCCATTTACCATTTACTTCCTCTCTATCCTTTTCTTCCTTCATTTTATTCTTCAGAAAATACTGTACAGTATCTTGCATTTCCTCCTCTGGCACTCCTAAGGTCACTGGATCCCTGGGGCTTTGGTACAGCTCTGCTGCAGGCCAGCTGACATAACTGAAGTTTAAGTAAGACTCAGGAACAGGAGGTTCCGTATGACCTACAGGCAGGGGAGGGGAGGAGAGGGAGGAGGTGTGATTGGAGGGGGGGGGGGGGGGGGGGGGTTAGGGTTAGGGGGGGATGCTAAAAAGGAAAGTCAAGGAGAAACGAGCAAGGTGAGAAATGTGTGTGATGTGTAGGTCAGAGGAGAGGGTGTTAAAGCGGAGGAAGGGAACAGACAGAGACAGAGGGAAGAGATAGAGGAGAGAGGACAGAGGAAGAAGTCACTTATAGTGTGAGGAAGGAGGTAGAGAAGGGCGAAGGAGATGGTTGGGACTTGATTAAGTCTGTAATTTCTTGTGACAGGACCTCAGAGGCAGCAGATGTCCACCCGCCTCATGGGAGGTCCTGTTTAGACACCCCCCTATCACTATATCAACGCCACATCAGGGCAGGAACTCCGAACAGAAATGGAGACTGATTTTTGTCAACGAGATGACCCAATCTGCAGTGGTAGTGTGACACCCCCTGTCGAGACTTTCCTATCCTACCAAACTGTGTTTACATTTCAATTCAATTTGACCAGTTTATAACGGTTGCCATATTGTGTTATATGTGACAACATTAAAATAGGTTAAAAGGCATTTGGTCCAGTTATATGAAAAACATTTAACATTCTCAACTTTTGTGCTAATGAGTTAGCCGGCAGCTAGTGGCATCTGTTGGTAAACAAAAAAACACATTTGCTGAGGCAGAGGTATACAGTCATGTTTTAGTCTCCTTCTGCACAGTCCTATGGTTCATTTGTGGTGGTGATATACACTACAGACCTAATTATTTTAACTGAATATAGTCCCCCTGACTTTTTAGTTGGTTCTGGCTCCCTTCATCCCTTCTGTGAAGACTACAATATCACTTGGGACCACAGTGTGCTATTTAAAGCCATTATGTGTAGAATTCCTCTGTGATCATAGCATCTTTCACATTATTAAAATGGATTTAAATAGCCTTTTATTTGGTGGAAAATGCCAAAGGTTTCCACATTTAATGTCATACACTTAATGTAAAGCTGCAGTCCTAAATAGTTTTTATATTGACAATGGATTAAATTAAATGTGTAATCTGAAATGTAGACAAAATTAGCAAAATGTTAGTGAGCATAATGGAGCATTAAGCTAGTAAAGAAAGATTTATTCCCCTCTTGAGTTGGTGGAGACCAAAACAGGCCTTAAAGGAAAGTGAATGTTGGTCTTACATACGTCAGGTGGTGAAGTTGATGTTGTTCCATGTCTTGTGGATGTTTACAGAGGCAACTTTTTGTGAACATGTTCACCAAAACAACTTTATTTATAGGTTAGACTATGTCAATTTTGTATTTTCAATTTGCTCTGGTGCCCACAAGTGGACAAAAATGAATGAACAAATGAATGCAGTATTAAATGATAAAGATTTTTTATATTGCTGAACAGTTAGTCTCATTTAGATTTTTTTTTAAATTGGTGATGCTGTTCTTTTGAATATGTGTTTTTTGACATCTATATATGAAAAAAAAACATTAAAAAAGTTATAGGGATATCTTATTTTCTGTAATATATTTAGCTTTGCAATTGAGCTTTTATGCAGCATGTTCCTGGCAGCATACTGGGCTCCATCACTGTTAAGTACAGGACATTTGGAACTACCAGAAGTTCCATCCATCCCTGCACTTCTCAGCCTATCAGACCTGTGTTGAAGAGTGGCCCCGATGAAAGCCACTCTACAAGTAAAAGCAATATGACCACCCAACTGGTGCATATCTGTTGGCACTCAAAGCCAAAAAACTATTCAGTCTGATGAGACGGAAATTAAACTCTGACCTAAATGCCAACTGCTATGTGCGTCGAGGTACCACTCAACACTGTGAGGCGTGTGGTTGGCAGCTTCGAGCAGTTTGTAAGCTTTTATTAACAGCGAGGACTGGAAGAACGGTCCAGTCATCAGACGAGGACAATTGAAGTCAACTAAGGAGAGGCGACTGAAGAAAACCTGCACACAATTTCAAATGGGGCAAAGATTCTTGGTACAATAGCAGTGTTGAGCCGTAACCTTTTCCTGGAATGACTAGTGTAATGTTACAGTTTGAAAGTTACACAGTTACTTCTACATGTAATGCTCCATTTACAGGTAGTTTGATGGAGGGATGATAACTGTTTGGCCTGTGTGCATTCAGTGTCTAAACTGGTGCAGTATCTGCTAGCTTGGTCAACGCATGTTAAACAGAGAAGATGGGCCACGTGGCTGGTGAGGCTTTAAAGTTTAATAGGCCCCTTGTAATATGAATTTAATTGTAATTGGTATTAATAAATAATTTTAAAAGGTATAATATATTAAGGGCCTGATTTACTAAGATCCCAAATAGTGGGTACTAAATTGCGTGCACGGTGCAATAGATTGCGCGTGCCGTTTACTTGTGTTTTGCAGGTGATCTACTAGAATAACTGTGTAAATGAAAACAGGTGCAACAGGGTGGTGACAGCAGTATTTAAATGAGGGTTTTGTGTCTTAATGGAGAGTTTGGACGAGCAGAAAGCTGCAAGAACAAAATGAAATGTGATCAGGTTCTAGTGGAAGAGGTTAACTAATATATTGAGTTATAACAAAAACTAATATTACCAGAGAAACCCACATATGGAGAGTATTAGTGACAAAGTCAATGCTGTTAGTAAAACCACAAATATTCCACTTCAAAAATATTAACACGTGGAAAAACTACTTCCTGTGTGTATTCTGTCATTGTGCCTCCGTCTCCTCCTCTCTACAGTAACAGAAGTCATCTGTGAGCAGTGAGCAGCTGGTTAATACCTGCCCTTCAAAGGTATTATTTATAGACACAGTTAGTGTCAGAAATAATACCTTCAGGTTTGGTAAATCACAATGTGTGTGCTTAATAACATATTTACATTTTCTCCTCCCTGTATTTTGCACACTGGGGTTAAAACGTCTCATATTACATTCATTATGGTAAACTACTAAATGAACAGCGTGTACTATCTTGCACAGTTGAAAGACACAAACCTCAGTGCGCTGCGTTAGTAGATCAGCTTGCACATTTTTTGCGGGTGATGTCAAGTTTGCACACGTTTTTACATACGCAGACCTTTAGTAAATCAGACCCTTAGTGATGACTGATTACATTTAACTTAAAGGTTCAGTGTGTAGAATTTAAATGGTAAATGGACTGTACTTATATAGTGCTTTTCTAGTCTTTTTGACCACTCAAAGTGCTTTTACACTACATGTCACATTCACCCATTCACACACATTCATACACTGATGACAGGAGCTACCACACAGGGTACCAACCTGCTCATCAGGAGTTAAACTTACCATTCACACACCGTTGGCACAGCAACGGGAGCAATTTGGGGTTAAGTATCTTGCCAAAGGATACATCGACATATGGACTGGAGGAGCTGGGAATCAAAGCGGCAAACGTCCAATTGGTGGACGACCCGCTCTACCTCCTGAGCCACAGCCGCCCATTTAGTAGCATCTAGTAGAAGGAAATCAAATTTAACATTCATAAGTATGTTTTTATTGGTGTATAACACCTGAAAACAATAAGCATTTGGTTTTTGTTACGTTAGAATGAGCCTTTATATCTACATCATGGATATATAAAGACAGCTGGATACAGCATTGGAGGCAGGACCCGTTCATACCTATGAAAGTTGCTCAGTTGCTTATGAAGCCAAAACTGTTTGACTTCTTCCACACAGCGTCTGCATCGGTGGGGCCCGCAGAGCAAGCACACTAGTGACTTCCACAGGCTGAGCCAGCTATATACCAGTTTAGCTGTCTGGCTAACTTGAATGAGGATAAAACTATTTACTCATGCAGCTCTTCAAGACTTACCAAATGTGATCTGATGAAATGGATTAAATTCTGATTGTGAAAGTCATCTTACGTTACGGTATCTGCTGATTTCACATTGTATGTCAAAGCCTGGTGCTCTATGGATCTGACCGCATATTCGATGCAAACTTATTTAACTGTGTTTGATACATGATGTCACAGACAAATTTCAGTGGATTTAAGAAACGTACTGTGAGATTTGAGGCCCAGCCCTATAAGACACACATAGGGAAGTTCATAGAAATGTATCTCTCAAAGAAGAAACAAAATGATTTTTGTAGTAGTGTGACCAAGTTTGATAGTATCCATGTAGTTTCTTGCCTCATAAGCTGAAACCTTAAAGCTGATCATGATTTCCCTTCATTTGTTTCATCAAAGCCTTTCTTTCACATCCTAGTAAAACTAAACCATTATTCTCTCTTAAAAATTTAGCTGATGTCATCGTTTGCCTTTGAATCATGCAGAAGAAGAAACCCTGCACAGGGCAGTTAACCTCCACATGCGGGCAGACCTCTGTTTAATATGGAGCAGCTTCTCCTCCTGTCTTACTCCCCTGTGTCATCTGCCTTGTCATCTGCGAGCTGCTCAATTACTGCTGAGCTGAGCTTGTCACTTCCTTCTCTCACTGGATATGTGATGGCTGTTAGAAGTGTTGTAAAAACAGGCAGAGAGGAGAGGAAAGGAAGGAAAACCAGAGCAGACTAATGAAACATACAGTACATGCTGAGAAAGAGAGGAAGTGATGGCTTTGTCTTTCTCCCCCAGGATCTGACAAGCTTAAATCAGCTCAGTATATTGACCTTCCCAAACTGTATTTGATTTACTTAACACAACAGGCAGCAACTGTACATCCCACGGGGACATGATGGTGCTCCTCAGTGCTGAGCTGTAATCCAATCTTTTTCAGCTCAACCATATTTGACTCACAGTGAGAGCAGGAATTGTTTCTAATGGCTGCCTTGCATGAACCATGAGCAGGTTTGTGTGCTTGTTTTTCTTTGGGTGGAAAGTCTAACAACCAATGCCTGCCACCATAATCAGTCACAAGCTCTGACTTTCTTAATATATTACTAGAAAGTCACATTTTTTTGAAGGCTGGATTACCAACAGGGCTAAACCGGCAACTGCCCCTTGACCCCTGACCCTCTGTGTCTTGAAGGCTCCAGATTAATATCATTCATTTTGGTAGAAATATATGCATGTGTATATGCATTCAGTTTGTATTGAGGGTCTCCTTGTTCAATTAAAATATGTGTTTTATCAACTATCATTGCTCATTTTTGCCCTGTTGGTTCCCATCTGGGCAATCGAGTTAAGCCATTTGCATCTAGCATGGATGTCATTTTGTGCCAATTTGTGCCTCCCTGGATGAATTTGTGTCTACTTGCCAGTGACTTTGTATCCATTCTCTGATGCTTCTGAGCAGTAGAAGCAATGCATGAGAAGAGAATATGCAGACATGTTTATTTGCAGTGCAGTAGGAGTTACAGTTGACAGATTGGCTCCTTTATGAAACCTGAAAAAATGATGTTTTTTTATACCTTACTTCTTACTTACATCTCAAATGCATTAGTGTAAACTACAGTATAATACACATAGATTAGATTAGATTAGAAAATGTTATTAATTCCCTATAGGGGAAACTCATTTTCCACCAAGCAGCTCATACTGTACATACATACAACAATACAGACAGTACAATCAAATAAATAAATAAAACACATTAGAAACATGATCTACAGCATTTGATCAGAACAACAACTAAAAGCGTTCATTAAAAAATCAGACTGCTGTTGGAACAAAAGACCTTCTAAAACGTTCAGTAGAACACTGAGGCATCACAAGCTCTGAAGGAGCTTTATACACTTATTATATTAGAAAAATGATGACTGAAGGAGGAATATCTGATCAAACAAATTATAAACAAGACTGAAGGTGTGTTTAGAAAGAGTGTAAAGCAAATGTGAGAGGCAGTTGCATATATGCATGTGGACCATGGATGTATTATGGAGAACTGGATACTGCATCTAAATATGGCACCTATTCATTTCTATTAAAGTTGCTTCTATATACAACACTGGCGCCGTCCCAGGTGGCTGCCTGTAGCTGTTATTTTGCTATTTCACTATGTATAGCCTATTCTTTCTATTTATATTTTGCCATCTTAGTATGTATAGTTATCGTATTTAGTATAGCCTATTCTTTATATTTTGCTATTTTAGTATAGTTATCGTATTTAGTATATTGTAGTATATGTATCGCCACTATGTGTCCGTGTAATGCTGCTGCTACACTGTATTTTCCCAGCTTGGGATCAATAAAGTATATCTATCTATCTATCCATCTATCCATCCATCTATCCATCTATCCATCTATCCATCCATCTATCCATCTATCCATCTATCCATCTATCCATCCATCTATCCATCTATCCATCTAAAATCTTTTTGGTACTTGTCAACAGTTCTACATTAAACTTTTGGATGTTAACTGTCTAACTTTATCTCTTCAGCCTCTGGGAAATTTGGCTCATGGTTTTCAGCACTTGTGCACACTTTAATGAAAGAAGGTAATGCTTGAGTGTATTTACATGATTGATTATTCTCATGGAAATAATGTTTCAGGTTACCAAAACATGTAAGTATTTGATGAGCTGCTCTTCTCACCCATTTAGAAGTTTGATTGGCTGTAGAAGGGTCATTAAAGATGTTTTCATGGAAAGTTCTCTCCCTCACACCCACTCTGTCTTCTGCCACATCAATCTCAGCCTGTGATGTTCCTGTCAGTGGTACTGCATGATTTACAAGCTGTTTGGAGCTTTCTCTTTCTAGACCTTGATGTTTTAACAGACTGTTTTTTTTTTTAATCCTGTGAAGGCAAGATAGATAGTGCCACTCAGCATTCGTGGCCAGTCACGCGCTGTGGCCATCTCTGCTGATGGTGAAAAGCCTTTTGGGAATTCCTGCCTGTTTCTATAAGTAGTACTGGATGACTGATGATCGATCTATGGATGATATTACTGTGAGTGGCTCTGGAATGATGGTGGTATGCAAACTGCAGGGTCGTTATTAAGGACTGCAGGAAGGAATCATAAACCAGGTCTATTCATCAATTAATATTCTCTATGGTGATATAGTCCCAGATGGAAAAATACATTGAAGCTTTTAGAGTCTATACGATATCCACCTCCTAATGTTACCACCAGAATTTGATGTTGCTGTGGGCAACAGGAAGACTTATATTTTATTCTGGCAAACTGATTTATACATGGTCCCATTCCCAGTATCCTGTTATGCTTCTTCTCGTGTTTATCTCCACGCATTTCTTCAGATTTTAGTAGCATGTGTCACTAGCATCTCTAATTGTGACTGCGGAATTTGCATTTCACTTTATTTATAGCATGCAGAGTCCCTCGTTTCCTACAGGTAAATCTGATTTAAGTGGCAGGAAGGGAAAGTCACAGTATAATCAGAGCAGACAACAAGAATAACAGTTTCTGAGTGTGCCATATCTGCACGTTCCCATGGTGATGTGGCTTAGAACTAATTGTTCAATATGTGCAGCCACATACACACTACACTTTTTCAGTTTCTTGGTTTAAAATAAAGCAATTTAAAGGGGGCCTATTAAAAATATTTAATCACACATATAATGTTACATTGTCAGATGTTTATATTAAATGTGGCTAAAGTGTCATTAATTAGGTAAACATATGTATAAGTACTGCCTGTGAGCAAAAGCCACCATCTTCAAACTGCTCTCAACACTTAGTTTCCAACATTTTTTTTCTACTTTTAGCCCGAGTCAATGTTGGCTCGTGATGGTTGTCTTTATATGGTCATCTGCTCCATGCACGGCGTGCCAGTTCACTGCTCCCCTCTGTTAATATTATGGCATTTTTCCATTGATCTGGTGTTAGTCATGCCGAGCCATGACTGGAGTCGAGCTGGCATGCTCTGAGTGTTTTTCCATTACACAGCAGGGCAAGTAAAATAAGCAGTTTACCTGATGAAGGTGTGCTGGTTGTCTGCAGCTCTTCATCAGACATCATCATCACTGTAGCTGTTACTGCTCGTACTATTCCTCCCTGTATTATTTCTGACTGATCTGATGAACTAACAGCTCCAAATATCTCCATATAGCAAAATGTAGTAAAAGTATGAAAGTACAAGTATTAATTTCACCCCTGACTGATATATTATTATGACATCATTAGATTAATACTGAAGCATAAGTGTGTAAGCATCATGTTACTGTTGTAGCTGCTGGAGGAGGAACTCATTTGAGCTAATTTATACAATTAGCTAGTTTAGTCCAGTGGTTCCCAACCTAGGGGTGGGGCCCCTCCAAAGACTCACCAAATAAATCTCAGCGGTCATGAGATGATTAATGGGAGAGGAAAGAAGAAAAAACATAGTTCTGATACACAAATGTGTTTTCAGTTTTTGGACTTTTTCCTCTAATCTTTGATTGAATTAGTGATGCAATACTACAGTTGTGATGCCTACCGCAGGGTTGGGCTCATTACATTCATCACCAGTTTTTTTTAAATGCCAAAAAAAACAAAAAACAGATGGGATACACTGAAGGACCAGGTAAGACATCGACAAGACCTCAGCATCAGCCAACAAGAACAACCACTCAGAGACACACCAAAAGTAGAGCCCAAGAAAACAGATATGTGGCAAGGATAATTCCAGTCAACCTGCACCCCTATCAATCTTCCTTGCCAATGTCAGCTCCATCAACAATAAACTAGACTATCTAAGGCTGCTTTTGACCTGCTGAAGAAAAATGACAAACTCCTGTGCCCTCATCTTCATCAAGATATAGTGGCATTGGCAGTCCAGAGGGACATGCTGCTTTGTCACTGGGGTTGGAAAAAGTTCATACTTTCACAGCCCTAACCAGTATCAAATACATTTTAGAAATACTGCCAATCCATTTGGGTCCCACCTGCTTTAGTTAACACACAATAACAGCATGGCTATGGCATGAAAAATAGAATTCACAAATGGTTGCTCTCCCTCAAGCTTCAAGACTTTACTTTGATAGCACTCTATTCCTAAGTTGTGCATCTTTAAAAAGCCGGGAAATAAACATGAATTCCCAGCAGGTGCCTTCAGACGCAGTGCAAAGTCTGCTTCCCAGGCACTGATTCCAGCAGCAGCTATAGAACCAAATAGAGACACACCAGATAATCTGCTTTATAGCTTCATTTGTCAGCTCTTTTGCATCACAGTGCGAGTCATTTGTATTCCCTACTTCCATGCTCTCACCAACCCTGACTCAGCTGACCCAGCCTGATGCATGTGTGTCTTTTCTTATATGCATGTAAAGGCACTTAGCTGTACTTGGGTTGGTCAGCTTTTGGGGTGACTGAATTGATGGATGCAGTCTTGTGTATGTGTAACAGCCAGAATGTGTGTTTGTGTGTGTGTAGATTTAAACAAGTGCCATATGGAGATATGATCTCCAGGACCACAGTGGCTCCTCCTCATTATGTCAGATGGTATTGATCTACACATTACTGTCAGGATATAGTGGACCCCCACACACACTCACAAAACACATACATTACAGTGCTGCCCTGTAAAGCATTGACTACTCAACATAGAAAGGAATGTATCCTGTCATGATAAATAGTCCGGTGTGTACTGGGAAAATCAAAGAGCTAATGTCTGCACACGTGTCATGGAAATAAAATGAGAACATACCGGGATGCAGCACATTTCCACATAACATGCAATGCATCTTCAAGCTAATGCTTACTTATTTAAATTCAGAGCATAGCAGAATGTATGGGTTTAATTGTAATCTGTTGATTTACTGGTATGCAGTAAAAACAGACAGAATTCTAATCAACTTTAGATATATCCTCAGTGACTTTATTATTACAGATTCGTCCAAGTGTAACATATTACATGTCATTAATCAGCCAGCTGTGTAATTCTGCATTGATGTGTGTGACGGAGAGTAATGGAGATTTTTGGCCACTGCTGATGGCTTCAGGTCTGTATCACGATAGATCATCACTCTACTGTTCAGGCCAGGGAAGTGAAGAGACATGATAATACACAATGATTACCTGCATCTTTTTTAATTTCTTTATTTAAATGACTGAATTGATTTTATTTTGGCCACTTAATGACAGTCAACACCAGTAAATTACATTTCTTGTGCGGGCAAAATGAAGGTCTTGGTTATCAGTTGGTTACTATGTTCTTTGCATGCTGGTATCTGTATTATTTATGCTTGGTTTTCTCAAAATAGAAACACTGCTCTTAAAATTATGATGAGTTAGCAGCTAGCTTGGTAGGCTCTTGCTGAGTATAAATGACCAGCAGTTGGTGGACAGTGAACGGTGATGATGATACACAATGAATGGAGATGGGGTTGAACATAATCATTGTGTATTAAAACAACAAAGAAAAGAAAGTCATTTTTTAATCACACTGGTAGCTACCACACTTATATTAATTAAAGTCTGTGTAAAGTCAATTCATTGATTTACTTCTAAACATATTATACATGTTTGAAAATGGTTACAGAAAACATGTGAAAAGGCTGATATCTATGCAGTACTGAATTGTGGAGATAGAGCCTTAAACTGTTTCTCACTCTCTCATTTTTCCTGATTTTCTGAGCCTGTAAAAAAGGGCTACCCCGTGACGCAGTGGGGGACCCTTGGCCCCTCCCCTACTATATAAGACCGAGAGTCCGCTCTCCTCAGTGGTTGACCTGCCTAGTGGCCAGTTATTGTTACTACATCTAACACTACTACTACTACAGTCTACAGTTAGCCAGTTAGCTGAGCTAGCCGCCGAGTTAGCCGCTGAGCTAGCCGCCAAGCTAGTGACAGAAAGCTCTCAGACATAGCGTCCATGTTTCTGGTAGAGGTGGTGACTTTGATTGACAGGTGACACTTGGTAGGGGGCGGGGTTTCGAATGGGACATTCAGCAGGAAGTGGGGTCTCAAAAGAACCTCTCGTATCTGTGCTAAAATTATCATCAAAGAGTGGTGAGGCCTTGCATTTTTAATGGGTCACATAAAAAATGTTTAACTTTTGTTCAATGGACATCATACTTCCTGTGACTGTATCAGTCCAATGGGGCATTTTTGTTCACTACAGTCACTAATTGCTTGTGATGTCATTTTATATCAAGAATGAGAGAGTGACAGCAGTGTTTTTTCTGTTATTTCAGACTCATGTTGATAGATGTTTCCTTGACAGTTATTTGAAATATTATTCACTTGGGAAAAATTCTGAAACATTAAAAGTCACTTGATTGGTTGGTTTGTTGGGTGTAATGATAAGTGCTCCCTGCACTCTCTGTGATTTGAAATACATTGTTGTCTCACAGAAGGCTAGACTGCAGCCAATAAATTATTTTGTGATTTATGCCCACCAAAGCTCATTTCAACTCCTTATTTTCCTTTTTTCAGAATTCAGTCAAAATCAAAACAGCTCAGCATAGCTTCAACAAAATGCTATACAGCAAAAACAGGCACTTCCTTCATTGTATTCAATCAATCAATCAATCAATCAATCAATCTTTATTTGTATAGCGCCAAATCACAACAAAGTTATCTCAAGGCACTTTACACATTTTGAAGAGTACTCTTCAGGTTTCATTTTAAAGAGACCCAACATTCCCACATGAGCAGCACTTGGCGACAGTGGCAAGAAAAAACTCCACTAACGTGAAGAAACCTCAGAACCAGGCGGCCATCTGCCTCGACCGGTTGGGGTAGAGAGGAGAGAGAGGAAGAATAGGAGAGAGGGAGAGAAGCACATTGAAAATCAACATTGAAGCTAGTAGCTCCGGGGCAGGAATCTGTCATCCGGACGTCTACAGGCCCAGATTACCTGTGAGACGAGAAAGCACAGACAACTCTGGGGAAGAAGTTTAGATTATTGAATGCATTAATCGTACATGAATGTTAATGGATATAGATGGATGGATAGAGAGAGAGAGGGAGGAGGAGAAAGGAGCTCTGTGCACTATGGGAGTCCCCCAGCAGTCTAAGCCTATAGCAGCATAAACTACGAGCTGGTCCAGGACAAGCCTGGCCTGGAGAGGGTGTCTGCCCCCCGAACCGAATCTGGGAGATGGTTATTCTGACTGTAAAGATCAGCAACTTATTGAACGCATGTGCTCTGATGTAACAGACCTGTCTGCCAGAGTCAAAGGGAAAGTTGATTGTGATTCAGTATAGACAGACCACTGTTATAGTTTTTTATTGTCTGTTGATCACATGGTTCCAGGGGAATATGATGTTTGGAGACCATTTGGTTAGTTATATATTAGTAGTAGTAAGACATAAGCAGAACCAGCAGCTTATATCTACGGTATATAAATGCAGACATACACAAAAATGCAGGCAGCTCACTCACCTAAAAATAAAAAAAATTACAACAACTCAGTTTCAACAACTCACTTCTTCGACAGACTGGGAAGGTACCTCAACAAAATACACCAAGAGATTCTGGATTGACTAAAAGGACACATGTAATCTAATGCATAGCAACAGCGGGCACAAACAGCAGCAGTAGTATCACTGTTGGCTGTATTAATTATATATGATAACTGAATTTCCATGACATCATGCTAAAACTACAGAAGAATATTAAGTACATCCAAATATTTGTTTAAAAAAAGTCTTTAAGTCATAAATATGTCAGAAAGAGAAATGACTCTTTGAAGCATTTTTAGCATTTGTTAATTGCAGTTTGATGCTTTACCTGAGAGCACTGTGTGAATCTCACCTGGCAGTCAGGCTAGTGACACTGTCTTTCTGTAGTCAGTACTCCTGTATGTATCCCGCTGCAGCAGGGTTAAGCTCACCTCCAGCATAAACAGTAGATGAGCTGACATCTACAATTAGCAAGGCCAGCAAATGTAGCTGGCACTGGGAATATGTGTGTATTAACCTAAGAGTTCAACTTAAGAAACTTCTTTCATGGTTGCAAAAGATGAAGTGACGGGAGGTTATAAGGAGTGACTGCTTTGCAGCTTCCCTGTCTTTCCTCACTTTCACTCCCCATATCTGTTTTTATTGAGTTTGGACCTCTCCTCTGCGGTGGGACCTCCTCTTTGCGATATTAGCTCCTCTGTCATCTCCACCTGTGTGACAAACAAGCATGGTGAAAAGTCATCCTGATTGGAAGAATCCACGGTAGGCGGGAATGGCTGACACGCTTTCTTGCCACGTGATGGATGTGTTTTGGGGGTCTGCATGCCACAGAGGTTTTAGAGCAGTAATTTAGTTTAATGACTCAGTGGCTTTTTGGTGTGCGACAGGGGAGGAGGGGATGGCAAATTCAGCCAGGGCCTCCATTGTAAGGGAAATGTGGTCAGGCAGTTAGACTGTAGTCCTCCCCCCACCTCTTCCTTCAGCAGAAAATAGCCTGCAGGACAGCTGGTGACAAACTGCCCTCTTACAATCCATTAAGAGTTGTACCTGCATCCGGGAGAGGCTTGAGATACAACGCCTCTTGCCTCTTCATCCTTTCATTCTGAGCTACAGCTTTCCATCTTTCTTTTATCTCTTTACCATCCCTGCTTCCTGACATACTGCCTGTAGTGGCTGGAAAACAGCAAATGCAATCCCCCTATTAGACAGAAGTAGAACAGGCAACCTAGTCTCAAATCAAAATGTGTAATAGCTAAGTTGGTCCACAGCACTGACATATTGGTTTCACAATTACGATTCTAAGATTGTGAGATTTTTTTTTTCTATTTGCCTGCATCTACATAAAGTTACTATCAAGTTTCTGTCAGCTGAGACCAAGAAAAGTACTTCTGGGTGGGTCCTCCAGTCAAACAATCACAAAGCTACAAATACTGGATCTCAAATACAGTGTCTCCCTGGAGAGCTTTAAGATCTACGTTTTATTTTCTGTTTTGTTTTTGCTTTTGAAATATCATCAAACAGTTATACAAAGCAACAAATAACGTAACAGTTCAGATAACTCCAAAACGCAAAGACAATGATTCAAACAACATGCAGCTACCAGGTTTCAGCAATAACACAGTGTCAATGGCAACAATCGAAAACCTGGAAAAATCTTCATAATAACTGACGGACTAAACATCACATACATTCACTGAATGAAGAGTAAGAAATAAAATGCACCTTCCTTTCTAAGAAAGTTATTGAAATGCATTTTAATTCCAAAACTGTCTTGAAATATTGCATTTGACACTGAGAATAAAAGGAATGTCATTGCCATTTTTTGGTTTTCACAGAACTGATACTTGCCAATCACATAGCATGAACACAGACCAATAGAAAAAGAATAGGCCAGAAAATACGTAGTCATCTCACCATTTTAAAGCTGTGATTGTGAAACTAATATGTTTTTTGCTGTGGACCAATCTAGCTATTGCACATTTTGATGTGACCATGGGTTGGAACAGGTGATTGAGTAAAAGTTTGCAAAAGGTATATAGAGGCTTTGCAGTTGGGGTTTGTAGCTGTGGTTCATTCATTTTATTAGTAATTAAAAAAAATAAAAAAAACTTTATTGCAATGATTTCCCATCATATAAACACCAAACACACATTCTTCTCACATTTCATTGCACATTTTACACTAAAAAAATAATCTAAAATTTAAAAAAATCTAACATATACGTACATACTTTAACTAATGAAATAAGAAAAAAATGAAATAAAAGTAATAGAAAAGCAATGGGCAACAACGACAACACAAAAAAGGGGGATTGGATGGGGTATAAAAGGTGGGGGTGGGTGGGTCCTTCACTTAGTCACCTTCACCTGGTTAATAATCACATTGTTTTATCTAGCCTGTCTTTGGAATATAGCTTATTCCATTTATCCATGTTATCATTCATTGTAAGAGTTGATTTTTCCATATTCAAGGTTTTTTCTATTTTTAGTAACCATGTTTTTAGTTGTAGGGTATTTGGCTGTCTCCAAGTTTTTGTTACTTGCTTCATGGCCGTTATTCTTAAGATGTTAAAAAACTATATATCTACTGATTTTATCTTACCTTCCACATGAACTTAAATATTCATTTAAATCAAAAATATACCTAACTATTTTCTCCACTTCTTTCCAGTAAGGGGTCAGTACTGGGCATGTTCCCCACAACCTCTCCAACATTGATTCTCTGCTTCAGGGTACCATTTCTTTAGTTTATTGGGTGTAATAAAAAATCTAAAACCCACCTTCCACGCTAACTCCCTCCAGTATTTTGCCTGTGATGTTTTAAAATTTCTCCTTAGGGAGTCCTTCCAGTCTTCTGTTGATATGTTGATTCCTAATTCTTTTTCCCATTTTTCCTTTACTTTATTGTGTACTCTACTGTATTGAACTTTTGCAGTATTTGGTATATTTTTGAGAGGTTTCCTTTATCTGTCCTGGTTCATGTATTGAAACAAGTCATTATTTGATTTATATTCCTCTATGTATTTGCTAATGTAACTTCTTACCTGTAAATATTTGAAAAAATGCTTAAAGTCTAGTGCATGTTTCGTAGCAATGACTTCATATGAACTATTTTTTTTATTTGACAATAATTGAGAACGTTTTATCAAGCCTTTTTCAGCCCAGCTGAGCGGCCGGAGCGAAATTGGAGCGAGAGATAAAGCTCCACTCCATCTTTTAAAAAAAAATAGCCGCTCCTCGCTCAACACAAAATCCTTCCGCTCCGCTCAACTCATATGCTCTGCTTGGGACTGATATAGGTCATATTTGGGATAAAAATAGGAATTGGTGAAGAACCATCATTTTTATTGTTTCTACTCTTTTTTAAATTCCATCTGGTATTAATCCCCATCTATTCAAATCCTGCCTTATTTTACTTATCGGTTTATTAGTAAAATTGAAGTGTTTGAAGATAATCACCAGCTTAACCAATATTTATGGTCAGAGAATGACCTGAAAGAAACCGCCTGAGGTCATGAGTCAGTTAAGTGCCTTCTGAGATCAGAATAAAGTGTGTCACAATAGCCTGGTCAAATTGAAAGAATCAATGGCCCTTTTCACACATGGCATTAACATCTGACATGGGTTAACCGATCACAAGAGGACAGCTCTAAGTACAGCACATGTACCTGCTCAATATACAAATAAACACGTACATCATTTCTGTTTGAAAAGACCAAATTTGTTGTTGTGAGAACCAAGTGCTGATGTCCTTCACTACAACTGCCAAAACGTGTGTTATACTACCTACCAACTGTTATATAGAGGGAAAGGGCAGGTGAAAGGAGGCAGACTTGTTCATTTGCTGTCTGTATGTGTGTTTGTTCTAGAGTGTGTTAGAGTGTGGGTGTCTGAGTGTGGGTGAAGATGATGAGAACAGAAAATGAGAATCTGGTCTTCCCTGCAGACTCAGTCGTGGCTAAGATGGTAGTCATACTGCATGTGTGTGTGTGTGTGTGTGTGTGTGTGTGTGTTTGCAGTAGCGGTCGCTGATATGAGTGAATTGGGCAAGCGCCCAGGGCACCATTTTGTCATGACTCATGGGGGCGACACGAGCTCTTCAAAAAAAAAAAAATCCTTTGCACCGCGAAGCGTGTTTCTATTATTTGAACGTAAAGTCAATCTATCACTGTGTGCCGGGGAATTGGCAAATTGGCGCCTCTGTTGTGCACGCGCCCCTGCTTGCTGAGATGGTGCTGCGCGCACAGAAGCTGTGAGAGAAGGGGGGGGGGGGCAGTTCACCTCTGGGTCTCCCTACTGGAACAGACAGGGGCAATACTTAATAGAGCAATACTCTAATGGCGCTTTTCCACTACACAGTTCCAGCACGACTCGCCTCAGTTTTTTTTGCGTTTCCACTAGGGAAAGTACCTGGTACCTGGTCCTTTTTTAGTACCTGCTCTGGTGAGGTTCCAAGCGAGCCAAGCCGATACTAAATGTAACGTCAACAGACTGCCGGCCACCGATTGGTCAGAAGAGTTGTCGCTGGAAGAGTCATGAGCCGTCCCACACAAGAATCAAACCCGGCATTTTTAAATACCGGTAACAGCGTTACCATAGTTACAGCTATACGGCTCAATTTTCTTGCTTTGTGTGTGACAGAAAGCCTCATACAGCAGCAAGTACACCACTGCCTCAATGTCCTCCATTGTTTATGTGGAGGACATTCGAGGCGAGTCGTGCTGAAACTGTGTAGTGGAAAAGCGCCATAATGGAATTAGTGGGCTAAAGTCAGTCACCTCGACTTTCTTCCAAATAACGCACATTTCATTCATAGTATTATAAATACAGGCCTATAGTTCACGCATATTTTTATTTTTCTGTGTTGTGTGAAATGGCTAAAAATAAGTAATACAAAACAAATCTGTGCACCTCCAAGGTGAATTGATTTAGTCTTAGTATCAATCACGAAATAGGGGAGCAGATTTCATATGATGACATCATTGACGATTTTTGCATCAAGTAAGGCCAGAAGGGTCAGGCTTTAGTTGGCTGTTGTGCCATTTAAACAGTTTGTCCCTTAAACAGGATGTCTGATAACTTATTCAGTCATAGTTTGTGCAGAATTGTGTTTGTTGTCTTGTGGCAATGTTGAAGGTGGTGATTTTGCACTTTAAATAGTGTGTTTCCTTTTTCTAAGTACAATAGTGTAATAACTGGATTCTCTTAAGTGTGTTTTCCATTGTTCTGATAAAGGATTTGATTTCTATTATATTATTCTTTTTTTCCACACATCTTGTTACATTTTTTATATTTAACATATATGTTTAGATGTCCTTGTGGACATATAATAAATAATTTATAATAAATGTATCAAATACAATTCCTGGAGTCATTCAAGCTAGAACCGCCACTGTGTGTGTGTGTGTGTGTGTGTGTGTGTGTGTGTGTGTGTGTGTGTGTGTGTGTGTGCGTGTGTGTGTGTGTGTGTACCATTGTTAAAATAACATCACAATGACACTGGTTAAGTTTTATGACTGCAATAATCATGATATCTGTAATTCCTAACAGTCCTTGAGAAGTCCTTGTTAAAAATTGGCCATCCAGTTTTGCATTTTTCAGTGTTCAGACAGAATTGTCAGTTAGCTCTAAGGCTGATTAGCATTGAGCGGCAGTCATGCTTCCAGCCATGTGTTCCTCTCCTCCCCTCCCTCCTTCTTTTTCTCACTTTCTCATTGATTAAAGTCGAGTCAATTTATGGAACACATTTAAAAACAACAGACGTTGACCAAAGTGCTTAACAGTGAGATTAAAATTATGGGTTAACTTGATTGATGGTTACAATCAAACAAGAACACAGGATCAAAATAACAACAAAGTCATAAATAAGATAGAAAATCAGATCACGACACAAACAGCATTATAACAAATAAACAACAAATAAAACACAAACAAATAAAAGCTAGAGTGTGGTCAGGCATGACTTCATAAGATCATTTTAGAGGCTAAAGATAATGAGCACAAAGATGGGTCTTTAGATGGGTTTTAAAATGATCAGTGGAAGGGCAAATTCTATTCATTAGTGGCAAACTATTCCACAATTTAGACAGGACAACTAAAAAAGCTCAGTTACCTTTAGTTTTTAACTGAGTGTGTGGAATAGAGTGCAGTGATTGGTCAGCAGATCTAAGGAGTATGAACGTAGATTAGGGAATGAGCAGTTCAAAGATGTAGACTGGTGCCAGTCCAGGCAGTGCTTTAAAAACAAATAAAAGAATCTTAAAAGCAATTCTGTACTTCACAGACATCCCAACTCTCCCGGAAGTTCCGGGAGTCTCCCGCATATTGATAGCGGCTCCCTGATGCCCGCAAATGAGACACAATCTCCCGGAATCTGGAGGAAGCAATCAAGGTTGCGCGCTAGAGAGTAACTGTGCGTGTGTGTGTGTGTTTGTGCGACTATAAATACAGCGTGTGTGAGAGCACGGCGTCCTTATAGCTGTGTGATGCCGTTTATTAGACCGATCACTGCATCTGTTGCATTGTCCAATCAAAAGCAATCGACTATGTTGACAGGAAGTGACTTAAGCATTACAAGCAGTAACATAACATCCAAAAATGATCTGCTAATTTTCTAAATGTAGTTACTAGGGGTGTAACAAATAACCGACATTTAAAGGATGCGAGTGCACTGATACATGGACCCCTGGATTGATCAAAATGTACCATGAACAGGCCCGATTACAAAGTTATGAATTGGATTAATGTAGCTGCTATGCTGCTGAAAGCTCGGCCTGCTCAGTGTGTACAGCTCTCTCTCTCTCTTTCCCATAAAACTCTGACGAGAACTGTCACAGTAACGGTAAGATAGCGCTCGGCTTTTTGCTAAGAGCTGAGTGGGCATTACGATTTCATCCCAGAAAAAAAACGCAGATGGAGTCGTCCCTACATTCACCTGAATACAACCTTAGACCTTCTAGGTTTCATGAATTTTTTATTTTTGTTTTTTTTCCCCCAAAAAATTCTGTTAGAATGAAGTTCTCAGAATAAATGTGTGTGTAGAGTCATTTCATTGATTTACTTATAAACACAAATACATGATGGAACATGGTTACAGAAAACATGTGAAAAGGTTGATAACTATGCAGTACTGAATTGTGGAGATAGAGCGTTAAACTGTTTCTCACCCTCTCATTTTTCCTGATTTTCCGAGCCTGCAAATAAGGGCTACTCTGTGACGTAGTGGCGTACCCGCGTGACCTTGGTCCCTCCCCTACTATATAAGACCGAGAGTCCGCTCTCCTCAGTGGTTAACCTGCCTAGTGGCCAGTTATTGTTAATATCTAACACTACTACTACTACTACAGTCTACAGTTAGCCAGTTAGACAGTAAGCTGAGTTAGCAGCTGAGTTAGCAGCAAAAAGCTCTCAGACGTAGCGTCTATGTTTCAGGTAGTGGTGGTGACTTTGATTGACAGGTTACACTTGGTACGGGGCGGGGTTTCAGCGAACTCGGCGGGCACTCCCACAGCGTTTGGGAGCAGAGACAGAGGCTGATTTTTACACAACTTTGAAGCCTAATTTCATATATTTGGTGATTTTTTTAATCATTCAAATTTGGCAGGGTGGTTAACAACACACTTTTCTGTGGTATGTCAAACTCAGAACACATATTTATTCTTACTTTACAGGGACTTTAATGTCTTCATAGATTCAGGGAAATATTTGAGAATTCAAGACTCATTTTCACTAAACATGAGGAGTTACCATTCTTCCCATTATTGATTCTTGGTTCAAGCATGTCACCCACAGGACCGCCTGTCTTAGTTTGACATGGGTGTGAATGCATATGACTCCAGCGAGCATGTTACTGTGTTTGATTGTTGCTCAAACTCTTTCGCTTCTCTCTCATCCATTGTAATTGGGATTCTTCTCACATTTGAGCAATGAGGCTTTCAAAGACAAAGGTAAATTCACAGGGAGACAAGAGAGGAGTGAAATCTCCCAAGCGTTTGTCATTGATGAAATGAGTTCTTTTCTTACAAGAAAGCAGACCTGATCAAAACAGTACTGAAATCATAGTCAGATCAGGTATATCTGAAGGGTCTTACCAGTGTTTTTTAATGTTTTATCCTATTTAATGAAAATCATGTATACTCTTCCTTCTCATACCATGCTTTTATATTGATATTTCATTCTCCAGACAGCTTTGATTCTGAGATCATTTCAATACAGTACATAAACAAAACCTGCTTAATGTCATGTCTCTTGATGTCTATTTTCATTTTTCCATGGTGATGGAGTAAATGAAGTGAAGATGTTCAGTCAACAGTTATAACTGCAAGATACAGAATGGAAACTAACAACAGCTACTGGCACAGATTGTCTTCTATTATTGAGTTTTATTTTCATGGTCATAACTGTGGGCCTTTTAATCAAGAATGAACTGACTCTTACATGTTCCTTCTTCCCACAGGCAGTTCAAAACCAGTTTGTCTAATATGCTCCGAGACTGTGGCAATTGTGAAGCACCGATACAGGCAAAGCACAAATCATTGGAGCAAATATACCCACTCAAATTGGAACTGAAGGCCCACAAAATAAACAATCTAAGAGCTTAATATGATTGAGAAAAGAAAATGTATTTACTACTATACTACTTATTATAATTATTAAATCAACGTATCATAGAATATTAGTTTCTTTCATGTTGTTGGTGTATATAATCATATACACCTCACATTAACAGTTGTCTATGCATTGAAGCAGCAATACCAGAGGCCAAGCATTTGGCCTATCCCAAACAGGCACATTTTAAACAGTCAGTGCACTAGTTTCAATAAATGTTCAAATGATCCATGATTCCACCAAAATTGAAAGAGATGAAGTTCAAAAACTGATTTATTTATCAGATCTTTTTCCTTTTTCCTTATTTCCTCTCCCATTAATCATCTCACGATCCCTGAGATTAATCTGGTGACTATTTGGAGGGGCCCAACCCCTAAATTGAGAACCACTTGACTAAACTAAATAACTGAATAAAACAGTTGAAATTAGCTCTACTTCCAGCAGCTACAACAGTAACATGCTGCTCTAACACTGATGCTTCACTATTAATAATCTAATGATGTATAATATATGTACATATATAATAATATCAGTCAGAGGGACCAAACCACTACTTTTTAACTGCAATACATGAAGCTGATAATACTTAAATGACTAGTGTTCAGGATTTAGTGGCATCTAGTGGTGCAGTTTCAGATTGCAACAAAATAATAAGTAGCAGCCTAATCAGTATGAATGCCACATTTATTATTATTAATAATAATAATAATAATAATAATAATAATAATTATTATTATAATTTCATAGATACATTAGATGTAATGTAAGATAACGTTTTTATCATACAAGTGCTCGGTAAAAATTGTTGCTGGAATCCATCAGCAGTGTTAGTAATGATACTAACCAGGGACGCTTTACCAGTTGAGCTCATTATTATTATCCACCTCCACCTGCCAGCAATCAATCTCAGAGCGTTTCCAGTCATGTTTAGAAAATGACACGCTACTTAACATCCTATTTGGTAACTGTTGAAGGGGAAACGCATGCAGACGCCCCTGGTGTAATGTTGGAAAAACCAGGGGCGTGAATTGTCACTCTCTCTCCACATCCTCTAAACCAACTAACATTAACTAATTGACTTGCAACACAGCTTAATAAAACTAAAAGCAAGAACTAACTCATTACATAGGCATAATTCTTTATAGATTATTAACTTTTTCTATGTGTCAAACAGGGGGGAATTCATAATGCTGTCAAGGGGAGCAATCCCTCTCACTGGCCTGTCCTCCTGCCAGATTTAAAAGGAATCATTTATAGCTGATGCTGGCACAGAAATATACAGATGGACCGAATCCACTGTTCACTGTTACTGAAATATTTACATGGTGCGGTGGAGGAACATTAAATTGATTCTAGTGTTCAGAAATTCATAACACACTCCCTCGCAGCAGTTTTCACCCTCCACCAGAAATGCAGCTCCTGCATTTTACAAATAAAATGTGTGGGTGGGCGGGTGTTCCTGTGTGGAAGATTTTGCACTACGGAGCATATGCCTTTGAACGTTGTGTATTAATATCTATAATTTTGAGTGGTGAAAATCCCACAGATTTGACTCACATGAATGGACCCTCTGTTTACTGGTGCATGGTAGAGAGGAAAGTGTAAATGTATCTCAGATATGAATCAGAAATAATGTTTGTTTTAGAGTTGTTCCAATTCCGATACCAGTATCGGAAATGCATCGGTATCGGCGAGTACTGGAGTCCAGGCACCGATCCGATACCACGTGATTTATTAGAAATAGGAATCTATTTACTGGTTAGCTCCGTTAGCTCTGACACAGTTCTTCTTCCCTGCTATTAAAACAGTTGCGCTCTGTTCTGCCATCGCCAGCTTCTGTTTTAGAGGGGTGAAGAAGAATTGATCACCTGTTACAAGGAGCTAACGTTAGCGCATTATGTTGGCGGTTTGGCAGTGCTTCACAGTGGATGTTCCCACCAGTAAGACGGCGACATGCAACATATGCAAAGAAGCAATTTCGAGGGATATACTGTTCTATTTAAACGCCTTTTTATTTTACAATATTGTGGTTGCACTTTTTTTTTTTTTTTAATAGTTATTCCTGTATTTATTTATTTAAGTTGCTGTTGCACTACTGTTTTATACCATTCTATTTAAAAATAAATGACAAGTAACTTGTTTTTCTGGTGTGTTTTTTGATGTGTAGTGGTCAGGAAAAGATTACAATTCATTCTTATTATCGGAATCGGTATCGGGAGTGAAACAATGGTATCGGAACATCTCTAGTTTGTTTTATTAAATGTAATCTTTCATTTTGAATTTGTCATACATTATTAAAAAGCCTTGCCAGCACTGATAATAAAAAAAAATCCCAAAACATTAATACTTAAACCAGCAGTCTGTAGGGGCTGTTAATAGAGCCTTAGAATGAGAAGATGCCTTGATGATGACACGTTCATTTTGATTATTTGAACTTAATTTCTTTAGAATCATGTTTCTCCATCAGTTCAATATGGCAAATTATTCTAAATAGTAGGAATACATGGATTAGATATTGGTATCAGCAACAACACTGACTTTAGTGGATCCAATCTGATCCATTAAAAATTATTTCTACTGAATTGGAATCAGCTTCATTATAAATTCATACATACAAAGGATTTGGCTCCAGTTTCTAGTAGCTCTCAATGTACTAGAAGCTGGTTTTGAGGAACTCACGGTTTCAGGAACAGTGTTCAGGAAGACACATAGAACAACCATCTCTGTTTCAAGCCATTGTCAGTGTAAAAAAAAGAAGTGTTTATGCTATTGAGACATACAGATTTTATATTTAGAAAAGACAACTGGTATTAGAATGGTACTTGGTATTGACATGTTGAGTTGGGGTATCAAAAATGGTATCGGTAGATTCTTGCCTTCTAAATACTACAATACCCATGCGCCTTGATCAGATCATTAGATTAATTCAGAGCTGTAGCAAAACACATTTTTGTTTGCAGTTTAGTTAAAAAATGAAGCCATTATTGCCAAATTCATTGAGAATTGTTACAGAAAACAAATTGAATGTATTTAAAGCTACAGATTGTGTTTAGTGTACAGTTTAAATTGAATGTTCATCATTAGCAGCACAGACAAAACTATTTTAAGCTCAGTCATAGAACGCTTGTTACCACAATGATTCTTGGGAGCATAGTTAACAACTCTACAAAGTCTTGCAGACTTTTTTATTCAAGATCCAGACCCAGGTCATCTTTTGTATTATGCCCATAAACCCTTGGAAGTCCTTCAACTGCCTATGCAGAGGAATGCATTGGGTTTTTCCTTGGATGTCCACAACAACTTCACCTACTTCACAACTCTATGACACAACATACGTTAAACAGCAAAGATAACCAGAACATCTGTAGCAGGTTTTTTTCTTTGCTTTTAATGCTGAAAGAATGTTTCCTTCTTTTTAGGTTATGTTTTTTTTTATTGAGCAGTGCTTCTTGTCAAGAGGAAAAATATTAACATTAGTATAGAGATGATACATGTTTAAAGCAATTGTACATGGCACTAACATATCAGTGTAAACATAATCCTTACTGGGTTCTTTTTTTCTCTCTTTTATTCTAGGCCATGGAACCAAAGGGGTGTTCGAGCTGCTGGCAGGCTGGAGGAGAACAAGGGAAAACTTACCCTTTAAAGAGCGTGTGGCAGATGCTTTTGCTGATGTGATGGTGTGCTACACCATGACCAGCTCACTCTACATCATCACATTTGGTATGGGAGCTAGTCCTTTCACCAACATTGAGTCAGTGAAGATTTTCTGCCAGAGCATGTGTGTCGCAATCCTGGTCAACTACTTTTACGTTTTCTCGTTCTATGGCTCCTGTCTGGTGTTTGCTGGACAACTGGAGCAGAACCGCTACCACAGTGTTTTCTGTTGTAAAATCCCCTCGGTGGAATACTTGGACCGCCAGCCCACATGGTTTAAAACCATGATGAGTGATGGCCATGACTTGTCCACACACCACGACAGTGTCCCCTACCAGAATCACTTCATCCAGCACTTCCTGCGTGAGCACTACACAGAATGGATTACCAACACCTATGTCAAACCCTTTGTGGTCATTCTGTATCTTATCTATGCCTCTTTTTCATTCATGGGATGTTTACAAATCAGTGATGGATCAAACATTGTGAACCTGCTGGCTAGTAACTCTCCAAGTGTTTCGTATGCTATGACCCAGCAGAAATACTTCAGCAACTACAGTCCTGTGATTGGATTTTACATTTACGAGCCCATTGAGTACTGGAACTCCACAGTGCAGGAGCACCTAAAGACTCTGAGCCATGGCTTCAACAAGATCTCCTGGATGGACAACTTTTTCCACTACCTACGGGTGGTGAATGTGAGTGCATCAACCAAGACCGACTTCATCACCATCCTCAAGGGCTCCTTCCTGCGCAGCCCAGAGTACCAGCACTTCACTGAGGACATCATATTCTCCAAGAACCGTGAGACTGATGAATATGACATTATCGCCTCACGCATGTATTTGGTGGCACGGACCACAGAGAAGAAACGTGAGGAGGTGGTGGAGCTTCTTGAGAAACTTCGTCCATTGATGCTGATAAACAGCATCAAGTTCATTGCCTTCAATCCCACATTTGTGTTTATGGACCGCTACAGCTCCTCCGTCATCTCGCCCATCCTTACCTCAGGCTTCAGCGTACTCACCATCCTCATCCTCACTTTCTTCCTGGTCATCAACCCCTTGGGGAACTTCTGGCTCATCCTCACAGTTACGTCCGTGGAGCTGGGTGTCTTGGGTTTGATGACCCTCTGGAACGTTGGCATGGACAGCATCTCAATCCTGTGCCTTATTTATACCCTCAACTTCGCCATGGATCACTGTGTACCACACCTGTATACTTTTGTGCTGGCCAACGAGCACACTAGGACGCAGTGCATCAAGTTGGCACTGGAGGAGCACGGGGCAGCCATCCTGCAGAACACATCCTGCTTTGTGATTGGGATGATGCCCCTGGTGTTTGTGCCTTCCAATCTGACCTACACACTGTTTAAGTGCTCCCTCCTCACTGCGGGCTGCACCGTGCTGCACTGCTTCGTCATCCTCCCCGTCTTCCTAACCTTTTTCCCGCCGTCCAAAAAGAGACACAAGAAAAAGAAACGGGCCAAGCGGAAAGAGCGGGAAAGGGAACGGGAAAGGGAGAGGGAAAGAGAAAGGGAGGAGATAGAGTGCATCGAAGTCAGGGAGAATCCTGATCATGTGACAAATGTCTGAGTAGTTTGTAATTTTAGCAGTGAGTATCAATGGGTGTCCGTCAAGTATTGGTGGATGAGAGGTGTTCTCCAGTGGTGAGGCACCTCTCAGGGCGCAGGGGGGTGTCTGAGATGTCCCCTGTGGAGTGGGCACTTGTCACTCCCAACCAATAACAGCTAAGCAGGCCAGAGTAGAGCGCAGCCCCACTGGACAGTCATTAAGTCCTTCAGTCTGGACAGTGTATCTCATTTGCACAAACTGCAACATGATCATGGTTCTAAAACTCTTTCCTAACTATTTGGCACATGAAAACAAGTTAGGGACCAGAACTGTAAGTAAATTCCACACATACAGTATATTAGTACATTTTAATATTAGCAATTCTATGGTCATCTTTTCAGCACTTGTCTCAAAAGGTGTGAGTGAGGAGCATAGCAGTCTGTTAAGCCAAGGACCCTCAGACGAGTTGGTGAAATTGGTTAGTGTGATCATACAAAGGTGTATAAATTAATAACTGTGCAGAAGATGACTGTGCACACACCTCACTTCACACTGATAACAGCAAAAAGAGACAAAACCGAAATTCTGTGGAAAGAGAGAAACTGTGGACCGAAAGCACACCGCATGCTTTATTGTAACATTAAAAATAGCTGAACAGCTGAACTGGGCAGATGGCATACACTGTGTCCATTATGAAGAATTATCCTGCACATTGCATTGTGTGAATAGAACTGAAAATGTTTTTTAAAACAGGAGGCAAATATTCCTGCTTTATTCCAGAGGTCATATAATGTCTTAAGCAATGGCAAAAATAACTGCAGTGGGCTGCACCATGTGAGGAGGAAATGATCGGTGACTGTCCTGCAGCAGTATCAGGCAGGAAGCCTGACTTTTAGAGTATGACTTAAGTAAATCCCTAACTGCTTTTGCACCAGACCAGTAAAACCAAAAGTGAAGAGTGTTTCCAAGACTTGAAATATTCAACTTTCCAGTAGGTTGATAACAATGGAAAGTTTCTGTGAGAGTGTGAATGTCTCCATGATCCTCTTACAATAGCTCAAAGGAATGGCACTGGTAATTGGAAGGTGTGAATGCAATTCCATACTAGCAGTGGTGCGAAATAGTGTACAGATATTTTAATTTGACAGATTTCTATGACAACAAAAAAGTCTTGGTAAGTTTCAAAGTTCATATAAATCAACCGTGAATCATTAATTATTGGAGCTAGTTTGAATGATTGCCATTTAGTGTTGTTCAGGTTTGTGAAGCAACTTTTGAAGCAGGCTTTAAATTACAGTCTGTAAAGTATACTTTCTGTGTGGAAAACTGATAAACAGCCTAAGTGAAACCGGGAACTTCCGGTCTGTTCCAGAAGTAAGAAAACTCCATTTAAAAAACAAACTGATGTTAGAAATTATGTAATAAAACAAATAATCCAGCACAACATAAACTTGCTCAAGAGCATGTTGTTCACTCAATGTATCCCCACCCTTTAAAGCTGCATTTATCAATATGTTTGGAATCAAATATCACCAGCTTGACAGACTGATGAGGAAGACACTGTTACCATTATGTATAATATGCATTATGCTTTGCGAAAAGATTTTCATGGGAAGTGCAGTTTTTTAAACATAATAAATGAATTGTTTTACTTTGTTGCAATCAGAAGTGAAGGAATATGTTTCACTGCTTTAGAAAAACATACAATAAAAGAAGACATTTCATTGAGTTACAAAAGCTAGTGGAACAGACAATGGATGGACTGGAAGTAGCGTCAGGACTTCAACTCCCTCTTGGGAACATTGCAAAAGTAAGGGTGCTGACCCCCTGTAGGTCTGGAGCTGGTCTGGTCCATGTAACTAAGTATGATTTGCAGTAGTACTTCAGGTAACATTCCATCAAAACTATCCACAAATATTCTTCTTCAGTATTTAGTCCTACAAGTCCAAAAAAGCTATCTCCCCAGAGGGTAAGCAGTTTTATCTACATCTGCCAATGGCCGATAAGAATCTCTGTTACAGTCCCAAAACAAACACTCCCAAGGTCAGCAGCCTTGGCAGATACCAATCTCACACTGACCTCTGGCAGACAGATATTACCTTGTGGTATGTGGTAGAGAGGCCCTATATGTGAGCAGATGTGGCTGATTGCAGACCAGTCAATACCTTATTAGGGGATTGGCTGGTTCTTACGAGGCTGTCATTGAAGGGACACTGCTGTCTAGTTTCTTTGTGCTGCTACTGAGGAAGTAAAAGGCTCCCACACAAGACAGACAAAGCTAATCAGGTAACTTGGGGGAGGATATCATTTTCATGCTGGACCAAATATCAGTGAAAAAGTGTATGTGAGTTAAGAAGATTGTCAGTATCAAGTGTCAAATCACTAGTTTATCAAAAAGGCTTTTAAGATCCACTTCTACATACATTAATATCAGTGAATAAATGAGACACAAACGTGGAAAAGAAAGATCTTTTACCTGTCATATTTTAGTATGAACACACTTCTGTGGATTTAGAAAGTATGTGTTGAATGGTCTCTGATAAGATTCGTATGACTTTAATCAAGCAGACATTGATTGCCCTACTTAGAAATGAGGAGGTTTTGGCAAGCTACTTCCTGCAGCAGCTGCAGTGAACACCACATTATGTAAAAGCCATGTCATGTATGTATAGCAAGAAGGCATGAAATGTTTGAAAAACGGGAAAGAAATGCAAATCTTAAATAATTTACTTCCCAAAATGGACTGTGTTTGCATGGCACTGTATTGTATGTATGCATGTATTTAATTTCTATGTATGAAGTCTGCATATTTTTTATTATTTTGCTACGCTGTAGTGACTTATGTTTGTTGTTTCAATGCATATTCTGTAACACCATGTGCTGCAAAAGAACAAAATGAGTCATATATGTTCCAAAACAAAAGCCAGAGGATATGTCATGTGTAAAATAACTGTACAATACTCTTTTCTATATTTTCTAAGAAAAAATATACTATAAAAAGATTTTTAATGACAGGATTTTCTTAAAAAAAAAAGAATAAAAAGGGAAAAAAGTTGAACACAGTAGGCCAGTAATAAACAGTGGAATGTTACCAGTATACTAGATCTTATTCCTTGCACACTGCAGTTTCAATGTTTGTTGATGATTCACTCTTTTATATGGGAAACTGTGGCCACCATTTTACTGTTTGTTTGTGTGTCTTGACTCCTATATAATCTCTATCTGGCCGTCACATATAAGGGAAGCATTCATTACTCAACCGCCCTTTTTAAAAGAACTAAACAGTCTATCAGGCTTTCTACTGATCACAAAACATAGGTTAGAAATTTACAGAATATAGGTGAAATATATCTATTGCAGTTTGCTATGAGGAAGGCCAAGCTTAGAAGCAAACAATTCTATATTTAGCATTATTGTAAACTCTTCTGAAACATTATTTATAAATGTAATTGGTGTCCTGTTCCTGAAGGCAAACTGTTATTGTTGCTTAGAAAGCTATTCTATTGCTGTAGATTGTATTCACTACCTTTCAAGATTATAACCATTTAGAATTGGCGACACACTGAGTCTTACAAAGGATTTTTTGAAACAACATGTGATATTCAGTGTCTAAAAGAAATTTGTAATGTGTCTTTAGTCTTATTCTTGACAAAAAACATGGCTTGATGGATGAGCCTGGTATTATTTTCAACAAATTGTCAACAAATCCTGTGAAACCAAAATCAGCACTGTGTTAGTCTATCTATTGATACTTTCCAGATCCTTACCCTGTCTGTGACATGAAGTCCCCACTGGTCAAAAATACATACATGTTGTTTAAAAAAGCTATATAATTGCCTCAAACAGCTGGGCACTGTAGTTTTTAACAAAATAGTTTAACAGGTGGAAATGATGCATTTTCTGGACTACTTTCAGCAGCATGTTAATGAATTATCTAATTATTTATCTAATCTGTTGAACAACAATAGAGCTCTATGGCACCGAGGAATACTCTATATCACAGCTTGATCCCACCGGGTGCATCTGCATAGTGTTTCAGCTCCAACACGGCCATTGGAGCTGATTGTAGCCACCCTAGTCAATGTGTATGAGCCCACCAGACGTGCCTCAGCACATGTCGTAAGTGTCCCAGAAGGGGCTCTCTGTTCTACTTAACATATACATCTAGTCTATTTTTGAATAAAGCAACGTCAAAGCCATGTCAAGTTTCATAGAGCAGATCAAGCTGGGCAGGAAGTCAGTAACAGAAATAGCATTTGGTCAATTTTCAAAATAAAACGCCCCGTGCAGACTCCCAGTCATATATTAACAATTAACACAATTAAAACAGACAAATAAAAAGTAGTACATGCACAAAAATCAAGAAAACTCACCAAATCAACTTAATCTGTGCAAATCAACCAAATCAGGCTGTTTAGTTGCACTGCAGTAATAATGGTAGCCTAAAGGTGCTCATTCAGCTTTGACTAGGCTATTGTAATTACTGTAGTAACAGTGCAACTGAATATAAAAGGCTGACAGCTCACGCTCAGTCAAAACGCTCCACTTAAGAAAAGCTCCTGGTGGGGTTGGACTGAACAAAACTGTATTGAAGCCAGAATGCAGCACAGACGCGCCTTGTGGGAACCCTTCTTAAGGCTTTGGCTACACAAGCAACACTTGTTGCCAGAATCAATTCATTAATAGTTTTTGGTCTTTTCATGGGTTTTGTTAAAAATTAGACACAGAATACTGCCAGTCTTATCCTTTGAACTGCAAATTGGCCTGGTGTGCTATTATTACTCCTGAAGTTGACATGCATTATGTTCTATGAAGCTGAACTATGTATGTTTTTTCTTTCAGTGCACTATAGTTTGACTTCCACACATTTCCCGTAAAGTTTGGTTATTTGGGTCACATTTATACACCTGCTTTATCATCATGTGAAAACTAACCATCATCCATCCATGGGCATCTGTTTTTGAAAGCAGATTATAGTGAGCATTTTACAATCAATCAAACCTCTTAAAGTGTTGCACAATTTCTTATGTTACAAATCAGTTTCATTGGATCTATCCTATAACCTCCTCTTGAATCTTGTTGTAGCCTCTTTTGTCTTCTATGGGCATATCATAACTTAAATGTATGTGATACTGTGACATTGCAGTTAAAATATCCACACGTGTACTGATATTAGGTTAGGTTGCTTCCAAATCTTTTTCTCACTAAACTAATGAGCTAATGAGTGCAATGCATCTTATTCAAACTCAAAACCAGAATTTCAAAGAAAATATATGTGACAAACTCTCCGGTGATATTTTTGAAGTCAAAGTTTGGGCAGGAACAAGTGTACTGTAAGCCTAATGGAGTCCTTTGACCATTCACCAGCACATGTTCTGTTTGTACAACCAGGGACAGCACAATATTTCCACAATACAGGGCAATAAAATTATGCAATCACCACTCTGCTTGTTGAATAATCTACATGGCAAATCTGTTTCAACCACAGCCTCAGAGGACAAATTACTGTTTTATTGTAACTCATCGATCTTGTAAAATTGAGAAGTAAAGAAGGCTCAGGATGTGGCGGTTCATCAAACCTCTTATTTAATCGCATCTAGTTTCAGTGTTTTTCACAAAGTTTCAACATTATGCAGAAGGTTACATGTTCAAATGGAAGTGAGATTCCATTTTAGTTCCTTTTCATTCCTCTTCCTTCTTTTTACACTTTTTATACGTCTTAAATCGGGAATCTATCTATCTATCTATCTATCTATCTATCTATCTATCTATCTATCTATCTATCTATCTATCTATCTATCTATCTATCTATCTATCTATCTATCTATCTATCTATCTATCTATCTATCTATCTATCTATCTATCTATCTATCTATCTATCTATCTATTACAATACCCAAAGGTTTCCATTGCTGTCAAAAATCAATTTGCGTAGTACTATTTCCCCACATTGGCCCTTACAACTCTGACTGACTGGGGGTTTTGTATGAATTTCCCGATTTAAACAATCATAACAGTGTAATGTGACCATGAACACCTTGTTGTTTGCTAATTGATCTATTTGGAGGATTCTGGTGAAGTTTGATTTTGCCAAAGTCTGAGCCTTGTGTCTTACTGTAAAAGGGTATACCGCTAATGCTATGTGATTGCTACGGACAGTCTGATCAGTCTTATTAGCATTGTTAACTTTCCCTTTAACAATTTATTAGCCAGCAAATAATTTTTACTAATGGAAATGTTCTGGGAAAAAATGTTGAGGTAAGAAGGATGTTAACATATGATTGCGCAGTAATTGATTAGTAGTATTAGTATTGATGTATCTGTGATGTATCTGCAGCATTCCTAGGACCGGTTTCACAAAGAGATTATAACTCTGGCAAAGCCTTTTCAAACTAAAAATACATCTTCAAGAGGCTACTCTTTAGTCATGCTAGCTGAAATTGAATTGTGTGCACTGTGAATGTTTTGTTTTAAAAAGCCAGATTTTTACTGGAGACATCTTTACCCGTAAGCCACAAGGGGAACACATTTAGAAGAATTTAACACTTACAAAGATACTTTACTAAATACATTTGGTAATTTAAGTGAAGAACAATACTTAAAAACACTGTACTGTATCATTGCTAAAGTTGCTGTTTTCATTGTCAGCAGATATTTCTGGTTTGACAGTTACTCTTAGTTCAGACATAGCCTGTAGCAGAGAAGCTAACTTTTCAGGATTTAAATGATTCAGTTCTAACACCAGTCTCATAGTAAAATTAAGAGGTTGAATTTTGTTACATATCTTTGTGATATCAGCCTCTGAGTGTTGTAAAAGATGTGGTTACTAATAAGTGAATGCTAAAAAACTAGTTTAGCATTAGAACAAGTAGAGAATTGTCGTAAATTAGCCAAATTCACTCAGTAATGTCCTTATACAGAAATTAAAAGAAGAAACTAAAGAATGACTAAAACAAGATTCAAGATTTATTTTATTGTCATTCAAACACAATAAAATAGATGAACATTAGCTAGCATTAGCTACCACAAACTACTGGTCACATCAGAGCCAGAGACATTGAGGCTTTGAAACCTCTCTAGGGTATTGAACTGAGAAAGGGTCAATTTATTACTTCTGTATAACTTTTAGTTAGTCAGACAGAAAATGTGCTATTCCTTCTTTTAAAATGTATATAATATTACTTTAAATGTAAGTAAGGTATGAGGAATATTTTAGGGAAACCCTCAAGAAAAGTTGTGTGGAACCTTTTAAAAGTAACCACATACTGTACAGAAAAATGTACTTTGAAGATTGTGAGTTAACACTAGAGAACATTCAGTTTGTGTTGGACTACAGCTTTCTGATAATTCATCTAATCATCTAGCAAATAATTGTTCAGTTACAGCAATATTAAAGTGTTATTTGTTTGCTAACAAACCAGCAAAATCCATGAGTGAGAAAGGGTCTGTTCTATTGCTTTTATATTCACCTTTTATTTATTAAATAAGAATGTGGTATTTTGTCTGTAAAAAATTATACAGTCTTACTTTAAATGTTACAAAAATGTTGGTAGATTGAAGAACCTTTAGCTGATGTTCTCCAGATATTTTTGGACAGATCATTAGCAATCTTTCCCCAATGGTTTTTTATCTTTATGGTTATAATAAAGAAAAATGATGCTGGCAAAACAGGAGGTAAGCCCTCATTTGAATTTGAGAAGATTTCAGCAGCAGGGATGATGGGAAGTTTCTCAGTGAAGGCAGATGTATGAATAAAGGGTGACTGCGGCACTATAAGAAATGTTCACATTGAGTCATTTGCTGATGTAACGAGTCTTACCGGCTCACTTTATTTACAGCATGTAGAAAGTTGCTGTCTGTTGTGTCAAATGCAGTTTTTTTCTTTCAGAAGAAATGTTTTGTGAAGTGTAGATGTTTGACTTCACTCCCTTTGGATCAAGTGATTAGTATTATTATTATTCTTGGATCAAGTTAATTTGCCTGGAAAGAAAATGAAATTACCTCAGTTTTTGTCAGGTTTTACAACTTCCGATTGCACTTGTATGAAGCTGGGGGTTTGTGAAAGATAGGGGGGTTTTTTTTAGTTAAAAAAAAAAAAAAGATCAATGCAGCAGAGGGTGAGATATCCGTATTTTTAGATCATAGCACACAGGGCTGGATTAACTCACCAGAGCAAAAATAAGCGATTGATTGAAGTCCCAGGGACCAATGTCAGTTAGTTTGTGATAATAAGAATAAAACAAATTTGTTCACACTTTTAATATCAAACATTAAAAAAACACTAAACCTATGATTCTTAATCAGCTTCTTATTATGAGCACTGTGGTCCTGTATGCACTCACAGTTTTAGTTAATTAAAGGAATTTCTTTATTTGTATTTTTGTCATTGCTTTTCTCACTGGTCTATGGGTATTGGGGGTAAGTTGAGTGAAGATGAAGTCGGCACTTTCAATCCAGTTTGATTCAATACAGACCTAATGGAGAAATTAGAAGTTTGTGAATGTTAAAAAGTAAATAATACCTAAAAATGTCTTTTGTTTGACTATTTCTTATTTATTAATATTTAATATTGTAGAGAATAATTTAAGGGCCTTGAGCCAGTTTAAGGCCTTAAAGTCTGTGTAAAGTCAATTCATTGATTTACTTCTAAACATATTATACATGTTGGAAAATGGTTACAAACTTTCACATGTGAAAAGGTTGATAACTATGCAGTACTGAATTGTGGAGATAGAGCCTTAAACTGTTTCTCACTCTCTCATTTTTCCTGATTTTCTGAGCCTGCAAAAAAGGGCTACTCTGTGACGCAGTGGTATGACCATCTGACCTTGGCCCCTTCCCCTACTATATAATGACACTTTTCCACTACACAATTCCAGCACGCCTCGCCTCACCTCGGTACGGTTCCAGAACAGACCTTTTCCATTACAAAAAAGTACCTACTCAACGTGGGCGGGGTCGTCATAGCACGGCTCCGCGAAACTGCCGTGACTTCGTTTTATACGTGACACAAAACACATAAACAATGGAGGACATTGAGGCAGTGGTGTACTTGCTGCTGTATGAGGCTTTTTTTTTCAAAGCAAGAAAATTGAGCCGTATAGCTGTAACTATGGTAACGCTGTTACCGGTATTTAAAAATGCCGGGTTTGATTCTTGTGTGGGACGGCTCATGACTCTTCCAGCGACAACTACCAATCAGCGGCCAGCAGTGTGTAGACGTCACATTTTAGTACCGGCTTGGCTCGCTTGGAACCTCACCAGACCAGGTACTAAAAAAGGACCAGGTACCAGGTACTATCCCTAGTGGAAACGCAAAAAGAACCGAGGCGAGTCGAGTCGAGGCGAGTCGTGCTGGAACTGTGTAGTGGAAAAACGCTATAAGGCTCCTCAGTGGTTAACCTGCAAATTATTGTTACTACATCTAACACTACGTCTACAGTTAGCCATTTAGCTGAGTTAGCCACCGAGCTAGCGCCAGAAAGCTCTCAGACATAGTGTCCATGTTTCGAGTAGAGGTGGTGACTTTGATTGACAGGTGACACTCGGTAGGGGGCGGGGTTTCAGCTAACTCGGCGGGCACGCCCACAGCGTTTGGGAGCAGAGACAGAGGCTGATTTTTACACAACTTTAATTTATGTAATTATCATAAATTAACTGCCACACAGAGGGTCTGGGGCCTTGGGACAGTTGATGAACTTGCTAGCGTAGCTAGTATGGATCAAGCTCCAAAACCTCTGGATCCTACATTTCCCATAATACAACTTGATAGCACATTTCATTAAACCCTTTCTGCCTCATTTTACACATTATGCCGACGTCTTTCACACTCCATACCCCCAGGTACACATACCTGGGGGGTATATTTACCTCAAAATTTGCAGTCTCTAAGCTTAAACTGAGAAACCCCAATGACATCATCAGGTTTTTTTAACTTCTAAATGCTCCCTGCAGAGCCACTGAAGACATCATAGAACTGTTTCCACATGTTGAGTAGTACTCCAAATGACAAGTACACTTATCTTGATGTTTAAAATCAGTGTCCCTTTATTTCTCAGTACATATTTAGTCAGGGTGGACTTGTGTTTTGCAATAGGATGCCAAAATTCAGCCATGAGGTTTTGAATTTCAAAGTCAGGATTTTGAAATAATCAGTATGATTGAGGAAATATAAAATATTAAGTGATTGCCTAGTTTTTGCATTATTTAGTGGTTAAACTACTACTACTAAATTGCATCCTAGATATGTACAGTATACAGACAGTAGAGAGAGTAGAGGACTAGTGTGAGGACTAGGCTCTGTACTGCATGACACTTGAAGTTTCACTGCACAGAGCAACGTCGTAGTGGCTTTTTATAATCCCCAAACGATTCACTTCCTGAGCTGACACAGACTGGCAGCAGGAGTGGCTGCTGTCGTGTTGTGCTCCGTTGCAGCGTTATTGCGCCAAGCTGCCTTGGCCGGGGATATTTTTGGCTCCCACCTTGTCTTAATCCTGTCGTGATTCTCCAATGGATTATTCATGCTTCCTCTCTCCTCCCCTCCTGCTCATCACACCTCCTAACCCCCTCTCTTTCTCACCTTCTCTCTCCTCCCTCTTTTTTTTTCACACTTCCCCCTTCTTTAGTCCTGAGCGCCTTCTTTCAACACCACCACCAGGACCACCAGTCCTCCCCTTTGTGTCATCTCTATAATGCCTGTCTATCAGTTTTCTATCAGTGTGAGAAAAAAGTGAGTGAGAATACTCTGTGAAACTTTATTAATCATTTTATTTACAGTTTGTTTGTTTTATGTACAGTTTGTAACACTGTGGAAGATGGCTAATAAATGATGATAGAAAGCAGCAAGACAAAAAAAGGAGTGGAAATATGTCCAGGCTCAGAGGTTTCCAGGTGACTATACAGTCATTCTATACAGTCATTCATCTTAAACTGTTTGCTCAAATGTTGCAAATCTCTGACCTTCACTCTGAGTCCTGGTCATTGCTCTTTGAGATTACAGCCAAGTTTAGCTAAATGTAAAGACTATTTTCTTTCATTTTTGGTTTTCTGTCCACACTAAGCCAGCTTTTTTTCCTGAAATCATGCTGGATGAAACTGTAAAGACCAGCTGTCTATTTATCATTTTTAATATATAAACAATGACTCAATACAAACATGGGCATTAAGCTGTATATATGCAGGGAATTACTGTTTGCCTGGTTAACATGTAGCTTTTATACAGAGACCCTTGAAAACAAAATATAGTGATGTGGAAATAATAATGGAAGAAGTATTAACTCAATCATTACATTCAAACGACAAGACTTTTGCTTCAGAAAAAGAGTTGGAAAAGAATATAATGTCATTTGTTTTTTCCACACTCAATGAAAGCAAGGATAAATAATCAATATCAGACCATTTAAATGATTGTTCTACAACACATGTCCTCTCCTGTATGCTACACACAATAGGATGACAATCAGCCAGATGTGTTGTGAGAGATAACTTATTTTTCAACAGCTAAAGAAAAGGAATATAATAATAATATTATTAATAATAATATAATATATAATAAAGGAAGCACAAAAAATAAAACTAAAATCGAAAAAACAACATACATATGATTCACATATGATGTCCTTTTAGATACAGTGTTATATCAAATATAGTAATATTTACTGTTACATACAATAATCTTCTGCTCTTTAAGCGTGTTGCATTGCCCAGCTGCTATCAGTGTTCTTTATACTGTATTTAACTCCCCCAAAATCTTCAAGAAATTCAAGTTTGGATTGAAGGCATCATCGCATCTGCTCATAACCAGCAACATACCTGTCTGCATGATACAGCTGCAACACCAACAATGTGTCAATACTTCTGCATGTATTAGCCCTCTAACAGAGGCTGAATATTAGTAGCCAGTAATATTCTGACCCAAACCAACAGATACACGTCACTACACGGTAATACACAGTAATACATAGTAATACACAGTAATACATAGTAATACACAGTAATACATAGTAATACACAGTAATACATAGTAATACATAGTAATACATAGTAATACACAGTAATACATAGTAATACATAGTAATACATAGTAATACACAGTAATACACAGTAATACATAGTAATACACAGTAATACACAGTAATACATAGTAATACACAGTAATACATAGTAATACACAGTAATAAATAGTAATACACAGTAATACATAGTAATACACAGTAATACATAGTAATACACGATAATACATAGTAATACATGGTAATACACGGTAATACACAGTAATACATAGTAATACACAGTAATACATAGTAATACACGATAATACATAGTAATACACGGTAATACACAGTAATACATAGTAATACATAGTATTACATGGTAATACACAGTAATACATAGTAATACATAGTATTACATGGTAATACACAGTAATACATAGTAATACATAGTAATACATAGTAATACACAGTAATACATAGTAATACACAGTAATACATAGTAATACATAGTAATACATAGTAATACACAGTAATACATAGTAATACATAGTAATACATAGTAATACACAGTAATACACAGTAATACATAGTAATACACAGTAATACACAGTAATACATAGTAATACATAGTAATACATAGTAATACACAGTAATACATAGTAATACATAGTAATACATAGTAATACACAGTAATACACAGTAATACATAGTAATACACAGTAATACACAGTAATACATAGTAATACACAGTAATACATAGTAATACACAGTAATAAATAGTAATACACAGTAATACATAGTAATACACAGTAATACATAGTAATACACAGTAATACATAGTAATACACAGTAATACATAGTAATACATAGTAATACATAGTAATACACAGTAATACATAGTAATACATAGTAATACATAGTAATACACAGTAATACACAGTAATACATAGTAATACACAGTAATACACAGTAATACATAGTAATACACAGTAATACATAGTAATACACAGTAATAAATAGTAATACACAGTAATACATAGTAATACACAGTAATACATAGTAATACACGATAATACATAGTAATACATGGTAATACACGGTAATACACAGTAATACATAGTAATACACAGTAATACATAGTAATACACGATAATACATAGTAATACACGGTAATACACAGTAATACATAGTAATACATAGTATTACATGGTAATACACAGTAATACATAGTAATACATAGTATTACATGGTAATACACAGTAATACATAGTAATACATAGTAATACATAGTAATACACAGTAATACATAGTAATACATAGTAATACACAGTAATACATAGTAATACATAGTAATACATAGTAATACACAGTAATACACAGTAATACATAGTAATACACAGTAATACACAGTAATACATAGTAATACACAGTAATACATAGTAATACACAGTAATACATAGTAATACATAGTAATACATAGTAATACATAGTAATACACGGTAATACACGGTAATACATAGTAATACACAGTAATACATAGTAATACATAGTAATACACAGTAATACACAGTAATACACAGTAATACATAGTAATACATAGTAATACACAGTAATACATAGTAATACATAGTAATACACAGTAATACATGGTAATACATAGTAATACACAGTAATACACAGTAATACACAGTAATACATGGTAATACATAGTAATACATAGTAATACACAGTAATACACAGTAATACATAGTAATACATAGTAATACACGGTAATACACAGTAATACACAGTAATACATAGTAATACACAGTAATACACAGTAATACATAGTAATACACAGTAATACATAGTAATACACAGTAATACACGGTAATACACAGTAATACACGGTAATACACAGTAATACACAGTAATACATAGTAATACATAGTAATACACAGTAATACACAGTAATACACAGTAATACACAGTAATACACAGTAATACACAGTAATACACAGTAATACACGGTAATACACAGTAATACATAGTAATACATAGTAATACACAGTAATACACAGTAATACATAGTAATACATAGTAATACACAGTAATACACAGTAATACACAGTAATACACAGTAATACACAGTAATACACAGTAATACACAGTAATACACAGTAATACACAGTAATACACAGTAATACACAGTAATACACAGTAATACACGGTAATACACAGTAATACACGGTAATACATAGTAATACACAGTAATACACAGTAATACACAGTAATACATAGTAATACATAGTAATACACAGTAATACACAGTAATACACAGTAATACACAGTAATACATGGTAATACATAGTAATACATAGTAATACACAGTAATACACAGTAATACATAGTAATACATAGTAATACACGGTAATACATGGTAATACATAGTAATACACAGTAATACACGGTAATACATGGTAATACATAGTAATACACAGTAATACACAGTAATACACAGTAATACACAGTAATACACAGTAATACACAGTAATACACAGGAGTTATATTTGACCAGGATCTGTCCTTTAATTCCCACATAAAACAAATTTCAAGGTCTGCCTATTTTCATCTGCGTAACATTTCAAAAATCAGACATATTCTGTCTCAAAATGATGCTGAAAAACTAATCCATGCATTTGTTACTTCTAGGCTGGATTATTGTAATTCATTATTATCAGGCTGCCCTAACAAGTCTCTAAAGACTCTCCAACTGGTCCAGAATGCAGCTGCACGCGTTCTGACAAAAACTAGAAAGAGAGATCACATTACTCCTATTTTAGCTTCACTGCATTGGCTTCCCATAAAATCAAGAATAGAATTTAAAATCCTTCTCCTCACTTTTAAAGCTCTTACTGGTCAGGCTCCATCATACCTTAAAGAGCTCATAGTACCTTATGTACCTACTAGAACACTGCGCTCCCAGAACGCAGGCCTACTTGTGGTACCTAGTATCTCTAAAAGTAGAATGGGAGGCAGAGCCTTCAGTTATCAGGCTCCTCTCCTGTGGAACCACCTCCCAGATTCGGTCCGGAGGGCAGACACCCTCTCTACTTTTAAGAGTAGGCTTAAAACTTTCCTTTTTGATAGAGCTTATAGTTAGCAAGCTCCTAGTTTATGCTGCTATAGGCTTAGACTGCCGGGGGACTCCTACCCCCATGATGCACTGAGCTCCTCTCTCCTCCTCTCTCTCTCTCTCTATCCATCCATCTATATCCAATAACATTCATGTACTATTAATGCATTCAGTAACCTACACTTCTTCCCCGGAGTTGTCTGTGCTTTCTCATCTCACAGGTAATCTGGGCCTGTAGACGTCCGGATGACAGATTCCAGTCCCGGACCTTCTAGCCTCAATGTTTATTTTCAATGTGCTACTCTCTCTCTCCTATTCTTGCTCTCTCTCCTCTCTACCCCAACCGGTTGAGGCAGATGGCCGCCCACTTTGAGCCTGGTTCTGCCTGAGGTTTCTTCCTGTTAAAAGGGAGTTTTTTCTTGCCATTGTCGCTAAATGCTTGCTCATGTGGGAATGTTGGGTCTCTTTAAAATTAAAACTTGAAGAGTACGGTTTAGAACCTGCTCTATGTGTAAAGTGCCTTGAGATAACTTTGTTGTGATTTGGCGCTATACAAATAAAGATTGATTGATGATTGATTGATAATACACAGTAATACACAGTAATACATGGTAATACATAGTAATACACAGTAATACACAGTAATACATAGTAATACATAGTAATACACAGTAATACACAGTAATACACAGTAATACACAGTAATACACAGTAATACACAGTAATACACAGTAATACACAGTAATACACAGTAATACACAGTAATACATAGTAATACACAGTAATACACAGTAATACACAGTAATACATGGTAATACATAGTAATACACAGTAATACATGGTAATACATAGTAATACATAGTAATACATAGTAATACATAGTAATACACAGTAATACACAGTAATACACAGTAATACACAGTAATACATGGTAATACATAGTAATACACAGTAATACACAGTAATACATAGTAATACACGGTAATACATGGTAATACATAGTAATACACAGTAATACATGGTAATACATAGTAATACACAGTAATACATGGTAATACATAGTAATACACAGTAATACATGGTAATACATAGTAATACACAGTAATACATAGTAATACACAGTAATACACAGTAATACACAGTAATACATGGTAATACACAGTAATACATAGTAATACACAGTAATACACAGTAATACATAGTAATACATAGTAATACACAGTAATACACAGTAATACACAGTAATACACAGTAATACACAGTAATACATAGTAATACATAGTAATACACAGTAATACATAGTAATACATAGTAATACATAGTAATACACAGTAATACATAGTAATACATAGTAATACACAGTAATACACAGTAATACACAGTAATACATAGTAATACATAGTAATACATAGTAATACATGGTAATACATAGTAATACATAGTAATACATAGTAATACATAGTAATACACAGTAATACACAGTAATACATAGTAATACATAGTAATACATAGTAATACACAGTAATACACAGTAATACACAGTAATACACAGTAATACATAGTAATACATAGTAATACATAGTAATACACAGTAATACACAGTAATACACAGTAATACACAGTAATACATAGTAATACACAGTAATACATAGTAATACACAGTAATACATGGTAATACATAGTAATACATAGTAATACACAGTAATACATAGTAATACATAGTAATACACAGTAATACATGGTAATACATAGTAATACACAGTAATACACAGTAATACATGGTAATACACGGTAATACATAGTAATACACAGTAATACACAGTAATACACAGTAATACACAGTAATACATAGTAATACACAGTAATACACGGTAATACATAGTAATACATAGTAATACACGGTAATACACGGTAATACATAGTAATACACAGTAATACACAGTAATACATAGTAATACATAGTAATACATAGTAATACATAGTAATACACAGTAATACACAGTAATACACAGTAATACATAGTAATACATAGTAATACACAGTAATACATGGTAATACATAGTAATACACAGTAATACACAGTAATACATAGTAATACATAGTAATACACAGTAATACACAGTAATACACAGTAATACACAGTAATACACAGTAATACATAGTAATACATAGTAATACATAGTAATACACAGTAATACATAGTAATACACAGTAATACACAGTAATACATGGTAATACACAGTAATACATAGTAATACACAGTAATACACAGTAATACATAGTAATACATAGTAATACACAGTAATACACAGTAATACACAGTAATACACAGTAATACACAGTAATACACGGTAATACATGGTAATACATAGTAATACACAGTAATACACAGTAATACACAGTAATACACAGTAATACATAGTAATACATAGTAATACATAGTAATACACAGTAATACATAGTAATACATAGTAATACATAGTAATACACAGTAATACATAGTAATACATAGTAATACATAGTAATACACAGTAATACACAGTAATACACAGTAATACATAGTAATACATAGTAATACACAGTAATACATAGTAATACATAGTAATACACAGTAATACACAGTAATACACAGTAATACACAGTAATACACAGTAATACACAGTAATACATAGTAATACACGGTAATACACAGTAATACACAGTAATACATAGTAATACACAGTAATACATACTAATACATAGTAATACATAGTAATACACGGTAATACATAGTAATACACAGTAATAAACAGTAATACATAGTAATACATAGTAATACATAGTAATACACAGTAATACACAGTAATACACAGTAATACATAGTAATACATAGTAATACATAGTAATACATAGTAATACACAGTAATACATAGTAATACACAGTAATACATGGTAATACATAGTAATACATAGTAATACACGGTAATACACGGTAATACATAGTAATACACAGTAATACACAGTAATACACAGTAATACATGGTAATACATAGTAATACATAGTAATACACGGTAATACACGGTAATACATAGTAATACACAGTAATACACAGTAATACACAGTAATACATAGTAATACACAGTAATACATGGTAATACATAGTAATACACAGTAATACACAGTAATACACAGTAATACACAGTAATACACAGTAATACACAGTAATACATAGTAATACATAGTAATACACAGTAATACACAGTAATACATAGTAATACACAGTAATACATAGTTATACATAGTAATACATAGTAATACACGGTAATACATAGTAATACATAGTAATACACAGTAATACATAGTAATACATAGTAATACATAGTAATACACAGTAATACACAGTAATACATAGTAATACACAGTAATACACAGTAATACATAGTAATACACAGTAATACATAGTAATACATAGTAATACACAGTAATACATAGTAATACACAGTAATACACAGTAATACATAGTAATACATAGTAATACATAGTAATACACAGTAATACACAGTAATACATAGTAATACACAGTAATACACAGTAATACACAGTAATACACAGTAATACATAGTAATACACAGTAATACACAGTAATACATAGTAATACACAGTAATACATAGTAATACACAGTAATACACAGTAATACATAGTAATACATAGTAATACACAGTAATACATAGTAATACACAGTAATACACAGTAATACATAGTAATACATAGTAATACACAGTAATACACAGTAATACACAGTAATACATAGTAATACATAGTAATACACAGTAATACATAGTAATACACAGTAATACACAGTAATACATAGTAATACATAGTAATACACAGTAATACACAGTAATACATAGTAATACACAGTAATACATAGTAATACACAGTAATACATAGTAATACACAGTAATACATAGTAATACATAGTAATACACAGTAATACACAGTAATACACAGTAATACACAGTAATACATAGTAATAAATTGTAATACACAGTAATACATAGTAATACACAGTAATACATAGTAATACATAGTAATACACAGTAATACACAGTAATACACAGTAATACACAGTAATACATAGTAATACATAGTAATACATAGTAATACATAGTAATACACAGTAATACACAGTAATACACAGTAATACATAGTAATACACGGTAATACACAGTAATACAGAGTAATACATGGTAATACACGGTAATACACAGTAATACATAGTAATACACAGTAATACACAGTAATACATAGTAATACACGGTAATACACAGTAATACATAGTAATACACGGTAATACACAGTAATACATAGTAATACACAGTAATACACAGTAATACATAGTAATACACGGTAATACACAGTAATACATAGTAATACACAGTAATACACAGTAATACACAGTAATACATAGTAATACATAGTAATACACGGTAATACACAGTAATACAGAGTAATACATGGTAATACACGGTAATACACAGTAATACATAGTAATACACAGTAATACACAGTAATACATAGTAATACACGGTAATACACAGTAATACATAGTAATACACGGTAATACACAGTAATACATAGTAATACACAGTAATACACAGTAATACATGGTAATACACGGTAATACACAGTAATACATAGTAATACACAGTAATACACAGTAATACACAGTAATACATAGTAATACATAGTAATACACAGTAATACACAGTAATACACAGTAATACACAGTAATACATAGTAATACATAGTAATACACAGTAATACACAGTAATACATAGTAATACATAGTAATACATAGTAATACATAGTAATACACAGTAATACATAGTAATACACAGTAATACATAGTAATACATAGTAATACACAGTAATACACAGTAATACACAGTAATACACAGTAATACATAGTAATACATAGTAATACACAGTAATACACAGTAATACATAGTAATACATAGTAATACATAGTAATACATAGTAATACATAGTAATACACAGTAATACATAGTAATACACAGTAATACATGGTAATACATAGTAATACATAGTAATACACGGTAATACACGGTAATACATAGTAATACACAGTAATACACAGTAATACATAGTAATACACGGTAATACATGGTAATACATAGTAATACATGGTAATACACGGTAATACACGGTAATACATAGTAATACATAGTAATACACAGTAATACACAGTAATACACAGTAATACACAGTAATACATAGTAATACATAGTAATACACGGTAATACACAGTAATACACAGTAATACACAGTAATACATAGTAATACATAGTAATACACGGTAATACATGGTAATACATAGTAATACACAGTAATACACAGTAATACATAGTAATACATAGTAATACACAGTAATACACAGTAATACACAGTAATACACAGTAATACACAGTAATACATAGTAATACATAGTAATACACAGTAATACACAGTAATACATAGTAATACATAGTTATACATAGTAATACATAGTAATACACGGTAATACATAGTAATACATAGTAATACACAGTAATACATAGTAATACATAGTAATACATAGTAATACACAGTAATACACAGTAATACATAGTAATACACAGTAATACACAGTAATACATAGTAATACACAGTAATACACAGTAATACATAGTAATACATAGTAATACATAGTAATACACAGTAATACACAGTAATACATAGTAATACACAGTAATACATAGTAATACATAGTAATACATAGTAATACATAGTAATACACAGTAATACATGGTAATACATAGTAATACACAGTAATACATAGTAATACATAGTAATACACAGTAATACACAGTAATACATAGTAATACACAGTAATACACAGTAATACATAGTAATACATAGTAATACACAGTAATACATAGTAATACACAGTAATACACAGTAATACATAGTAATACATAGTAATACATAGTAATACACAGTAATACACAGTAATACATAGTAATACATAGTAATACATAGTAATACACAGTAATACATAGTAATACACAGTAATACACAGTAATACATAGTAATACATAGTAATACATAGTAATACACAGTAATACACAGTAATACATAGTAATACATAGTAATACACAGTAATACATAGTAATACATAGTAATACACAGTAATACATAGTAATACACAGTAATACACAGTAATACATAGTAATACATAGTAATACACAGTAATACACAGTAATACATAGTAATACACAGTAATACATAGTAATACACAGTAATACATAGTAATACACAGTAATACATAGTAATACATAGTAATACACAGTAATACACAGTAATACACAGTAATACACAGTAATACATAGTAATAAATTGTAATACACAGTAATACATAGTAATACACAGTAATACATAGTAATACATAGTAATACACAGTAATACACAGTAATACACAGTAATACACAGTAATACATAGTAATACATAGTAATACATAGTAATACATAGTAATACACGGTAATACACAGTAATACATAGTAATACATAGTAATACACAGTAATACACAGTAATACATAGTAATACACGGTAATACACAGTAATACATAGTAATACATAGTAATACACAGTAATACACAGTAATACATAGTAATACACGGTAATACACAGTAATACATAGTAATACACAGTAATACACAGTAATACACAGTAATACATAGTAATACATAGTAATACACAGTAATACACAGTAATACACAGTAATACATAGTAATACACGGTAATACACAGTAATACAGAGTAATACATGGTAATACACGGTAATACACAGTAATACATAGTAATACACGGTAATACACAGTAATACATAGTAATACACGGTAATACACAGTAATACACAGTAATACACAGTAATACATAGTAATACACGGTAATACACAGTAATACATAGTAATACACAGTAATACACAGTAATACACAGTAATACACAGTAATACACAGTAATACACAGTAATACACAGTAATACATAGTAATACATAGTAATACATAGTAATACATAGTAATACACAGTAATACACAGTAATACACAGTAATACATAGTAATACACAGTAATACACAGTAATACATGGTAATACACGGTAATACACAGTAATACAGAGTAATACATAGTAATACATAGTAATACACAGTAATACATAGTAATACACAGTAATACACAGTAATACACAGTAATACATAGTAATACACAGTAATACATAGTAATACACAGTAATACACAGTAATACACAGTAATACACAGTAATACATAGTAATACATAGTAATACACAGTAATACACAGTAATACATAGTAATACATAGTAATACATAGTAATACATAGTAATACACAGTAATACACAGTAATACACAGTAATACATAGTAATACATAGTAATACACAGTAATACACAGTAATACATAGTAATACATAGTAATACATAGTAATACACAGTAATACACAGTAATACACAGTAATACATAGTAATACATAGTAATACATAGTAATACACAGTAATACACAGTAATACACAGTAATACATAGTAATACATAGTAATACACAGTAATACACGTCATGTCAGCTTGTGTGTATTTTTCTGTGGTGTGAGTATTATGTAAGCTTCTGTTTGACTTTTGTTGCAGTTATACATTATATACGTTATATCATGAATCTCAGATGATCAACATCAGCTATGTGAAATGACACAGACCTTCACAGCAGCAGCAGCAGCAAATGAGCAAGCAGTCTTCCATAAGCGCAAACATATAGGTGATAAATGATCAGCATCAAGGACCTCCTGGATGTCCTAGCTTAATCATCTCAGCTGATTTATTGTTATGAAAAAAAATAAAAAAAATAAATGCAAATGCGAAATCACCTTGGTCAAAGTATTATCCTGAATCCTTTATTTCCCCCGATGCTTTTCACAGGAATATTTGACTGATATCACTCAGCACATTACAATACAGCCCACTTCTGGCAATCAAAACACTGCAAAGATGTGGGATAGAATTTGAGCCCAGGCTAGCATATACACCACCGATCAGACCAGCCAGATATAGAACCATAGTGAGTTGACAATGTAAGGGAATGTCTCAGTTTCAATTTATTAGAAGACGGATGCTTTTGAATGCTCTGAATATCTTTTTCTACTGCCTGCTATGTTGAAGCTATAAATAGTATGCATATGATGAATCTTTTATACTTGACAGAACAAAAACAAAACAAAACACGATTTTCATTAAAAAGGTTTTTGTCTATGAAACATGTGTGAGTGACTTTTGTTGTTGTTTTACAATTGTCTGTTAAATTGCAGTAGTACATTTCCACCAACAAGCAATGAGCATAAAGTACAGTACAGCTGTAGACTGATCAGTGGATATTATCTTGGGCTCGTAACTTCATTATTTCATTATCTTGAGATATCAGACTGTGTAACGACTGCGTATTTAGATCAGTGTAATTATCTCTCATGATTGTGAGATTATTACAGTACATTTTTAATCACAAAAGTATTACATTTTTTAAATTAGAGTAAAAGTTTATTTTTTTCAACATCGCACTTAAAGCTGTCATAAGCAACATTTCTATGGATTAACATCAGTTTACTGTACAAGTAATAGGTAATAGTTTTGTGGCCAAAGGTGAGCTGTATATGTTAAAAACTACATCACATCATTCAATGGGACATTTTGACTTGTCGTAGTTGGTAAGGGTTAGGGTTTGACATTAACAACGGCTGTTGTATAGTAACACATGGCAGTGTGACAGTGAACCAGCATGTGCAATTCCATGACCTTGAATCTGAAGCAGCTCAATGGAATTCAGCCATCGTTCATTTAATCAACAGCAATCACTGATTCTAGCCAGCAAAAGGTAGGAGTTAAAGGAACATCATTCCTTACAAAGTATTTAAGGAGAACATATTGTGAACATTTACAGCTCTATATTTATATTCTGGGACTCTGTTGGAATATCTTTGCATAATTTAAAGAAATAAAACTCCCTATCATATACAAACCCTTCAATTCAGCCTCTGTCTGGAACAGGCCATTGTTTTTACTGCAACTCTGGACATTTTCTCCAGAACTCTCTGTTTTAGGTGACCTAAAATGGACATTTTTTTTCAGCAATGCTGTTTTGATTATGTGACCCTCAAGGTAAACGTGTATGTTATGAGGCCTATGTATGGTTCCAGGTGATTGTCTGTTGGCTTTGTGTGCAGCTGTGGGTTCTTGTATTTGTTTTTCACACCAGTTAAGCCAATCGCCAGATTGCCAGTATGTGTCCATGTTTTACTACTGCTGCTTTCATTAGAGACCAGCCTGTTGTAGTAAACCTGACAGTCTGGTAAAACTGAAGACTTACCGGCCCTGAAGGAATCACAACCCACCGACTGTTTTTTATTCTTTTTAACTGTAAACAAGAGGCAGCTATGGTTACCTAATTAATCACACAATTACAAAAAAATAAAGTTTGACATTTCAGGGGGGAAAAATAGCATGCTCTCAACCAAACTCAATCTCATGCTAAGATGCTAACAGTGCTGGGTAAAAAATGTGAAACAAATAATATTTGTTCCCCTCATTATTATCTAATGCGGTTCTTAGACTATCATGTTTCCATAACAAAATATGATGAATATTAGAAAATATAGTTTTCCAACATAAGCATCAGTGTTGCCAAGTGAAAACCTTTAAACTCCAATCTGTTGAAATGTCCTTGAATGGAAGCCCATTTCTGCTGGAAAAACTAAACAAAACATGAAAAGTGAGACATAAGTCAAAATGATAAGACACAAACTAAGAATTTAGCTATTTTAAGTTAGAATCATAATATTATCTAAACATTTTAGGTAGTAAATCTCCAATTCGGTTACTGGCATTTCCCTGAGGTGTGCTGAGGTTATTTGCTCAAGAGTAATGGATTAGATTGATGTGCCATTGCTATGGACCTTCCAAAGGCCCCCCCTATATAAACCTCTCTGAAATCACACAAATCCCTTTTTTCATGTTTTTGTTCATCTATTGTGAACAATTATTCTAAATAGTTTTAGTCCAGTGTAAATCAGGAGTTGAGTTAGATACTGAACAGAGCTCACACCGTCCCACAGTTGTATCTTATCTGTGTGTATAAAATACAAGGTCACAGTCAGGTGAAAAATGAAAGGAACAAGTTGGATGAATGTGTGGAATAAAATAATAAATTCAGATGCTTCTATGGCATACAGAGCACAAAGGGTCACCGCAGAGAAGCAATGAATCTGTATTACAGGTACGAAGACACTTTATGGCAGGTTTTACTTTAATTTCATGCGTCTGCATTTCCATTCAGTCAATGTATTTTGGTATTTTTGACCCATGCAGGCGGAGAGAGGAATGACATTCCCACATCTGTTTCTAAATTTATTATGCTACAGGAAAGCTCATCGGTACTAATTACAAAAGCCAATCAGATAATGAAAATAGTCCATCTGGCCCAGCGAAGGGGGAGGTGAAATAGGCAAGTGAGAGGAGTGAAAGGACTACTGGCAGAGAGAGAGACAGAGATAGCAGCTGAATTCTTTTCAATCTGACACCTTTTTTTCTCCCCTCCAAACTCCTTCTCACCTTCTCCAGCTTGCATCCTCAAGAAATGTAATATGCATGGAATCCCTGGATTTTATCTGCCCCTTATCATCCCCTCCAGACTCCTGCTATGCTACTACGGGTGTGATCACTGCTACTACAACAGCAGCAAGGCCACCACTGCAGCCTGCACCACCACCAACACCACCACCAACACCTGCACTGCAAGTTCACATTGGGGCTCCTGCATGCATGCAATGGCGAGGTCCCCTACCAGCCACACTTCCTTTCCTCCCCTCCACCCACATAGGAACACAAGAAGAGCGGAACGGTTAAATGGAAAATGAGGGAGAGGGTATCTCTTTGAGTGTTGGTATCACATACATGGGGGAGGGGGGGGGGGGAGGGGGGGTTATGAGAGGAATAACTGTGGAGAGGAATAGATGAATGAAGGTAAAGGGAGATATCGTGCAGCATGGTGTGCTGGGAGTGTCTGTGATATCTCTTAATAGCCTGTTTCCATTTATCAAATCTCATCAACTCAAAGCAGCTGTGACTTTACGAGCGTGTATGGAAAAATATTCTAACACTGGAGAAGGACAAAAAACTGCACAGGCTCCATTTCAGGTCAAATCAATTCAGAGATTTGCTTTCATTTACAGCGGTGATGCTGAGGCTGCATGCTATGGGCCTGAGCAGCCTTTACACTTCAAAGAAAGAGCGGTTGCTCCCCCTAGAGGCTTTTCTGCACTCAACTGACTCAATTTCAATTTGATATAGTGTATATACATACTACTCATTGCCTTTGTAGGAGCCTGTGAGATATGTCTTTGACTTTCTTTTTTTAACTGATAATGTTATCAATAATAATAATAACAATAATAATAATAATGTATTATTATTATTATTATTATTATTATTATTATTATTATTATTATAGTAGTAGTAGCAGTATTTAGTGTCTCATTTTTGCAGATTTGAATAGAACAAAATAATAGAATAGAACAGTTTACTGTCTGCTAGGCGGAACATTGTTATGGTCATGTTGCTGTTTAATAAAACAGTAAATCACCTCACATAACAACAGCATTGATAATGTGAATACCAGGAAAATTATATTTAAAAAATACAAAGAAAGCTCACAATTTCAAGGCAAATACCTTCAGGGAATAGCGATTTAATTTAATTTGTTCAGCTTATTACAATAATGATGATTTTACATAATCACATTTCAGTAGTTTACTGTGACAGTGACTCAAATCTGTGTGCAGCATGACATTCTGAGCTGATAGATAACACTAGAGATTGATTTATTGGCATAATTAAATGTTTCACTTTAAATGCAGAGAAATTCTGATCATTTAGATTTATAAGGTCTAACTTGTAATTGTTACATACATCAGAGAATATTAAAACACAATATTTAAGAGAACATTTGAAAAGAGAAAAGAATCTAATTTAAATCTTTAAGAATTGAGCATGCCAACTCTTGTTTTAGACAGTCTTTGTTTCCACAGACGTTGTGTAGACTACCAGGATCTGGAGAGCAAAGGGTCCCTCCAGCTGGCTCTGTGGCTTTCTGAGTCATTTATTGGCCACATAAATGACCCTCGCCAGCTTGCTTCTGCATCTACCACAATACCATTGAAACATCTCAAATGTTTGCACAGTAGCAGAGGCAGACTGTACATCGGGAGCACCGATGGTGGCCTGATAGTCGTTCTGGCCTGACTAACAGTCAACTTCACCAGCAACAATATAGCAAAGTAAGAATGAGTGCCCGGACCAATCAAATCCACTTATCTGGCTTACATAATCACGCCACTCTGCGACGCACAGCAATCAAAAATATTACAGCTCTGCTGTCTTAAATCTGAGATGTTATTCAAGTCGCGAGAAATGGAAGGACAGAAGAAAAGGAAAGGTGGAGCAGAGAGAGACAGGGACAGAAAACGCAAAGCCCTGCCACTGATGCAGCTAAATATAGTAAAATAAGTGACATGTTCACCAGCAGGTCAGTCAAGAAGGTTGAAGCTTTCGTTTTTTATCATTCAATCACATCCTTTACAACAGTATTATTCATCATATGGATTCTTCTTTCATAGAGATTGTTGTTAAATTAGTGAGATAAGTTGTTGACAACTCTCCACCACTGCCTGTCTGTGTCTCAGCTGTTCACACGCTGAGAGAGAGGAGAGGAGCAGTTAACGTTAGTCTCTGCTGCAGTTTGTTGTCATTAATAGTCTTTTTCATTTGATTCATTTTGCAAATATACAGGGAGGACTGAAATAGGATATAGCTGCATATAGCTCTGTTTCATTTATTTCAAAGTAGGCCTACACATGCCAGTGGATTTGTTTTAGGGTTCACCCATAACATTTAAATACAGGGTTTTCAATGAAAATCCTGTATTCAAATAGAGAACTTCTTGGTCACTCCCAAATTTCGTTTAACCGTTATATCAACAAATAGGGTTAGAATACAACATTAGAAGTCTGCATGAAAAGGGTGGCCTGGAATGGCATCAAAGCCTGAATTATTGTCCCAGTCCGCCCCTGCACAGTAGTGTAATACAGTATATAGTATTTTGGTGGAACTAGCTGTCCATGGAAATGAGGATAACATACATGTATGTTGGTGTATGTTAAGGCCCTTAACATACACCAACATAAAATAGGTTTTATATTTTGCCCTTAACTTAAGAGCAAATTATTATTAATGCTTGTTAATGCCTCTGTGCTCTAACTCTTTGGAATTAATATACTTTGATTGAAACTCACTGGATGTTACTGTCAGTATTTTCCATATGCAAAAAAAATGCAGCAGGGTCAAAGGTTAGTATTACCCAGGAGAAGCTTTATCGTGAAGGTAATTGAATGGCACAACAAGATCACAATAACTCAGCATCATCTGACTGTTGCAGGTACAGTACCTCTCATTGTGCACTCTGCTCTCTGCAGTTTATGTTGTTCACATAATTAGCCACAAGAGGGCAGTGTGCATTGTGGTCTCCACAGTCTCCATCTCTCAATACCTGCAGAATATCCCTCATTTGATGTATTGTGTCATTATAGCATCTGATGCTGATTGTTACGGTTAATCGGGTCTTAGAATCTATTTTGCAGTTTTACAATTAAGCCGCTATTATTGTTAATGACAATAACACACAATACAACACATCCCAAGACTATTTCTATACTAGAAGATCATTTATGTAAACTTGATGTAATCAGGTAGTCAGTTAGAAAAAGTGTTCAGAAATCCAGACAAACAGCTGATAATGAATAAATAAAATCAATTACATAACTGCAACATCACATCCCTGTCTTGTGAAAAAAATAATCATGGTCTGTGCTGAGGATAACTTTTAAACAAACACACATCTTGAAATAGTGTTTAAAATATCAATGTTGTTAGTGCACATAAAAGACGAGGAGCTATTTCCAGCTTGGTCCCAAATGTTGGCCCACCCTGGTCTGTTTTTGTAGTTTAACAGAAGCTTCTTCTTAATGCTCCCTTCATTCTCCAGTTCTGTATTTAAGCTTGGCCTATTTCTGTTAACAGAATTTTCATTTTCTAAACAACATTACAGGTGTCACATGGGGTGGACAGTAATGGGAGACATTTAAATAGCCTGCTATTCAGTGCTTTCCATGAAGTTTAAAGATTCTGTCTCCAGTGGCCAATAGAGCTCTATTGATTAGGTCTGATCAATTCCTCAACCAGTAAGCCTAGTTTTAGGAAGATTAACTGGGGCTTTTCAACCTTTACAGACAGCACTCCCTGGATCCTTTTAACCTCTGATCAACTGTCTCTTTTTGGACCAACTATTGCTACAAATCAGTGTATTTAGTTTGTGTCACTCAACAGACATTCATGATTAACCAAACATGAACACAGTCATCTCTTAATTTTGAATTCCAATTTAACTTCAAACCTAACAAGATATAAAACCTGTAGGCAAATTTTCATCACTGAATATTGCATCTGTCTTTTCATCATCTCTCCTGTCCATATAGGCAATTCATAAAAATCTCTTCCTAACATGATTCCAACGGAAGTACCGGTGGAAAAAAATGGACAGTCCTCGTTTTGTGCAAAAATGTCTGAAGCTAATATGAGGCTTCTGCACTCAAATTAGTCAAATCAAGTGAATACAGTGTCATCAAAAGTTAGTCAATTTTGTGCAAAATTCCCTTGAATAACCATGCTCTGGCAGCTCTGAGTCTGCTCCCTCAGTGATGCTGTCATCAGATGAGGAATCTTCATCACATTCATCCACTTCAGATAAGGACTGTTCTGTTGAAGGTGATTTTTCTTTGGTGCAAATGTAAAATCTATGCAACCTCAGTTTGGTTTGTTCATAAAGGTTGCCTACATTGTCATCTGAATGAATTTGGTTTCTTTTAAAATCACAAACCTCGAAGGTAAAGTCTTCAGCTCTTCTTTTTGTTGAGAGCCTATCTGGGAAAAATTGCTGCATTACCATTTCCAAAATCTGAGATACAGTTGCTTTTTTCCCCACTGTAGCTTGTCTTGTTCCTCTGCCATTTTTGGTCCTCACTTGTCGGTATTCATTATTGCTAAAATGAAGCCATCCCAGTTCAATACTCCTGCCAGTCTTTTTTCCTGCATTATTTCTTTGACTTGCCACACCTTCACCTTGGAACACACCAGGTGTATCACACAGGATTTTCATTTTCATTTTCCGTGTTTCTATTTTATTTCTTAATTTCTGTAAAAGGGTCTGTTTATCTGTGCTGCACTTTGTTTGTCGACAGAAGGAGAGGACAGCTTCTCGGTCACCATATGAAGTGATATATTTTGCCATTTGTTCATCAGTCATGATGGATAGCACTGCCTTGTCAACCTACAAACACAAAATATTAGAAGAATTACTTGAAATGCTTACATTGAACATGAATGATAAACACACATATGCACACAAACAAAGCCAGCACTCCTTATTTCAAATACTTTCAATGTTCACCATGCAGCTATACAGATATTCTACACACAGATTTAGTTTTTTGTTTTTTTGAGAAGTTTCAGTCTGGTTTCAGCCCTGGCCATATCAGAGGCCTGAGGCTATCAGAACCATGGACAGTCGCTCCTCCCGCACTCGGTACAGAACCCGAGGGATGAGCGGAACCGGTGAGAAAGCGTACAGAAACATCTTGGGCCACGGACGATGTGCAAACGCGTCCACTCCCAGCAGAGGATTGTCTCGTGCGCTCAGACTGAACCACAGGACGCACTGTGCGTTCCCGCGTGCAGCAAACAGATCCACCTCGGCTCTGCCAAATCTGCACCAAACCTGGGAAACCAGCACGGGATGGCCCCTTGGCGGGGCCCTCCACTCGACATTATGTCCGCACCTCTGTTGAGTTCACCCGGTATATACGCTGCTCTGATGGACAGACAGTGTGCGTGTGTCCAGCATCAGAGCTGTCTCGCTATGTCCAGCAGCTGAGCGGATCGAACACCCCCTAGACGGTTTATGCAAGCTGCTGTAGCTTTGTTGTCTGTGTGAATCAGCACATGCTGATTGCGCAGCACAGGGGCGAAGTGCTGGACCACCTTCCACACTGTGAGAAGTTCCAGTGCATTTATGTGGAGAGACATGTGAGCTGGCCACCGGCCGCTCACTACCTGAGACAGATACGTCAAGCAGCAGGCGGTTGTACTTGTATTGAATCCCCTGAAACGAAAAGCGCAGGAACTACCTGTGCTTTGGAATGATGGGAATGTGAAAATATGCGTCTTTCAGATCCACTGACACACAGTAATCTCTGAGACGCACACATTCCAGCACTATCTTGATTGTCAGCATGTGGAAAGGTCTGACCATTATTGATTTGTTGAACAGGGACAGATCTAGGATGGGTCTCATCCCCCCCCGTTTTCTTGGAACCAGAAAGTAACAGGAGTAAAAACCCTGGTTATCCTCTCCGCGGGGAACTTTGGAGATTGCATTTTTCTCCAGAAGTTCCTGCAACTCTGACTGGAGAGCTAAACGCTGGTCCAGCGATGACAGGACCGTCTCCACAATCCCGTTGAAACAGGGAGGTGGAGAGGCAAATTGCAGGGTGTAACCCCTGCTTATCAGCCTGCTCATCCAGCTGTCCATCACGCAAACGCGCTGCCACACCGAGGAGCGCTCGGAGAGCAGGCGTACATTTTCCTGCTATGCTGTCGTTGTTACGGAAACGAGCTGCGACAGAGCCCTCGCCGCCGTCACCCGGGCTCCAGCTCTTCCGACTGGAAGAGGGGAGCAACAGAAAACCCCAGTATGTCTCTCGCAGAGGCCAGACGTTGTCCGCTGCCGCGGTGAAGAAATCCACCCGCCACTGCTTCTCTGCAGGAGGACGGAGCGCGCAGTAAGGACAGGAGGACCGTGGGGTGAAGGCCAAGCCAGCGTGCTGAGCTCCCAGGCAGACCTCGCAGCGGGTGTGGAGGTCGAAGTAGAGGACGCGGCCATCCGAGCAGGACGGACACGGCCTGTCGTCCCCCGAAGAGGCTACCGCCGCCGCCGACATGGTGAGTTATACTTTCTAGTTCTTTAATTTCTGTAGATCTTCTTAGAGTTTCTCAAGACTCTCAAGGCTGAAAGAAAATGGGAGCTGATTGTAGGTCAGCACGGTTATTTATACACTGTGTAGGTGGGGCCCCCCGTGGGGGGTTGTTGACTATTTTTTCTCAGGACTGCGCAGGTGCGCGAGGGATAAACCCAATAGCGATAGCTCTTAGAAGGCGTAGCCTATACTATATAGAACCCAAATAAAGGGTACTGAATTGCGTGCACAGTGCAGATTGCGCGTTTCGTTTGCGTGCGTTTTGTGGGTGATCTACGAAGAATAACTGCATGAATGAAAACAGGTGCAACAGGGTGGAGACAGCAGTATTTCACCCTTATGTACTGTTCATGTTCAGACTTTTCTCAATATCCCCTCATAATTAGTCTCTATACATAATTATGTGTGTCATTTTATGTATCAGCTGCACTAAAACATTTTTTGAAAGATGTAAAAATATTTCCATTTTTGTTTATTCTGGGTCATATGAAGATATGTTGTTGAATTTCTGGCTAAAAGAAAAGTTTTTAATGTTTTTTTCTTCTCTCCGATGTAAAAAATGGGTCAAATTCAACCCTGAACAGTATGTAAATGTTAAATGAGGGTTTTGTGTCTTAATGGAGAGTTTGGACAAGCAGAAAGCTGCAAGCGCAAAATGAAATTTGGTCAGGTTCTAGTGGAAGAGGTTAACTAATATATCTAGTGTAGCCAGGACAAGGGGGTCTGCTTTCCAGAAGTACAGATCTCTTATCTGTACTGTCCCCAAACAGAACAAGTGGACTTTCTCACCACAGGACTGAGTCAACATCGTAAAAGTCTGCAGACCCAACTCAGAAGATTAAACATTTCACACCCCTATAAAGACGGAGATTGTTGTTTGAAATTACTGAGACATCAAAGAAGACTCCACTTTCTGTCGTCTCAGAATAACTATGACTTGGAGTTTTACAACATATTCACTTTTGACTGAACTTTCACCCCAAAACCCCCCCGCTCTGCTAAACAAATGGCAGAAAGCCCCTCTTTTGTCTGTTTTGATAAGCAAACAAAAGTGTTTTTCTGACTCTCTGAGTAAAATTGTGTGTAAAACAAAATTCATTCAGAATCACCAGATATGATTTTGATATATATAAATGAGATACACGTTGATACTGTAATTACAGTTTTTCATTCATTCAACAAGTTAGTTCATTGTTTACTCCTGATGGTTTTTATCTGATCCACAAGTAATACTGATAGAACTCAAAGTATGTCAGCGGATATTCTGTGTTTGTGTCTGTATTAAAATGAATGATATGCTATACAGGATGAAATAACTCCAATGTGAACGATGATGTTGAATGGATTGCGTCAAACCGACTAAAAATAATTGATTAATCTGTTAATAACAATTTCTCCCCTTAAAATGTAATTCATTTAGCAAAAGGAGCGATTTGATTGGTTTGGGGCTGAGGCCAACCCTGGGCCACAGACCCTTGGCATAAAAACAGCTGGAGAAAGTAAGTTCTCTTCTAAATCTCTTCTGATCTCTTTCCTTTTTTTAGTTAACTTCTGTAACCTTTTCTAGCTCGTTTTTCTTAGCGTAGTCTTAGCTTCTTCTCCCTTCATTTCTCTTCATTTTTAACTTTTAACTCTAGTTCAAAACTCAGCCACAACTTTTTATATTATCAGTACGCTTTGAACTCCACTGAAACCGAATCACCTGGACCCCCGAGAGAGAGAGAGGCCTTCAGAGACCAACTGGAACAAGCAGCCTGAGTCAGGCCAGTTTGACCGGTTTCCTTCCAACAACCAATTCGAGGAACAACGGAGTCTTAACGAGATTGCATTGCTGAAACTCCGCCAGAATCCTGAATCACGGAAGAGCTGACGGTCCACCTTCATCAAGGAGGCTGAGCAACCCATCTCTCATTTTTAATCGGGCTGGTGTTAAACTGTGAGCATAACTGAGTTATGCTTAAAGTATTCCTTACTTTTAATCCCCTTTTAATATAATTACCATAGGACCTAAAACCTCCGTTTGATGCCACCATTCATCATCATATTTCATTCATTAGAACCATATATGGATGTCTTTTATTACCTTTGTTTTGTCCATTATTCACAATTTGCTTTATTGTATGTTTATCACTGTTAGTTAATAAAACCCTTACAATCATAGTCGATCGTGTGTGTATTGATTTGGAGTGAATATCAAGACGGTCCCTGACACCGTAGGATTCATAACTTTAGATGTTTGACTGATTCAGAAACGTATTGATTTATTAATCAGTATTATTTATTGAATAAAAGATTTATTGGACACACAAAAGTCCAATCAATCTTCCTTCATGAACAGAAGGTGGTGCCCCTGATAATATTACGAGAGCTAATTTTTGAATATCTTTAACGTCTTATTATAACTCATACTCAAACATATCAATTTGATATCATTCGAGAGAGATAGTACAGTTAACATCAAATCTCTGGACACACTATCTCCACCCTAACTTCTTGTGGCAATTTGCATCGGTCTTTGTCAATAAGTTATATTTATTATTAGTTAAATTATTTGCATAGAGAGTGCCCATTTTGCGCCGAATATGCCCTATGTCTTTATTATTGCGTATTTGGAATTGCAGTAATCCTAAAGTAACGGAAAGTAATCAAGTTACATTACTTTAATATTATGGTACTTGGATTAAGTTACTGACTACATTTTAACTAGTAACACATGATAGGATACCAGGACCACGAAGCTCCAAGCTGAAATTTTGTGTTTCACCGCTGCAGTGGGGTATGCCAATCCCTTTGTCATGGGGGTGATTTTGGTCTGACTTTGGGGGGTAACTCCAAGCTAACATCTGCACGATTTTCGGAAATGTAAAGCTCCAGAGAGCGTCGATGACAACTTACCAGACTTGTAGCCCACCTCCGTGGGATGCTCTTTGTGCTGTTTAAATAGGGTTTTGGCCTATTTTACTGTGGTTTTCTTCCACTTTTGTGGGCCCCCGCCGGCCGGCCTCGCGCCGCTGCTCGGGCAGCCGGTTCCTCCGGCCTGTGGGTTCGCCTCTATGGCCCGGGACATCCACGATGGGTTCGCTGCCTTTCCGTAAGTCCCGGGGCCGGCCGGTTTGTGGCGAGATCGAGACGCTCCGTCTGTGTCAGCGGTCCTTCAACGGAGCCCATCGCGGGGTTGTCGGGGACCTCGGCCGGGGCACGCGATGCGGCTTCCTGAAAACACAGAGTTTCTCAAACCCTCTCTCTGTCGTCTGCCGGTTAATCACTGGGTGCTGGGTTCAGGTGGGTTATTGTGGTTACAGCTGGCCACCCGCTCACCCCTCCGAGGCCTTGGCGAATGGGTTACTAGAGCGGAACACATGTCAAATGTTTATGCAAGACTAATGGAGAATTCATGAGGGACACAAACCTCCTGTGGATCTGAAGACAAAAACTTGACTCTCACGACTAAGAATGTCTGTGAAATTGTCAGTGAATTGTCATATCCGTAAGTCCTGGGGCCGGCCGGTTTGTGCTTTCTCCCAAGGCGCAGGTTGGGCGGGCGTTCCCGTGCTGACCAGTGACTGAGGGCTACCTGATTGATTCCTGAGAGTAGCAAAATTGGCTGGGCGCTAGTTATGATGCGTGTGCTTATCAGATTGATAATATCTATGGGGGTCCCCCGCCATGCTCCGAGGCCTTGGTGCCATGTGTAGCAGGTGTTTGTCTTTTAGTAATAAGGTGAAGGGATATTGTTATTATTTGGTGTTGTTTGTTTTGGTTTGGATAGCAGGTCACATGCATATGGGTTTGTTGACCGCCATTTTCTTTGATCACTGTGATTACTCTGATCATGCGTTCGTGCAGTAGGTAGTATCGTATTGACTTATTGTTGTGCAACTTTGTTGTCTATCCATCTATGTACTTGTTTATGTATTTGGTGTGCAAATGTGCAACTTTACCCCAACCGGTCGAGGCAGATGTTCTCCCACTTTGAGCCTAGTTCTGTCTGAGGTTTCTTCCTGTTAAAAGGGAGTTTTCTCGCCACTGTCGCCAAGTGCTTGCTCATGTGGCTGTGTTGTGTCTCTCGAAATTAATCTTAAAGAGTACGGTTTAGAGTACCAGCTGAAGATGCTGATCTGTTGAGGTTTCTCTGGGGATTTATTTATATAGCGCCTTTCAAAACAAAAGTTTAAGTGCTTTACAATAAAAACAGATAATGAAAGTAAAATATCAAAAGCAAAAATATAGACAATGTACAATAAAATAACAAGAATTTGATGCACTGCACTTTTAATGTCCAATGTGCAATATTAGTATGTCATGTAACATACCATCTCAATTTAACTGTGCAATATTTATATAAATATATATATAAATATAAGTATAATGCACGATAGGATCCCAAAACCACGAAGGTAGCATTCCAGGACCATATGATAGGGTACCAGGACCATGAAGCTCCAAGCTGAAATTTTTCTAAGTATTTCACCTTTGCAGTGGGGTTTGTCGAACCCTTTGGCAAGGGGATGATTTTGGTCTCACTTTGGGAGGTAAGTCCAAGCTACCATCTGCACGATTTCAGAAACCCAGTTTTCGGAAACGTAAAGCTCCAGAGAGCGACGCAGACAACCCACCAGACTTGTAGCCCACCTCCCTGGGATGCTCTTTGGGCTGTTTATAGAGGGTTTTTAGCCTCTTTTACTGTGGTTTTCTCCACTTTTGCCACACTGATCGATTGGCACGCAGGTGGTCGATAATTAAGAGCGCATGCCACATACGCAGCGGACCCCAGTTCGAATCCTGGCCGGAGGACCTTCGCTGCACGTCACACCCCTAGAAACATATCAATTTGATATCATTCGAATATGACAAAGTACATATAAATATGATAGGATCTCAGGACCATGAAGCTCAAAGCTGAAAAATGTCTAAGTGTAACACATGATAGGATACCAGGACCACGAATCTAGGATCCCAGTACCACGAAGCTCCAAGCTGAAATGGGGTGCATTAATGAACGGGCTAACCTGGGCTATAGCCCCAGGGCCTCCACCATGGGGGAGCCTCTAAAAATTGAGAATAATTATGTAGGCTAATGAACACTCGACCATAACGCACATGACGCTGCACTACAGTGACATCTGGTGGTAAAAGTGATGGGGATAGTGTGACACCAAGAGGCCCCCCTCCCCTCCTCCCATATCTTTCATGTTGATACAATGTAACAAAATCACACCATATATATATCCAACACGCAGCTTCGTAGACGGCACACAAAGCGAAAGGCAAGACAAACGACACATAGCCTAATAATTAGCGACAATTAAGCCTTCACACCCAAGTGGCGTTGTAATTGTTGTGATGTAATTGTGTGTGTGTGAGTGCATGTTGGCTCATTTTCAAAAATGAAATGCACATAGTTAATGTTAGGCCTACATACATTAAATAAATAAATGGCACAGAGATTAATCAGTTATTTGCTTACAATATGTTTGATTTGTTGCATAGCCTATGGAACAGTTATTATTAGCCAAAGTGAAGTATTGTGCTGATGTAATTGTGTGTGTGGGTGCAAGTGTGGGTGAGTATATGTTGGCTCATTTGCAAAAGTGAAATGCACATAGTTAATAGTACATACAATGGTACAAATAAATGGCACAGAGCCAAAGATGACCTCGTATTGACTTTTGATAGGCAAAATATAGTGTGTCAACCACTTAGGGATCGGGGGCTCATAAAGTCCTGTAGCCCAGGGGCCTCAAGTGATAAAAGTGGTAACAAAAAAAATATTACGAGAAAAACCGACATATGGGAGAGTATTTGTGACAAAGTCAATGCTGTTAGTAAAACCAAAAATATTCCACTCCAAAAATATTAACACATGTGGAAAAACTCTGTCCTGTGTGTATTCTGTCATTGTGCCTCCGTCTCCTCGTCTCTACAGTAACAAAAGTCATCTGGGTGCAGTGCACACCCGGTTAATACCTGTCCTTCAAAGGTTTTATTTATAGACACAGTAACCGTCAACAAAATGACCTTCAGGTTTGGTAAATCACAATGCGTGTGCTAAATAACACATTTGCATTTACTCCTCCCTGTATTTTGCGCACTTGCACATTACATATTCATTATGGAAAACTTACTAAATGGACAGTGCATATTATCTTGCACAGTTGAAAGACACAAACCTCAGTGCGCTGCGTTAGTAGAAGTAGAAGTTATAGGAGGCCAGGCAAGATGGGGGCCACATGCTTTGTGTTGAGTTCTGAGACAGGGTTTTTTTCTACCGATATACGAGAAATATTCACCAGTTGACGTATCATTATCTACAGAAGAAAAATCGGTTATGTCTACAGTCCAACAACATCGATGATTTGAAGGGCGATACAAACTTTTCAAGACCTGTTGCTATCAAGCTGCTAGCAAGGCTAAGAGTTAACTAAAGCTAATCACTGAACGATTCCCTAATGTCGACGTGAAACAGTCTCAGAAAGACTCCAAGGACAAGAAAGGGAATATTCTGATGAATTAAGGAGAGGAGGAAGCTGCACCTCTGGGTGCATCTCTGCTCGAAACCCCAATGTCCAGTCCCAACCCCCAAAAAAAGTGTGCAAGCCTCCAAGATGATGATGAAGAGGTATCAAATTCCGACATCTTAAAAGCCATTCATGATTTAGCTAGCAGATTTACTAGCCTTGAACAAAAATAAATAAATCAACAAGAATTCAACTGATATCAAAAACATTCAAGAAAACATGGAAGGGCTAAGATTCATGACGAAGACAACAAGTGAAAAAGTGCAAGCTGTAAAACGACGGCTTTCAGAGCAAGACAAGAAACTTGAGGATGCAGAGTGATACAGTAGGCGATGGAATCTAAGGCTCTGTAATCTTCCTGAAAAAGCCAACGAGACGATCGAAGACCTAAGGAAGGAAATCACCATCCCCATTGACAACTCCTCTGTTTCCCCCTCCACTCAGGTTAAGAGCCTGGGTGTCGTCCTTGACAGCTCTTTGTCATTCCAGACTCACATTAATAATGTTACCCGGTCAGCCTACTTCCATCATCGCAATATCAACCCCCTCCTTCTGTCCCTCACTTCCAACAGCGCTGCCATCCTGGTCCACACTCTAGTTACATCCCGCCTATACTATTGCAACTCCCTCCTCTTCGGTCTCCCCCACAAGTCCCTCCGTAAGCTCCAACTGGTCCAGAATTCAGCTGCTCGTATTGTCTCCAGAACTCCATCCATCAATCATATCACTCCTGTTCTTCAACAACTTCACTGGCTTCCTGTCAAATTTCACATAGACTTCAAAATCCTGCTTCACACTTTCAAGGCCATCCACAACCCCCGCCCCCCCGCCCCCCCATACCTCTCTGACCTCCTCCACATCAACACTCCCTCCCGGGCACTCAGATCAGCCTCCTCCATCAGCCTCACTGTTCCCTCTGCCCGTCTGTCCACCATGGGGTCCAGAGCCTTCAGCCGCTCTGCCCCCCGCCTCTGGAACTCCCTCCCCCCCCGACATCAGGAACATTAACTCTCTATCCATCTTCAAATCCCGTCTAAAAACCCACCTCTTCAAACTTTCATACTCACTTTAATTTGTCATCCACCCTGCAGTTTTCTGATTTTGTTTTTTATTGCACTTACATGTGTCCTTTTGCTCTTTTAATTCGTTGTTGATATGTTGTGTAAGGCGACCTTGAGTGCCCTGAAAGGCGCCTTAAATAAAATAAAAAAACGTCATCCTTTAGAACCAACAGCAAAATGTTGACAAAGCTCTCAAGGAATTAGAATGGGATAATTTCATTTCCTGCGATGACAAACCTGTGCTGGAGGAGTGCTGACTCCTTCTCCCAAAAAATTAAGTAGGTTCTGTTGTCTTTCTCTAGGACAGGGAGCTCTAGGACCAGGCAATCCAGCTCCCTTCCCTGGTTTAATAATGAGTGTCTTGCACTGTTAAAAGTTAGAGATCAGCTGCTCAAAACTTCAATGAAAACTTCACGAAATAAAGTAGCATTAGCATTACGAAAAGCTAAAGGAAACTTTTTTTTTTCTTCTTTTTTTTTTAAACATAATTGAGAGTACAAGAGGAAATTCAAAAAAAGTGTGGAAAGAGATCAATAACCTAACTGGCCGACAGACCAAACAGAGCAGTAAAGGACTGGAACTAAACATCAAGAATCAATTGGTGAAAAATCCTGTCACCTTGGCTGCAGAATTGAATTATTTTTTAAATACATTTTGTTCAAGAAATATCAAGTCTGTTCACTGCACTTGACTGTTTATTATCCTGTCAATTGCAAACAGCCTGTTTTTAACATAACTGAAATATCTGAAAGAGAAGTAATGAAAATGATTTGCTCTCTTAACAAATCTAATGCACCTTTGCAACACTTCTAAGTATTCTCACCATACGTTCTGTAGTGGGTGGAGGAAGTGGTAGGACCCAATAACAGCACAGGACCAGGGAGCAGATTTAAATTATCTTTATTTTATAGTCCACAAGGTAACAGAACAGGTATCAAGCAGGATGTGTAGGTGGACAGGCAGGGCTCAGGATCACTGAGAACACAGTTGGCAGCAGGTAAGACAATGCCAGTAGCACTCACAGACATAAGGTTGACCAAGCTGGAGTTTCTGGGCTCTCCTGACAGGATCTAAGCCGGAGGACGCCACACAGCCACAGGCAAACAGGATATACTCAAAGTCAGGAACAGAAGGCTGGTGCGTTCACCGTGGTAGACACAAGGAGAGGAGGTCAAAAGCAAGCAGGGTCGAAACCAGGGTATCAGTGCTGGAAGGTCTGGCATGAAGCAATTGCAAATGACGATTCTGACAAAGAGTGAGTGGACAACAGGAGTTTATATACTGGCTTGATTACAGATGGGGTGCAGCTGAGAGTCCAGGTGATTACTGATGAGCTACAGCTGAGTGCCCAGGTGAACAGAGTTAACTGATGAGGTGGGTGTGGCTGATTAGCAGGAGTAGAACGGGTGTGATGAATGGAAATTTACCAGCAGCAGGAGAAGAGCAGATCCACACTGATGTTTGTAAAAACTGCCAGTAGGAAAACCCTATATGAGTCAAGATTCATCACAAATCCATGCAAATGTTATGACAGAAGTGCAGTCCATCTGTGATAAGTAGTGGAAGTTTGCTTTAAACTGATCTTTCTGACTTCGAATAGTTTGATTTCTTGTGAATCACCACAAAAACACAAATGTAATGCGAGACGAAGTATGCTATTTTTTGTTAGAATTCACTTAACAAATTGCTGATCATAATTTCTGTCAGTGTGGCATGCCTGACTGAATGATGGTCTAATTCTCCAACTGATGGTTCACAAAGTGTTTATTTTATGTACAAATACACCAAACTGCAGCTTAGCCGTGAAAACACCTTTTACCCTCACATACTGTTCAGGGTCAAATTTGAACCAATTTCACATTTGAGCAATGTAAAAAGACCATAAAACATTTATTTTAGCCAGATGTTTCCTAATGTGAGCCACAGTATGAAAACATGGAAATACAATGCATCATTTTTAAATTTTTTTGTGCAGCTGATTCACATTTTGATAAATGCAAATGTACACATTTTACCTGTTTTTATTAACCACATTCAAAAATCAGCATTCACACATGTTGTTGTATTCTTCATACTGATAAAATGTTCTCCTGGACCATAAAATAGTGATTGCAAGTGTCTTTTAATTAAACAGAAGTAGTAATAAAACATTTTTTTAATGACTGATGGTGAATTTATGAGTCGGAATATGAACAGTATGTAAGGGTTAACACACTGTAAGAGTTGGTGCCCTCATCAGCCAGGTGCTAAACAAAGAAAATATCAGACATTTTCCAACATAGGCAGGAGTACGTTGGGTCATACTAAAGGTAATTTACAGTCAAGTGAAGTCCCTGATTCATTCATTAATTTTTACACATACAGCAGTTATTATCATATTTGGACAACAGTGATAGTCTATGGCATTGAGGATAAACTTTGGTTACACAGACAATATTAATAGGTTAAATTGCTTCATGCCTTATCATGGGATTTATTAAGAAAAATGTACACTATCTACCAACTGGCTCTTTAATTTGGCACAATAAAACACATGGTACTCAGCATTTATACATTTTACTCAAACAGTTTCAGTATGTGGTTCAATATGGAACAGTCCCTGATCAGAAGTGGCCTGCAGTCTACTTTATCAGCTACTCATTGTATAATGCTGTCCTGACATCCCTTTCACAACTCATATAACTGATGACTATCACATGACTGCCTTGTGAAACCATTCATTCTCAGGTGACATCAATGCACAAATAATCCAAAAGTGCTTAAATAATATATTCATAATATACAAAACACATATGAATACAGTAAGAGAGTTTATTCTGTTTTTTGTGTCAATGTTAATGGATTAAACCAAATGAATGATGGCATGCCTTTTATCTTGTCAGTCAGAATGAATAATACTCATTAAACTGGTCTAATACTGTGAAGCTGAATATACATTTAACAAACAGAAATGATTAACAAAATCAGAACAGAAGTGATGTACAAAGTCAAAGCGGTGTAAAACAGCAAATAAACAAACACGAAAGACAACAGTATTTAACAGCAAGACTCCGATTTCTGATCCAATCGGTGTGCGGTGTCCTGCCAAGCCTGTCGAACCTGCACTATTGGGGTCTGGCAGAAACCCCAGCATGCCCACTGTGTCAGGCAAGAGGTTCCCTGGAGCACATTTTGAGCTGCTGCCCCAAAGCCCTGGGAGAGGGGAGGTACACATGGCGCCACAACCAGGTCTTGAAGGCCGTAGCTGATGCCATCTGCAGAGGGATCCAACAGGCCAAAAAACAGCTCCCAGCAAGGCGCAGCATAGCCTTTGTCCGGGCAGAAGAGAAGACCTCGACAGGCTTAATAGCCTCGGCTCGTGAGTGGCAGCTGGCAGGTGGACCTGGGGAGAGAGTTGAAGTTTCCAGAGTACATCGCTACAACAACACTCAGGCCGGATTTGGTTTTATCATCCATCTCATACAGTCAAGTAGTGCTCTTGGAACTCACAGTCCCCTGGGAAGACTGAATTGAGGAGGCCCACGAGCGAAAGAAGGCAAAATACCAGGAACTTGTTGAGATCTGCAGAGGGAATGGGTGGAGGGCCCGTTGTGAACCCATTGAGTTGGGCTGCAGGAGATTCCCAGGGCAGTCTCTGCATCGCGCACTCAGGCTCCTTGGCACCAGAGGTTTGCAGGAGAGGAAGGCCACCAAGAACATCAGTGAAGCTGCAGAGAGGGCTTCCAGGTGGTTGTGGATCATATGGGGGATCTATGGTGTAGCATGCTCACCATGGATCAAAGACCCGAAACACCCAATGACCCTGGGTCTTCACTGATGATGTGTCCAGGCTGCCCATCTATGCGGATGGTGTTTCCTTTAAACCACATGTGCAACAGATCTTTGGCACAAACGTAACCTCATACATCCTCATTGACCAATTAGAAACAGACCAGAACACCAACCCATACCTGAGATTCAGTTTGACACCAAACAAGGGTGTCATTGTAGCCTCCATCATCTAACTACAGTCCTGGCTGACTTACCCTCAGTTCAGAATATTTTTTCTGTTAAATCTTAAGGCTTAAATTAGTTTGTGATTATTATATAATGGCATTTCAGATTTTACATTTGAACCGAGGGCAACAAACAAACCCTCACTTGTGTTACAATGCTTTTTATGTGCATAAACATTAGTTGTATCAGTGACAATTCAAAGTAAAAAGTCCAATGTTTCCTCTTTGCTTCTACATTAATGTTGGCCTTGTACAGACCTCACTGAAATCACATGACATCATTTGACCCACCAAAACAGGAAGCAAGAAACCAAACGAACAAAACAACATTCTTAAAAAATGTTTTATCAATGAGCACATTTATATTTACTGACAAAGCATTTCAATGTAAGCACAAGTCAGTCTGTGAATATTGGTAAAAAACCAAACAGTGCAGAACTAAAGCGATACAGAGTTGGTTTAAAATGTTTCGTGCAGCAGCTAAAATGTTTTTAGTGCAGAGAACAGTGGGACTAAGAGCTGGATTTACTAGAAGATATGCCTGACCATTAACATTAACGCCTGTACAATATGGTGTAATACAAACTGCAGTTTAATTTGAACCAACATTGCTATTGTGTTAGAATACATTGGACTGTATGAGTGTTCAAGATATTATATTTCTTGTTCTGTAAGTGTAGAGCTGCTGAACTCTGTCATCCTGAACTGACAAAGCACATTTCACACGACTACAAATGATTTAACTGTTTAGGTGTAGTGACTTTAATATGGTCTCTCCCTTTTGGTAACATTTTGATAATGTATCAGGGTTTGGGTTTTTGTTTTTTTGTGCATAGAATTGTATATTAATGAATCATGTCTTCTTTTACATCCTTCTGACCAGGGTTTACTGGTTGTCCCTCACGCTCGACTGAAAACAAAAGGTGATCTTGCCTTCGAAGTGATTGCTCCAACGCAATTGAACACTATTATACTATTTTTATAGTCTTATTTCTTTAACTATTCTACTCTTATGAAGCACTTTGTGACCTTGCTCTGTGAAAGGTGCTACATTACATTAAACCTTACTTACTTGCTTACTTAATAAAACTGACAAACCTTACAGTAGTCAGCAAAGACAGATCTTTCTTAAGTGCAAATATGTTTGGACACTACATTTAGATTTCATTGTGACAAACACAAGCTGAAGCACATTAAAATCCTTCCGTGACCACAGAAAGTTAAACAATTGTCTTTTTTTGACACTGAGATTCTAGATTAACTCATGAAGCTAATTTTGTTCTGCTTAGGCTAAAATATGGACTAGCTAGCAAAAGCAGGTTTTGCATATTTCTGAACACATTATTAAAAGTCTGTCTAGGTGGAAATGGAATATGAATTAACGTGTAAAAACAATCTTTAGACCACCATATAGGCCAGTAGGACTTGGAAATATTTTGCAACTCATACCAACTCAGTACTTGGCATAGATAGGGTGAAGTGCAGGATACTGTCTTCTGCATTATTTGTCATTCATAAGTCCCAAAAGGTGAAGAGGATGTGTCTTATTTAGACTCTAGGTGATCAGGCATGTAGTTCCAAAAGCTAGCCTACAGCAAACCATAAATGTCCTCTCTCCCTGACAGATTCATTACCGTAAATATTGGTTATATTTTGTGATGTGAATGAAAAGTATTCCCATGCTTCTCCCCAATAGGTATGATGAGATTTGGGTAGAGAAGAAGATTAATAACAAGCAGGTCCTTTTGTAACAATACAAACAGTCAGTGATAAGATACAGTAAGTAAATCTAGCAGTTAAATTTAGTCTTGAAGGATCAGTGGTACAAGGGGTTGCTGGAGAATCAACAGAGTGTCTAACTTGCTCGGACAATGCCCAAATTAAGGTTGCAGTCATATAGAATCCAGTCAGGTGTTTACGACAGTAGGGCATGTACAAACACTTAGACTTCAGTGCTTGTACAGTGCTGAGTGCAGACACATTTTTTGGTTTATTTGTTTTTTTGGGGGTCTTTTTTTAAATGTCGTGCTGCTCATCATGCATGTTGCTGTAAATAACAGCATGGAAAGATGACTGTTGTAGTGAAATCTATTACCAGAAAGCAGACATTACCTCATTTTCATCAGAACATTTGAAACTACCTCAAATACTGTGTTTAAATATCATAACAAACAGTCTTAGACTAATAATACACAGTAAAAATCTGCAGATTTATTTTCTTGTCTGGTTTCAAATGGTGTCTGAGTGTGACATTTATATACTGAAGGAGACTCCAGCATGCCTCATGGCCAATGGTCACTATAAGACTCTCTCAGCTGTCCTGTGCTGCTAATATGACATTTTATATGATAGCACATACCTCGCTCTAAAATTATTCAGAACCACAAAAACATATTACTTTTCTCTCATAACCCATATTAGTATAAAAGTCAAAGTCAGGCTGGTGATATGGATAATGTCGTCTATTGTGGTATAGGTACAATAAACATGATGAAACAAGAAAATCATGATAGGTCCTCACATTTGCAATATCTGCAATATTTTCCGCAGTGAAAGATACACACAATCAGAGATATTTAATGGAAGGAAACCTCAGTAGAAAAATCTCTGCTGGTTAACAGTTATTTCAATGTATTAAAGGTGTTTTTCCTTTAATAAAGTAATTGTGTGGAAGATGGGTTTTTATTCACTTTTTGTATTCATCTTCTAACCTAACCATGTGGTGCAGTAGTTGAAATGTACAGATATTAGAGAATGCAAGAATTTTAAAAATGTTGGTGCTGGATTAAAAAAAACAAAATAAAACATTGTCAATTACATAAATCAGGATTTCGCAAATTTGTCAAATGTCAATGTTTTTGGCTCGCAATAGTGTTGAAATGACAGTGTTTAAAAACTTGAAGAGTTCAGGGGTTTCATTCAGAATGGTTTTACAATAGAAATCTGTTCCACACTACAGAGTATTACTGAAGGTACGGAGTAACTGCAGTAACTTGATTGCAGAAATGTTGACAGTTCACATTAACCATGCAGTATGAATTTTACATGCGTTAAACATAATTTTAGCACCCCAACAAGCTACATTTCTCAGATGAACCTGGACCACTTTGAGGATTGACATTAGGCACAACACTAAACTCATTTAACCAATACTGTATCTTCATCCAAGTTTGTCTCCAGTTTAAGCATGTGAGTAACAACCTTTGAATCTCCCTGATGCTTCAAGCTGGCTGTTTTTGACCTCACACAGGATTCTTCCCACTCCACCCACTTCAGTCAGTCTGCCAGCCTAAGCTGCAGCCTTCTTCCATCTGCCTGTCCACTGACTGACACTGAAAAGTAATTCTAGTACCTTCAAATCAGCACTCATGTATAATTCGTGGAGTGAAGGTGCAGAAGGCAGACTTGCACAATTGTCAAAATTTGAAACCCATGTTTCCGAATATTGCTTATTTTATCAGGAAAGTGCATTCATAAATAATTAATATGAAATTAAATACATTTTATTAATGAGGCCACAGATTTGCAGAAAAGAAAAAACATTCAACCAAGTAAATGTTCTCTTTTAAGGTATAGTTTGACATTTGGGAAATGTGCTTTTTCGCTTTCTTGCTAAGAGCTGTGGATGATAAGAGGAATGGGAGACTCTTAACAGACCACTACAACCCGCAAAGCAAGGGCCATGTGACCAACGGAGACAGCAGATGGTGTTAGCTTTATCAAACAGTAATGTTGGGTAACTCTGACCAAAATAGTAAAGTGCATAACATAAGTTGGAAAACTAGCCTGTACAGCAAAAGGAAAAAAGAAGTATAGCATTTAGCAGTATTTGTGAAAAAATATTTAAATATAAATCATTAACATCCATGCAAATATAACTGAGAAAAAAGTGAATCTCTATGTGAAAACAACATTTAAGAATCCCTTCCATATAATTCTATAATTCTATTATCACAGAATATGTATAGGTCCGCACCCAGCAAGAGACCTCCATCATCCTGTTGGCTCTGATAATGACAAGGAAACTGCATCATACAAAAAGACAGACAATTAATTAAAGAAAAACTCACATAACAGTGTGACATTGTAATAGCTCACACAGTGAATAGCAGCTATCTGGTGGTGGACATGCTAGCAGATTAGTTTGCTAGCGGTAGCGCTAGCTTGGTCACCCATGACAGCCACTTGACCCTCATCTCACAGGCTGTAGCGGCCCACAGAAAGCCATTAAATAAAGAGCTAGAGCCAGACGGTGATTAGCTTAGCTCAAAGACTGGTTACATTAGTAGATAGCTAGCCTGGCTATGTCTAAAGTTCAAAAATCTGCCTACGAGCAACCCTAAAACTCAGGTATTAACACATTGTATCTTTCAGGAAGTCATTCTAGTAGACTATATACAGTACGTCATATTGAGTATAGATTGCAGACTTGTTGGCAGACTCTTAATCTTGTTAAACATATGCTATCTGTTTTTCCCTGCTTTGTGTCTTTATGCTGAACTAAGTTAATTGCCTCTTGGCTCAAGTATCATTCTTAACACACGGGCATGAGAGTGGTATAGATCTTTTCATCCAACTTTGCAAGAATGCAAATAAGCATATTTTATGCTATCAATTCAGAGCATCATTAAAATGATGATGTTATTTCTGTCATTGGCCAAAAATGGGAAAAAAGAAGCTAACAAACCCATGATAAATAATTACAAAATGGTCCCTGAATTAATTATAACGGCCCCCATCAACACAACTGAACTATAGGTTTGGTAATAGTGAGAAAAGTACTGAAAGAATGATAAACTAGTGGAGTTCTTTGACTTGTGTGTGTCTGTCCACTTCTAGGCAACAATCTACAACTTACATATATGTGATACAAAACTGTTATCAATGCATACTGAATGGTTTTTCAGGTAAAGTGCTCTATTCCTGTGTGTGTGTGTTTTCTTGGACAGGGTTTAACTTTTAGCTGTGTAGCTCATTTGTGAACTTTGTGAACAAAAAAAGCTTTTAATCAGTGCAGCAATGTGACGATATCCTGTTATTGTAAAGTCAACGTCTCTGTTTGACCCATCAGAGTCACATTCATCTCCTTGTGTGAAGTTTAACAGCTAATGAACATAAGCCGACATGATTCAGTTCCTTTTGGAATATTTGCTGTGTACAAGCCAAGGGTGTAGGAGTACGAAAGACAACAGCCTGTACAAACAGTGAAAATACATCTTTTAGCTTTGACAGTAACACCCAGACCTGATTTGACAAAGCTTACATCAGGTTTTTTTTTTTTTTTCTGTTTTAATTTTCAGTTCATGTTTAGAAACATTGTTAAAAAATAAATGTAACATTTATAGCAATTTCAGGCTTTTGCAAGATTTGTATTCGCGAAAAAGATTATAGCTCTAGATGTAACTTGACTTTGGTTGGAAACTTCTTAAGCTTTCAAACCTGTATCGAGCCATATTATGAGAACAACACTGACTGAGTTGGTAACACGTGTTTAAAAAAAAAAAAAAAAAGCATCAACAGACAGATTTTGTCAGTAATACTAAAAATTAAAGTCGAGAAGCTTACACAACACATCACTTGTATGTTGTAACCACTGTTAAGACAACGCTACTCCACAGATTGAGGAAGATAAGATGAAGAACAAGAAAAGATGTGTTTCCAAGGAAGAGGAGGTGGGAAGCTGCAGGAGGCACACAGAGATCCAGCATGGGTGCAAACAAACAGCGAGACTCAGGAACCACGGGCAAAAAAGGTGAGCGGTTGATGATGTCAGAGCAGATGACAGGCAGCGTGTGATTGGGTAAGTGTAGGGCACAGAGGGCAGGGAACAAGGCATACTGTCCAAATAGAAGAGGTAAGAGGGTCACACAGTCTAAATGTCTATCTCACATCTCTATGTGAGCGTCTTTGGCTGGTGGTGTGCCCTTTAACGAGCCCGAGATAGTGTAGAACCTGCAGGAACATGTAAATAAGAAACAATTATTAAGACAAATAGTCCTCCATACAAATAATAATACACACAATAACAATAGCCATGTCTGATATAGCTCAATTGTCCTCTCATCTATCATTATTATCTAACTTCACAAGCTACTACCTGCAGTTTATACATCTGTCTGATTTGCAAAGGCGAAACATTGCAACATTTTAACAAAGGGAACATTATTGTAAAAATGTAAGTCCACTAAACTGTATGGTTTAATGTGTGACATTTTGAAGGCTACTAAATGCAACATTACATTTTAATATATGGTTTCTGCAGTGTTCACATTAGCAGTATGATGTTTTTGATAACACACAGATTGCAATTTAATATCTCTTTTTAGATGGATAACTACATTTTTAAGTACTTCCTAGCTGTTTATAACAATAATTCCAAGTAGTATAATTAATAGGGCTGTCAATCGATTCAAATGTTTAATTGCGATTAATCGCATGATTGTCATGAATTAACGCGTGATTAATCGCAAATTAATAACACATTTTAATTATTTTTCTAAATGTACTTTAAAAGAATATCTTTAAGTTTTTATTACTCATATTAACATTGGAGTGGATACATATGCTTGCTTTACACAGATGTATGTTTATTATTATTGAAACATTCCAGAACAAAAAATTCCATCAGGATTATGTGCAAATTTGAATAATAAGTGAAGAATATAAATTGAGAAAAAAGTTGATTCTTTTAAACAGGTATCAAATTGAGTAATAATAATAATAATAATAATAATAATAATTATTATTATTATTATTAATAATATATATAATAATAATTATTATTATTATTATTAGTAATGCTCTTGGCTGGCTGGTGAGAGGCAGACTGTCTTGACAGAACTGTTCATTCAGAGACATGGGATCAGATCTATAAAAGAAACGCACATAGCTCTTTGTTCAGCAGATCAGTTAAACATAAGAGGAATATCACAGCTCAAACTAAACTACACTCTTTGACTTGACTGTTTACATTAATCATGCCAAATTAAGTACTTTTGCCACAAATTTTAGTAGTTGTGAAATCTTGACAGTTTGACTTTTAAAGATATTTTTTTTCTTTTTAACTTTACTTCACGGTGCCAGCCAGGTTTCTCTCCTGACAATTAAAATGAGTCAGTGTTGTCAGTTTCTTTTCATATGTTTTCAATCAAACTTCACACAAGGATGAGACCCATTCACAGAAAACACCTTCACATTGAATGACTACAAAGAAACACAGACATTATCATTATTATCAGGTTGTCCTAACAAGTCTCTAAAGACTCTCCAGCTGGTCCAGAATGCCAGAAAACTAGAAAGAGAGATCATATTATTCCCATTTTAGCTTCACTGCATTGGCTTCCTGTAAAATCTAGAATAGAATTTAAAATCCTTCTCCTCACTTTCAAAGCTCTCAATGATCAGGCTCCATCATATCTTAAAGAGCTCATAGTACCTTATGTACCTACCAGAACACTGTGCTGCCAGCATGCAGGCCTACTTGTGGTACCTAGTATCTCTAAAAGTAGAATGGGACTCCCACTCCCATGATGCACTGAACTCCTCTCTCCTCCTCTCTCTCTCTAATCATCCATCTATATCCATTAACATTCATGTACCACTAAAACATTCAATAACCTACACTTCTTCCCCAGAGTTGTCTGTGCTTTCTCATCTCACAGGTAATCTGGGCCTGTAGACGTCCGGATGACAGATTCCAGTCCCGGACCTTCTAACTTCAATGTTTATTTTCTATGTGCTTCTCTCTCTCTCCTATCCTTGCTCTCTCTCCTCTCTACCCCAACCGGTCGAGACAGATGTTCTCCCACTTTGAGCCTGGTTCTGAGGTTTCTTCCTGTTAAAAGGGAGTTTTTTCTTGCCACTGTTGCTAAGTGCTTGCTCATGTGGGAATGTTGGGTCTCTTTAAAATTAAACCTGAAGAGTACGGTTTAGAACCTGCTCTATGTGTAAAGTGCCTTGAGATAACTTTTGTTTTGATTTGGCGCTATATAAATAAAGATTGATTAATTGATTGATTGATGACATGGCTGAAGTTCAGGCTATATTTACACGGAAACGATCTGAACAGAAAACGCAAAAGTGGCGTTGCGTTCTCACTTTTTATTCCGCGTTTAGACAAGCGTTTTTTGGGGGAAATCTGCGTGCATACGGTGACGCAAAAGTTTGTGGAATTCAATGTTGTATGCACACAACACCACAAAGTCCGCGCGCCTGTGTAGAACCTGTCCTCTACTTCTCTCCCTAGAAGCGCCAAATGGAAAACCAAAACCAAAACATGGCTAAGAAGAGAACAAAAACTGACCATTTGGTCTCGGACTACACTTCTCCCTCCTCCTCTGTCATTGTCGGCCTCGCTGCAGCAGACAGGTATCAGCAGAAGGAGGTACGTGACGTCACATGGAAGAGCGTCTGTCACCTAGGTTACAGCTTCAGACCGCAGCAAAAACTCTGCTGCATTTAGGCAGACTTTTGTGTTTTTACCCTTTAGACGGGAACGCGACAGTGGAGTGTTTTTAAGATTTCCACTCTGGCAGGGGGGGTCTTTTTTTTTGCGTTTTTAAGCCCCCAAAACGCCGTCGCCGCCGTCTTGTCGGTTTCACCCGGAAGCGTTGTCGTGTAAAGTGGGCCTCAATGTCTTGGCACAAAGGAGCTCCATCAGTAACAACAGCTGAAAGCTTGTCACCCCATGCTCACTTACAACACTCTTAAAGCTGCAGTATGTAGTTATCAGTTTTTGCTCCGTCCTCTGCCTGCGTCAAACCCCACTGGGAGCGTTACGGCAGTGTGCTTTGGGAGAGAAATCTGCCTTTTAAATGTAGTTGATACAGTAATTGCAGAAGCCCAATCAAATCTGAACGAGTGCCTTTAGGCTACCGTAATTACTGTAGTAGCAGCACAACTAAATGGCCCTATTTTGTTGGTCTTTGTCAATAGGCTACGTAGATAAATGGTCTCTTTATCTGTCAGTTTTATTCGTGTTTGTTGCTAAAATATGATCGGGAGGCTGCACGGGTTGTCTTATTTTGGCAGGGGACCAGAAGTTTTATGCTGATTCTGTGTCTGACTTCCTGTCTGGTTCGATACGCTCTGTTGAGCTAGATGCGATTCAGAAACCACTCCGTCAAAAATAGAATAGTTACAGACTGCAGCTTTAATGGCATTGAAAATATGTTTGCCCTTGCTAGTGTCATGCAAAGACACCAATTTCAATAACTCCTCGTGCACTTCAAACGGTTCTTGTGTAAATGAGAAGCGAGTTAACATCCTTGACAATTGTACTCTCATCCTACACTAAGGAGAAGTACTTGCCGTCATGCATGAATTGTCTTAATGTTCACATGACTTTGAATTACAAAAATTCTTTGCGACCATTTCAAAGTTCTTAGCCATGTTATCATCTCCAAAAGCTTTAACCATCTTTACTGCATATCACTTCACTGTTGACCTTTTTACAAGGGCTTCTTTGCTTTAGCAAGCTCAAGGGAAACAGCATAACACGCCTTGTAGTCATGACTTTGGTAAAAAGGCTGCTGTTGGTGTATTTTTCCTAAGGTCAGCATTGAAAGTGGTTCTGGCAGCTCTGGTGTTCATGTCATATTTGTCTTTGTGCATTGTTCTGTAGTGGCGACTCAAGTTGAAATCCTTTATGACCGATTTTAATCAAATATAAAATAAATTGGCTTCCCTTTGAATTCTGGAAAAAATATAATTAGTTTCCCATCTTGCCTGGCGTACATGGTTCTCTTGCTCCAGTTGTGGAGTACACCTGGCAAGACCAAGATGTCTTGGCTAGACGCCTATTGCATTTTGAGGGAGCCCCCCTTTATCAGTGGACAGTATAATTGGTCAAATGGTCTGCTTTCCGAACGCCTGTGAAATTAACAATTATTAATCATGGGCCGCACTGAGTGAGGAAGGACCATCCTTACTGTAGATATAGTAGTTTTTTTAGTTTCTCTTCACATCAGGCCAACAGTATGTTTATGATCCTTGAAAGGTGAAGCAACACAAGATTTGTGTAGTATATGGATTCAAATGCTAATGATACATTTACAGTCTGTAAATAATTACTGAATAATAATGAATGAAAACTGAACTCAGACAATGGGCCCTTTTCACATTATTGCACTATTATCTCGTTTCATAGCTTTTCTTAAACTGCTGAGAGCATATGTGTTGTGAGGAATTGTTTGTGTGTGCCCTTCTCTGTGCCTGCATGTTAAGAGTAAAGAGAAAGATTCATCACAGGTTCATCTGTGATTATTCAGAGAAAAATCAACTCTTACATATCTAGTAAGAATTTCTTCTACAGTGCCACTTCTGTTAAACTAACAATTACAACAATAGACCTCTGGCAATTTCACCTCAGCAATTACAGTACTATATGTCAGAAAAGCCTTTGGACATTTCTTTAAGTCTGCGGATGATTGCTTTTCCAGCAGACTGAGGAAAAACTGTGTTCCCATTTATTGCCATTTTGAAATAGCTTTTTTACTATTACTTCAGCTCCATTTATCTACAGGCTTATGGCAGTGCCACCACATGTCAAGTTATCAGAAGTTAGGCTAAGTACTACGCAATTCTAAAATTGTTTTTTTTGGGGTGGGGGGGCTGTTTTGTTTTGATTTTAGCAGCTTTTAGCACTTCTATTTGCACTATGGGAGAATAGCGTGCAGCACACTCATGAATCAGTCAGGTTTTAGGATGCATACTCACTGTTCTGAGTATACATTATTTTGTCCACTTCCAAAACTCTTTTAGAATGAGTATGTAGTGTGGAACATGTTACTTTGTTGTGACTTTGTTGTGCACCATAAAAAGGCTGCATTCACTTCTTGAACAACAATAGCAAAAACAACAATATCCTGGATGGAAGGTACTGTATAAAGCTTCTGTTATATTTGTTCTGTAGCAATACCATAGGTTACACCTTAGCTGATGTAACTACACAATGGTACTGCTGCTGCTATGGATTGGTCGGATTGGGTTACTTTTGTTTCCCCCTAAAAGTTTCCAATGGCAAAAGAGTTTGCTGAGTCAAGACAAGTTGAAAAGGTGCTACTAAGATTCTCCTTTTCAGTAACACACATCTAGCAAAGTTATCTGCACTCGTAACCTTCTGTTCAGAGCATCTTTCATCTATAACAGTAGATGAAAGGATGTTAAATACTGTAATATAACAAGGTGGATATTCCCATACTGTAAAAAAAATAAATAAATACTGCAGAATGTAATTACAGCTCATCCGTGTGGTGTTGAATTTGTGCTATTAAACGGTAAAATCTTATTTGACTAAGTTGAAACATTTGAAATGTGTCAATTAGTGCTAAGAGTTAATGAATCAACTACCCAACTAAATCAACAAACAGCATGGTAAAACGATTATACATTCAGTATTACCTTGACTTTCTGAAATGCCTGGGTTTCTTCAGGACCTTAAAACAGGAGGATTTTGCACAGGAGTTTTTCAGGTCCACCAACTGGTAGATGATGGGGTTGTACATTGCTGCAGACTTGGCCAGAAGGGTAGGAATAACAGACACAGGGATGGGCACTGAATCGGGCTCGCCAAACGCTGACACCACTGACACCACTGCATAAGGGATCCAGGCTATCAAGAAGCCTGCACAGATCAGCATTGCCACCTGGGAGTGGACACAAAGGGAGATTCAGATCACAGATTTGGCCTTAACAAGATTCCTGTATGAGCAGCGAGAAAATATTTTGTTGTGCTTCTTCCTTCATTCAAATTTCTCACCCACCTTTGTGAGTTTCATCTCAAGGTTGTGGCTGTTATTGATGCGGGCATCAAAGTGTGAGACCTCCTTTGTGGAGGACTTGACCTTAAAGATGATCATGACATAGGAGAAGACTATGATGCCAGTGGGGAAGATGAGACAGAAGAACAGGATGGCTATGACAAAGCTCTGGCCAGACACGGAGGCCTGGGCCAGCCACCAGTCCAGGGTGCAGGAGGTCCCAAAGGGTTCTGGGGCGTAGTTTCCCCAGCCAATCAGGGGCATGGTGGCCCAGAAGGCTGCATACATCCACACAAATGCCACGCACAGGAAGGCGTGGTGGCGTTTAAGCCATGTACCTAAGAGTGAAAAAGATGGACTATTGATGAGAGAGACAATATAGAGATCACTAACCTTATTTTCTATCTGTGACCTCAGCCTCAGTGTGTGCATCATATCATTTGTGACTGCTCTGCTCTTACACTGCAGTGATAATTACCCAGCACTGGCAGATGTAACACATCACATCACTACATCAAGCATTAGTAAAGCATGTATTATTTCCACTTAAGGCAACATGTCAGCTCACATAACTCGCAGTGACAATGTGCAATGAGTCCTGCCAATTACAGGAGAAAGGTTTGAAGGAATTTCATCTGGAAGGGGTTAAGGTGTAGAATGTGTCTCTGATCAAAAACAGATTCAGTAAACTACTTTGTGCAAAAGAGAATTTCTGTTATTAAAGTCAAACAGCAATTAAAATCATTTTTTGTGCACTTATTTGGTCAAACACTGTGATAAGTATTGACGGTATATGGATATACAGCATGATTTCCTCCAGTCAGTTGGCCACTATGAGAGTTGACAGCGTAACTCCTAAGCATGCATTGCACTGATATGAAAAACATCATTTCAACAAATGTATCCCGAAATTGTTTCATCCTCAAAGATATGTGCACTACATCTGTAGTAAGATTATTGTTTATATTTCTGTAAGGAGAATTCATATTTCAGTTCAACTTTAAATTACACTCCTTTTCGTTCTATAATGTAAAGTATTAACGGAAATTCAAGATATAATGTAAGGTAATGTGTGCAAGACAGGCCAAAACATGCACATGCTAACACTAACAAATGTACTCTGGAGACCCTGAGGGGTTCAATGAATCATTTAATTCAAGTTTGTAATCTTTTGTAAGTAACTGATTTTATTGGAGAAAATGACGATTACACATTATTTCAGTTAAATTCCAGTTATGGGTTTGTCTTTCACCTCAGTTACCTTCCATATACTGTAACCTATTTTTATTCAGATCAAAAAGCCAATTCATGCATATTTGTATGTCTGTGGGCTAATGTCTGTCAGCACGAGTGTGAATGGAAATGTTACAGAGGTTCTGTTAGATGAGATTGTGACGTACCATATCTCAGATGGCAGATCTTGAGGTACCTGTCCAGGCTGACCATGGTCATTGTGATGAGACTGCCACATCCAAAGAAGAAGCCTGCCCAGCCGTAGAACTGACAGCCCTCCCAGCCAAACAACCAGCGATGGGAAAAACTAGATACAACAAAAAAGGGCTTTCCTGTCACTGCAAGGATGGGGAATAGGAAGGAAGGACAGGAGGAGGAGTAGGATTAAGAGAAGGAAGAAGAGACATGAAAAGAAAATAGGCACAAAAGGATTAGGGTGAATGGAAAGGTAGAGTACAGAGGAAGAGAAGGAAGATGGAAATGGATAAAGGAGGAAAATGATATAGAAATCGAAAGTTAAATGAAAATGGGGGAAACGGAGTGAATAAAAGGGAATAGTAAGTGTTGACAGTGATGAAGAGGGTAATATGGAGGGAGGAGTTTTCAGAGACGGGGAGGGAGAAGGAAAGTAAGGAGCAGAAGGGGTGAGAACATGAAATTAGTGTCAATATTTGATTATTCTTTATTAGTTATATTAACTAAATCAGCAATTCAACATAAACATCAAAAACGGACATTGTGTTCATACATTTTACTAATACTAATACTCATTTATGTCCACCACCATCTACACTCAGATCACAAACAGAAAAATGGGTTAACTAAAAAACCAAGGCAGCATATGCAACCATTACATGTTACAACCCCTTAAAAAGCAACATTGAATTTAATTGTATACATTATACTAATAAATGAATAAAGATTTGATCATAGTATATGAAAGAACTCCAAACACATGCAATCACCTATGTATTTGTATTAGCTAGACTCATTTAGGATAATCTTGGGTTGTAGATTAGAGGCTATAGATTATATCATACTTGTTTGCAGTTTGTCAGTTTTAGTTTTCTATCATCGTTGACATAAAAGGATAAGACAAGATAATACCTCTCAGTATGATGCAATACATTTAAACAGCACCACAGAGCACACCGTATTCTCCATCTCCACTAGTGACTCTGACTATCCTGGAATTAAAGCTTTAAATGATACCATATTACTATAGGGGTGCCATTTATCATATCATTCAAGATTCAGTCTAGAAGATACTATCTTCAGAAATCAAACAAGCCTTCTTGTATAGATTCAAAGGTTGTCTGTCTTCTCACTGTAAGACTATTGTGCATTCAACCTTTATGTCTGTCCTTGCCTATGGAGATATTCTTGTCATGCTGCTCCATCCACACTTCAGCAGTTAAACCCTTTGTATCACATTGTATTACATCTGTATATGGGTCAATGACGTATAAGGATTTTCAACAACTCAATTTTAAATAATAAAAACCAGCATATCTAATGCAGTAGTTCAAACATTCAGAATGTTGTGTACCTGACAATTCATATTACAATTTGAAAGTGATTTTAATGGGTTTTTCAAGATTAATTGGCACTGGCCTGAAAAAAAAGTCATTTGGTGCGACCATGATTCATCTTGAAATGTCTTATATAAATAAAAGATCATCATTTACAAAGATTTAAAAAAAAAAAATGCAAATACTTTGTTTCCAAACACTTTATATTACTGAAAACTTGTAAAAAAAGATGTGAAGCATGTTAAGTAAATTAATTTATTTCAAGATGAATCGTGGTCGCACCACATGACTTTTTTAAGGCCAGTGCCAATTAATCTTGAAAAACCCACTAAAATCACTTAATTTCAAATGTATAATATGGATCTTCAGGTACACAACATTCTGAATGGTTGAACTACTGCATTAGATATGCTTGTTTTTATTATTCTACAATTGAGTTGTTCTAAATCCTTATACGTCATTGACCCATTTATTTCCAGGTTGGTTGGACTCATGTTATACATCTGTAGAGCACTGCTGCTTCCAAGCTACCTTACATCTCTTCTTTCATATAAATCTAGTAACTAGTAACACCTATTTACCATTGACCATCCACTAACTTTGTGCAAAGTAACCTTACATACCCTGCTATACACACTAATGTTGGCAGAAATGTTTTCAGGTATTCTGAACCTTTTAAATGGTGTTACATTTACCTCAGATATTTTTAAGCTTTTTTATTTGATGTTTTTTTATGATTCTTGTAACAGTTTTTTATTCATTCCTGGTTAACTGTGTATGTATGTACATGTTTTCAGGTCTCTCTTGGAAATGAGATCTTAATGACTGCCTGATTAAATAAAAATGAAAAAAATAAAAAAATAAAAGTGGAACTTATTGTTGGCTGTTGTATTTGACTGCATTAGTTGTAGTGAGTTGTAATGAATGGGTAAATGAGTGTATATTTCTGTTGCAGCTTGGAAGAACTTTGATGACAGATAAAAGACAAAAGTTTGATGTGTTCTGATAGGTTGAGTGCTACTGTGCATACTTTTAAACCAATCACAGAGGTACTGTAATGTGTGCATGCTAGACTACAATGGTGGACAGAAGAGACCATGGAATCAATCTCAACCTGTAAGTAACACATTTATCTTATTATCCCCTCGTTGTAAATCATGCAATGTTATTTTAAAAGTGTGGAGAAAATGCAAGGAGCCATACGATTGGCTGAAAGCGAACACACCTGATTAGCTGATGAATCTGTCAATCAGAATCATAAATTTGATTGACAGATTTATAAGCCAATGGTGACGTTCGTTGACCTGCGATGTCGGAGGAGTCTCAAAATTCAGAACACAGATTTCTTTAGGTTCACAAATGAGAAGCAGTTTGTAAATGCACATTCAGCGATTCGCATGATCTGTGAATTTATATTACAAGTTTGCATAGAAATGATATTTGTGAACCAGAGCTTGTGCATTAGTGAAAAACCCTGTGTGAGTTCATTCATTTTGAGACTCCTCTGACTCCATAATACTGTATATTACATACTACTGTGCTCAAGCCAAAGGCCACTAAAATGATGTCAAAGTTAACTTGCTCTCCTTGCCTTAAGACTAAATAAATTACAACACGCAGAAAAATCCCATCTTTTAGTGCTGATGACAAAAGACCCTTTCAAAGGTTTAAAAAGAAGTAATACATATGGCAGCTCTTGTGTCAACTTGTGGCAAGAGCCTCATTACTGTGCAACTGAAAGGGGAGTGACAAATGATAGGGTAAGAACCGCTCATTGATGATGTAAACACAAAGAAACGTAATACGTTACCGAGCATATATCAACACAAGAGTCTATTGTTGCTAACTACAGTGACTTCCTGACAGTTGAGTGTGTCAGATGTGGGCTTTGTTCTTGGCGAGCCGGACAGGCCAAGAGCCTGAGAGGCATGCCAAGTCCGAGCGGCATAAAAGAGATAAACATCCAAACCTCTTGAGGCGAGATTACATGAGAGCATGAGCCAAATGTTTTCTTGGAATTACTGAAAACCCACCAGGGCATGTACTCATGCTTGCACATGGTTGCTCACATGTTTGAAGGCTGAATAGCATTTACACAATCTGAGTCACAGCAATAACAGAAAAAAAACCCTTCAGCTCTACAAATCAGGCATTTGTTTTGTTTGCCCTTTGGTTTGTTTGGTTACCATCACTGTTATTTGTCTTACAGCTGGTGTGGAAAGGATTATTTCTAAATGGAGAATATGTACCAAATTCATGTTAACCATGTAAGATCTGACCTTCCTTGACACTTTCCTGCAAGCGTACAAGTTTGTCACTCCCTAAAAGATTGTGGAGTAGCAGCTCAGGGGGATTATTCCACTTTTTAAGTGTCAGTGTCATATCAAGATTATTCATAGTAGTCCAGTTTTCTTTACATTTGCTCCACACAAAAATATTATAATTTACACTAATTGAACAAGTACAAAAATAAAGTAGAGCTTTGAGTTAAACCCTGTATGCAATTTGAAAGTGAATGCTGACTGATGAAATGAGTCCAACTTTTCTTGGAGGGAGGAGGGGTTGTTGCTGTTCCAAGTTTTTTCAAAGTGCTGTGTGAAATGCAAGAAAGGTAAGAGTCGCTTCAACAAGTATTTGTGGAGCTGAGTTATTGTCCTGATGAGAGAGCTTAAGGAAAAACACAGCAATCTTTTAGAAGTTTGATGTGGTGACAATGAATGAATGAATAAATGAACACAATGAATTCCTCCATGGCAAAAACTAATTTCAATAATGCTGAATATTGTTCATGTTAATGTATTTGACCTCTATTGATGGTACTATTACTACTTATGGTATGGATAAATAATGCTGACTATAACTGTTACTTTTACACCTTGTTTTCAATGTTTAGCTCTTAAATTAGCACTGCAACATGGTTAGAAATGAACCTGTTTTAGCACCTTAAGAAAGTAGTTTCCATTGTCTACAGTATAATCATATTTGCCATGAAAAACACACCATGTCTGTGTAAGCCAGCTGACAGGCTTAATGAGAAAACTGGTCAACTGCAGGAGGATGAGTGAGGATACAGCCCTGAGGATGGAGTCAATCATTAAGCAAGGTGAGAAATATGTAACTGCTATTAAAGTGATGTACTTCCATTACGTGATTTTGGTTGAACAACATCTAAAACTTTTTTTTACATGTTTTTTGTGGAGTCATCTTTAGAATACAAATAGATTATAAATGTGTCCTCAGAGGTTTCCATTAGTCTTCACCTTAAATCAATACTTGAACTGGCAGTTCACTAACCAGTCAGCTTGGATTGGTTTATTTTTATCTTTGTCTTCATTTCTATCAAGCATTATTGAGCATGGTGGACAGAGAAACAATCACTGCAGCCTGCAGGCACTGAGATAGACATATCATTCAGTTCAAGTCTTTAATTAACTTGTATCTTACTTTAACAGAACTCCTACCAGGTGACCTTTCACAATCAATATTGTATATTTTTGCTCACCTCACCCTTTAAATCCATGGCTAAATATTTTTCCATCAACCTGATGTGCCAGATGGTTTGTTACACAGAACTATCTGAGAAGTCATCCATAGAAACAGTTTGGAAAAGGGCAAGTACTTTCAAAAAATACTTTGCAGGTGACTGGATGACCCGTCTATCACTGTCTTACTTTGTCAGGCAGCTGAATTTGTGATGCTGATTGGTCCAAACCACTGGTGCTTCAGACACAAGCTCATAGGTAGAAGCCTGACAAGATGGAGTCTGGTGTGATGTTGTGATGTCGTGCTCTTATAAGTCCAGCTGCCTCACGAGGTAACATGGTGATTCATGGCTTAGACACTAACATCCATGGCACTCTAATGAAACTTAAGTAATTCATTGCCTAGGGCAAATGCTTTTTTCATAATAACATTCATATGCTGCACTAACATTTTAGAATATCATGTATGGTTATGCATAAACATTTAAAAACGTTTGTTTCTCTTACTGTATAGTATTATTATTACCTGGTTAGACTTTGCTCTTGTGTTCTGTACATTTTTAGGATTTTTCCCCCATAGCATCATAAGTGAAAAAAGCGGTGTTGAATGTCCAGAAAGATCTTATACTAACACAGAACACAACATCCTTAACTTCTGGATGCTTTGCAGGTCTGCAACAACAAGATCTCCCTATCTATACATTGACAGGTTTATTTAAGGTAAACTGGTCCAGGGCAGGGCCACATGACAGCCTTCTAATAGGTTTTAAAGGGTCAGAGAGACCATCAGCTGGACTAGCAGCAGCAGCTCTGGCAGACGAGGGTTTGCTCTGGTCTGAATCAATGAACGCAGTTGTTAACTTTTTGTTTATTCACATTGGTTCAATTGCTTTTGGCGCAATAATAGATACAATAAAAACCAAACAAAAAGCCAATAGGCATTACTGGATGCATGATGGGAACAAAGGAAAAGGTCCTGAAAAAGCTCTTATCTCTCCAAATATCAAAAATGAACATTGCATTTAATTGTTAGTCCTGGTAGGATCTCAATTTATTCTGGCTACCTCACTAACAACTGTTGATTTAGCTCATCAACAAATGATCAGTGGTCCACCAATCGGAAGATTGGCGGCTTGATTCCCGGCTCCTCCAGTCCACATGTCCATGTGTCCTTGGGCAAGATACTGAACCCTGAATTGCTCCCGTTGCTGTGCCAACGGTGTATGGATGTGTATGAATGGTTAGTTTCCTCCTGATGAACAGGTTGGTACCCTGTGTGGTAGCTCCTGCCATCAGTGTATGAATGTGTGTTAATGGGTGAATGTGACATGTAGTGTTAAAGAGCTTTGAGTGGTCATAATGACTAGAAAAGTGTTATATAAGTACAGTCCATTTAACATTTGACATTGCTTTCTTTCCACTTATCACAAAATAAAGACAGAGTCAGATGAAATGGCCTCAGGCATTCTGTAAGAGGACTGTGGTCAAGATGACAAGTGTGAATCATCGAAACATTAAGAGTCTTAGTTGACCTTTGGCTGTTGCCAGGAAGGTACAGTGACAGCAGGGACTGTACTGTACTGTTCAATGAAAACAAGCCCGCTCTTATGGTTCAGCTGTTAGACCAAATTGTGGTGTTTAAACTTTTTTTTTTTTTTTAAATAATATAATTCACATAATTGTGAATGGACTGGTATATCATATTCAAGTTGAAAGATTCCCAGCTGGGGGTTTGTCATCTACTGTGCCCCTGACAAATCAGCTCCAATGGTCTGCACAGGGAGAGTCACAAAAACACATGACCGGCTTTTTTCTCAATTACCCCAAACAATCTAACACCTGCTGGTCCAAAAGGTCTGTGTGAGGGACGAGTCGTTATCTGACATCTTCTCACCACAAACATCTTTTGAATATTAAGTACTGCAGGTAATTAATATGCTAATAAACTCAATGGTTACTGATAAAAAATACACAGAATATTGTCTTGAAATTGGAATTGTCTTTGAGAAGTTAATACATACTTCTATGATATGAGTTACCTCGCTGTGATAGATACATGCAGATGTATTATTTTCTGAATAATTGCACACTGCTGTTTATGTACTCATCATTGTTGTTACAGCAAGAATGAGACACTGCAGGGATGTGTACTCAAGAATATTCAACAGCTGAAGTGTGCTGAATGGATGCGCTTTTGATGAAAGCACTTCACGGACATCAATGTGATTGAATTTATGCAGACAATGCTGAGAGAAGAAAGACACGAAGGAGAGGCAGAAGAACATGAGAAATCATTTAGAGAGAGCATGAAAAAAAGAAAAATGATCGAAATGATCGAAATGATTTAAAATGATTTTCACCTTTTGAGATTTATGTCAGTGTCATAGGCTTTACTTGCCAGTCACACAGACTGAGTCAGATTGAGAGCAAGAAAAGGCAGAATACAATCAACTAGGTAATACATTTGAAGAAGGTTAGAAATGAAATGCTTGTCCATATAAGCCAAAGGCTAAAAGTTTAGTATGTATGCTTCGTACATAATTCCATTTGCTCAAGAGATTTGGTTTTGCATTTGACATAGTTCAATACTGTGTTCATGCTCATTAAAGCAGCTTTCTAATTGATTTTGTATGTCATTTTTGGCCATTTTGTGACAAAGTAACACATGAGCAAACTGTTGCCTTTTACACATCCAACAGATGAGTAGAACTCTGAGTATAATCAACATTTATTTGAAGTTATACTTCATACTTTCATGATAGAATTTGTGCTGGGCAGGTATTTGAAAGCTTTTTCGTTGAAAACAGCTGCAGCTGGACATAAGTTGGATGAGAACTGTGAGAGTGAAAGGTACTCAAATAATCTGTAGAGTGGAATGTTGCATTCACATATACTGTATTATGTCGTAAAGAAAAAAAGAATAGACTAGTTTTGAACATTTTTTCACTTTCATTTCTATTTTCCTTCCCCCAGTCCTCCTTATGTTCCTTTACACATGCACACACTCTCACTTACCCTTATTACCAAACATGACTGCCATGCTGTTTCTCTCTTTAGTTTTGTCACATTGGTTTCAACACACAGTTAACCCAACCTTGTTTGTGGCATTTGTTTTATTCTGACGTGTCAACCTTGATTCACTGTGATACATTCTGTAACACAAGTGTTGACAGATCCATTGTTCTGTATTTGATAAGGATTCTGTGTGCACTGCTCTTTCAGATAGAAAGCCAGTGAAGTTCTGTTCACATAAGCAACACAATCACCAGCATCCAAAATGGTCACCAGTGTGTCTATATATATTAAGACACAGTTGAAATGAAAAAGTAGCAAGTAAGGTATATATCAAACTTCTGCATAGCTGATACTGAAGAGTGTAGTACTTCTTGCAGCTGCAGTAAAGCATGTGGCAGCGAGAAGACTGAATGTGAGGATGAAGGCTTATAGTCATAGATCATCACAAGATAATGAGCAAATTGTAAAGCTGTAAAAAAAAAAACAAAAAAAAAAACAGTAATCAAGGTTGGAATGCCAACTGAATCCACCTTAAAATGTGATAGATGGAGAAGGATTACTCAAAGGAAGAAACTGCTGATTCAGTCAAGCTGCTTTTCATTATGTCTACTTTTACAGCTGTTTAATTTATTGTAATAATAAAATGTAATCGAATCAAATCAAGGAAAAATGCAGGATTGGATAATGCCTCAAAGTTACTCCAACTGAGACATCAAATGAAATCATTACACCCCTCTGAAACAGAATGGCATGACCCCTGCTTGTCCTGGAGGTTTCAGGTTGTTATTGTACCAAGAACTTTATTCCTGAACTCAACTGGTGGATGACATTTTGGAATAAAACTCTTCAGTTCTTCTAAATATGCCAATGTCATAATTCCCATCACAAGGCATGAGAGGACAGCAGACTTATTTATTAACATTTATTGTGAGCTAGGAGTACAGCGTAAGTAGCTGCAAGGCAAACATGTGCGCATGACCAGGCTTTGTGCACTTTCTGGGTACATAGTAGGTTGATTTTTGACAGTGTCTGGTACAGAGCAGTGCATACAGGGCATACATGGGTCATTTTTAACTGTTCCTTGAGCTGCTACAATTTAATGTGGAAAATATTTTGCCCAGTTCTGGTCCTCAGTGTCTCGTGGTCTCTGTGGCTGCCTATCATATAAGAACAGAATGACCTCTTGTCTCATAACTACAACAACTGATGATTATGTTTAACTCATTAAAACGCTGACATTCAGATTCATGTTCATTGTAAAAGCTGAAATGTGCTCTAATCAAACAGTAGGACACGTTGATTATTATATTACTATTTATAATGGATTTTAGTGAGTTGTCACACTTCATTATAAAAATTACAAAATACGTTAGCAATCTATTGGTACTTGTTATGATTTCATAATAGCATGTAAAGCCCCCTGAGCTATAGCTTATGAAAGAAATGTTCTATAGTTGTCTACAAGTAGTTCACTGGTTTACATGCTTGCTTAAACATTATCCAACATCTTTTCTGAGAATCTATTAGTGCTGTCTGGGGTGAAGGGATGCTATCTACAGTGGTGGCTGGTGACTCAATAAATTGGGGAACAGAGGAAGAAAACCAACCCATGGCATGATGTTTTCTTACACTAGTTGACTACTTATCTCTACTTTCTTATGTCTAAGTTATGTGATATTCTTATGATCAAATGCAGACCATGCAGAGGCCTTTGGAGGGGCAGGTGTTCAATGTTAAAAAGGGGCACATGGACAATGATTTTAAAACGCCATACACTAACATCATTTATATCATAACCTGTTGAATTATATCCATACTTATATCCAAAACTCATTAAAAGGAAAAATTTAATAAAGAGCTAGGAAGCATTATGGGTTGGAGCAATTAATGGGGACAACACTAGATAATGAGTGATGAAATAAAAACAAAACAAAAGGAAAGTTAATGAAAGGGCAGCCAAACAGATAACGAGCATCATCGTAACAAGAGTGGATACAGCTTTGGGAATGGAAAATAATTTCATTTGTCTGAAAGCTTCCTTCAGCAGAGAGAAGGGAATATGGCAACAGACCGACACTTTAACCAGTTTCATGTTCAGAGAATTAGTAAAACATGATGAAAATGGTATTATTTCTTATCAAAAATATTTAGCATCTCTACCTCCACCAGTGGTTATGCTCTCATGTTTGGTAGTTTCCAGGATAGTTTTAAATACTTTTAAAGATGTTTAATCTTATGAATGTTCAATGTTTGATTAGGTATTTGGGAATTAATTTAGAGAATATATTTAAGTTAGTACATTTCATATCTAAAAAATCATCAGTGAACTGTGATTCTTAAACATTGGCCCTCTTCCCGTCTACCAGCCTAACTTACTGTGTCCTCTCTTATAGTAATACAAAAGTTAACTATGACAATTCCAGCTCTGAAACAAAGATGAAGATGCTAACTTAGACCAGCCTCAGTAATGCAACAAGCAAACAGCACAAAGAGTATGAATCCGTACATATAAAATACTTCTTGGTTCCTACTGATACTTTAATGTAGGTGCAGTGGAAGAAAACAACACAATGAGGAACAAGGAAGTAACAATTGGGGATTTAGAGTGTAACTTCCCGATATTTACTATGTACATTTCTGGTAATGTCATTACGGGGGAACTCATGGCAGTTGTAAGAATAATTGTTTATGTGAGTGTGACAGGCAAGCTTCACCCACAATCCAGGGATTTATTATACCTATGTCTTCTACTTCTTTGTATAAATTGAAACAAACAAGTCAAGAAATGGGTCTATACTTTTGAAAATGATCTCCTAGCAGGTGTGTTAGTCCAACACTGCAGCAACTTATAAAGGCCAGACTGAGGTAGAAACTAAACTTATATCTCTCAAATGTATAGCTATGGATGACTTTTCACATCCAAGGAGGAAAAACTAACAATAATGTAATAATATACATCAGAGATGGGGGACTCGAGTCTAGTGACTTGACTCGAGTCAGATTTAAGTCACCAGATTGAGGACTTGTGACTTGCTTGATCAACAGTGAGAAAAGACTTGACTTGACTTGGACTTGCTACCCATGACTTGAGACTTGACTTAGACTTGCATGAAATGACTCATTGCTGTCTTGGTTAATTGGTAAAGAATAATAATAATAAAAAATATTTTAGATTGGATGTTTCCTGTTGCATGTGGGCGAACCTGGCAACCGGTAATCTCTCTACTACGTGATGCGCCCGCCCATTTTAACGTAGAGCGGCCGGGGTTTGAAAGATGGAAGGTGCTACCGGTTCTGCTGCTGACACAGCCAGTGTTCCCCAAATTATTACATTTGGATTTAAAGACTATTCAACTCAACAAAATAAACTATTCGCTGTGTGCAAGGTGTGCAGCGCAAACATATCCCACACATCCAGCACCACGTCACCATCCGCCATTTCCGACTACACAAAGAAAAGTAAGTAATGCTTCTAGCTAACTTCACGTTATTTTTAATCTAACGTTAGCTGGCAGCTAACATCCCATCTTCCCAAAACAAACTACTGTGTTGAGTACTCTGTCTGGTACACCTGGCCCTGTAGTCGTTCCTAGTAATTCTGATCCTGCTGGTCCTAGTGAGTATTATAATTATTCTTTAGCCTTATATCCCCTTCCTCTATTTGTTAGCCCTTTTGTGTAAAGGAGGGCTACATAAAACTTAGGCTGCAGTCTCTTAAAGTTTTAAGACGGTTGTCTTCCAGCTTGTTATATTTCTATGACTTGACTTGTGACTTGCTTGACCTAAGCTATGACTTGACTTGGTTTGACTCGACTCTCACAAAAATGACTTGGGACTTGCTTGAGACTTGAAGGTTAAGACTTGAGACTTGTATATGTGTGACTTACTCCCATCTCTGATATACATTGTATCTTCAATTCCACAGTTATCAAATGTTTCCTATGTAATCATTTCACAGAAAACACAAGCTATATGCTGTTTTCCTGTTCTTACTGTATAATTACTCAGAAAAAAAAGATCACAGTAAGTACTGTCAAAGACTAGCTGTTGGATGTAGTTATCACCATGTAACATCTCAATAACAACAGACCTGAAATACATTTTTGAATAGACAATGAAATAATATTATTGAACATGATAAAACAGAATGTTTTATTTAGACCATCATAGCTATAGAAACTATATAACAATTATATATTGCTATATAAATTCTATAATATAAAACCAAATATTTTAACTCCTGACTAATGTATAATCTTAACTAAAGAAACAAGGATCTACACATTTTCATGGCAATCAAATTCAAAGTGTAGTAATATAATTATGGTTAATGAAACAGGAAACTATCTTTAAATTATAAACATAACAAACCAACAATCACAGTCTGTTTATAGGTTTCTTCTGAAGCTATATCCATCTGTAATCACAATTACTGAAGTGTATTATAGTCTAAGTCTAAAACACATGTACACAATTGTTACATAACAGTATTTATTAACCAAATTAAAAACAGTATTTGCACTTTTTACTGATATTACAAAATGTATAGTTGTTAATAGTTAACAGTTTAAAAACTAGCACGATGGCACCACAAATCTAGGTATAACATTTTCCATGCAGTACACATACTGTACTTCAGAGCTTTTGTTGTTGTTGTTTCCACAAGGTGGCATTACAAGGCCTGTTTTCAGGACTGTACCTGTGTATCACCTCCTCAGGTGTAGTCACTACTAATGACGTGATGTTGACAGAAAGAAAAAGGTGGAATTCAACATTGATGGCAGTGCAGCACCTGGACATTTTACAGTATATTTTGAACTCTCTACACTATCACTCAGACAACGTTAGTGGAGTGGAGCAGTGAAGAACAGCAGTAACAAAGAAGAGCAGCTGACTAACATACACTGCAGCATTAAACAACGTAATGTGAACAAACTCTGAGGTGAAGAAATGAACTGTGTCACCTCAACAACCCTGCGCCTGTTCAGGGTGTGGGACAGTGTTGTCTTTACCCAGAGCTAACAGTGCAGTAGATAGGCTGCTCTCCACTGATAGAGACATGGCATTAATGCCTACACAGCACAGCACTCTGCCTGTTCTTATTCTCATACAGGCAGCAGACTGTAAGATGCTTTCAAATGAAAATGAAAAGGTTGCACATTATTTATGTATCTTATCTGCCAGTATTGTCTTGGACCGACTCCTAACTGGACGTGATGCAAACAACAGAGCAAGCAAACATCAGATTGTTTCAACATTTGAACCTTCCCCGTGTGTCAGTGACTGAGACAGGCTGAGCAATGTGCTGCTTGTTTGAGAGAACGCTCCGGTTCTATTAAGTTTTATGCACCTAATCCTACTTTCATTAGTCAAAATCGACATTGATGTCCTTTTGGGATTAAAAAGTGGACCTACAGTACCAGTCAAAAGTTTGGACACATTTTCTCATTGATGTGAATGGGAAAGTGTGTCCAAACTTTTGACTGGTACTGTATGTTCATTCTTGCTCTGTCCTGTCCATACTTACTGCTGACTAGAAGGGGAATGATGTGTCTTTTGCATTGAATATACAGTGAGTTACAGTTTGTGTATTAAACCTGGAGGACAGTACTGTTTATTACCTAACACTTTACGTAACACTTTGTGTTTGCTGTGCAGTGACTACACCTGAGCAGGTCATACACAGGCACTGAAAACAGACAGAATCAAATCAAATTAAAACAAAAAATCAACCTCTGTGTGTCCCAGGCCTTGAAACACTGTACACTGCATGTGAAAATGTTGTACCTGTATTTGTGGTGCAACCATACCTTGTTTTTTAATTGGGAGTGGGGGCCATGTAATGACTACTGTAACAATCGTGTGCATGTGTGTTTTAGACTTCACTGTACTGTAATACACTTGAATAATTATAATTACAAGTGGACATAGCATCAGAAGAGGGAAACCTTGGTGTGGACTCCTGCCTTGCTGAAGGACAAAATAAACACACTGATGCCAGGCTAGATTTTACTCATGAAGTCTAGATACAATATATTTAGTAGTGCTGTTACTAGTTTCTATTTAGAGTGACAGCAAGTGTACAATAAATACTTTAGTGGTGCTTACACCAAACAATCTGCCATCACTGATTTTACAACTTAAAGTTCTACCATACCTGATATGCCAAAGTCGAAGATGGCTAGATTAACAGTCATGAGCTCTGGCGGCTTCAACTTGGTCTTGCGTTTGATGGTCATATAAATGACATAGCCATTCCCTGTTGCAGACATGATACCTGTAGGAGAGAAAGAAACAATGGGGTTAGAGGTTGTTAAAATAGCATTTGCATTTGTGAGACAGCAAATTTAAATTACATTTACATTGTGGATGCTTGGCTGTGTTTCAGTGGACAAGCCAACTGTGTTTCAGAGCAAAGAATACTACTCAGTGTTTTTGATACCTAATTTTATATACTTGGCAATTTTTTTAATCATTCAAATTTTGCTGGATGTTTTTTTTATACATTTTACAGTAAGATATTCATGTGATTTTCTGACTTCAAGAGAGCTTTCAACTGTTTGTCATGATGGGCTCTATTACAGACGTCTACATTGTAGTATAAGGTTAAATTAGTGGTTCTGGAAAATAGGCGTGCTGTTAAAATTGAAGAAAAACAAACTGAAATCTGTGCGAAGAAGAATTGAAGAAGTATTCATCAGGGTTGCAATTTAGACCAAGCAGAGCAGCGAATTCCAGCAATAACACATGAGACTGACCAACACACACTGCAGCTGCGCTCACACAGCGTGTTGGACAGCAGTGTCTTTCTCCCGAGCTAATGGTGCAGAAGAGAGGCTGCTCTCCACCACTTTCATTTTAAAACTAAAATTAAAATGCCAGTAAACTGTCCTCCCAAAATGTTTTCTGCCTGCTTGTTAAACCACATTTTTTTTGCTGAGTAATAGATTACAATGAGTAATATGTAATCAGTAATTAATTACAATTTTCAAGTAACTTGCCCAACACTGCAAAGCACCATGTTCCAAGTCAGAGACAGTAAAACCTAACCTTACCTAGCACTCATTATTCTATTCATAGCCCATGTTCTCATGTGGCTATGTGAGACGTGATGCAGAAGCTGATATTTTATGTAATTTTCTCATTAGATGCTCAACTAACTGAAATACTAATGTGTAATCATGTTTTATTCAACTGAAGAACATTAAGATTTTTCGGGTGTTTGACTTCACAGACCTGGAGAGGGTCATTGGTGCTTTTATCTTCTCCAGGCTTCATCGCTGTTGTCTGCTTCAATCCTTGATGCTCCTCACTAGCTGCCTGTCAATTTGCTAATTTATTTAGATGGTTTCTACATCTTCCACATCTTCATCTAGCTTTAGTTTTCAAAGCTGCTTGAGGTGCTCTGGTTAGTGTCTACCAATTCTTGTTTTGTCAGTAAGGTAGATCTTGTGTTCATACCAAGGTTTTCATACACACACCATTCATTTCTTTTAACCACCTGTTAGTTATCTGTGTTTTAATGATATAAAGTACCCTAACATTGAAAGGTTTTATAAGTAAAGTTTATGATTTATTACTAGTGTCAGACTCAGTTGCAAATAATGTGTCTGAAAACAATGGTCAATGCTTCAAGTCAACCAAAGTAATTAAAACCTGTTAAATGCTATTTTCATCCTGAACACTGTTTTTACACCCACACCACCAATTCTGCCTATCAGACAAGTATTCATTTATTGAGTAAATTGTTGAGTTATTGAGGGAATCCTCAGGAAGATGAAACCCTATACTTGTGCTGCGGACCCCATTCCCACATCTCTCCTCAAGTAATACATCCCCGTTCTCTGACCCGTGATCACTGAAACTGTCAACCTCTCCCTTCAAACCGTAATATTCCATCTGCCCTCAAGGTGGCAGTCATCTACCCCCTCCTCAAAAAGCCTACCCTGGACCCAGAAGTTGTTGCCAGCTGAAGACCTCCCTTTCCTTTCCATGATGTTGGAGAAAGTGGTTGCTTCTGAGCTTCAGGACCACCTTAAACACAGCACACAACACTGAAACAGCTGTGTTATGAATGACCTGCTAATGGCAGCTGATGCAGGGTCCCCTTCTCCTCTGATTCTCCTTGATCAGAGCACAGCATTTGACACTGTGGTACATACTGTCCTCTTAGAGCACCTCCACACCACCACTGAACTGTCAGACTCTGCACTTCAGTGGTTTATGGCCAACCTTTCTGGTAGGGCTGATTATGTCTCATTGGGAGGATGCTGGTCTAAATCACTCCCTGAGGTGTTTCACAGGGATCAGATCTTGGTCCCATCCTGTTTACCCTCTACATGTGCCCCTTTGAACGTGTCATTGGCTGACATGGGATGTCTTTTCATTGCTATGCTGATGATACCCAACTGTACTTCAAAACTGCCCTAAGCCCTTCTTCAGCCATGTCTCACCTCAGCACCTGTCTTAAGGAGACAAAGCAAACAAAGGCATCGTATTGGGCAGATGTGTGTTCCTCAGCTCTCTACTTGCTGTTTACTTTGTGCTTTTGTTTGTACGTTATTACTTGTTTTTTTTTTTATATAACTCCAAAGACAGTTTTCTACCGCTTACACTATCACTATAGAAATATAGTGGAATAGCAGAGTGGAACAGTAATTAACATTGGGGACACTGGAAAGTTTCAGAGCTGGCTCAAAACATACATCAAAGGTAGAAAGCTCAACGTGTCTGAGGAACATGACAACTGCTTTGAGGTTCCACAGGGGAGCTGCCTCAGTCATTTATTATTCTCACTGAACATGCTGCCATTTGGTGACATCATCAGAGAGCACAATGTATGTTTCCATAGTTATGTGGATGATCCTTAACTGTATATCTGCACTGAACCAAATGATGCTGCAGCCATAAACTCCATTACTACCTGTCATCTGGCAATAAATACATGGATGAGCAATCATTTCTTGAAGTAAATGTGGGGATAAAACTGAGATCCGTCTAGTTGGCCCCAAAACAAAAATTGAAACACTGCACAATAATCTGGGGAAATTAACTCCATGGATTAACGTTTTGGTGTTATTTTAGATTCAGATTTAAACTTCAGGTCTTACATTAACACTGTTACTGTTATATACTTTTACTGGCCTCCCGGAAAAAAACACTGAGAGACTTCAGCTCATTCAAAACTCTGCAGCTCGGCTATTAACCAGAACTAAGAGGAAAGCTGCTCTGCACTGATTTCATCTAAGTTTCACAATTGACTTTAAGGTCCTCCTCCTTATACAAAGCCATAAATGGGCTGGGACCAAGCTACATGGCTAACTCCTTTGTTAATCATTTGCCTTCAAGAACACTGTGATCATCTGCTGCAGGCTTTTTGGAGGTTTCCAGCAGTGGCAAAGTGGCAAAGAGAAAGCCACTGTTGAAGAAAACTCATATTAAATCTGGACTAGAGTTCACCCAAAGGCATGTGAGAGACTCCAAGTTCAACTGGAAGAAGATTCTTTGGTCTGATGAGACCAAAATGGAGCTTTTTGGCATCAGTCTAGACGCTGTCATCAAACACTACACATCACCACAAACACACCATCCCCACCGTGAAGCATGGTGGTGGCAGCATCATGCTGTGGGGAAGCTTCATGGCAGCAGGCCTTGGGAGGCTTGTAAAGGTAGAGAGTAAAATATAATGAAATCCTGGAGGACAATATGATTCAGTCTGCAAGAGAACTACGATTCGAGAGAAGATTTATTTTCCAGCAGACAATTACATGAAACATACAGTGAAAGCTACACAGAAATGGTTTAAAGACAACAAGGTGAATGTTCTGGAGTGGCTGAGTCAAAGCCCAGACCTCAATCCAATAGAGAATTGGTGGCTGGACTTGAAAAAGGCTGTTCTCGAGCGACCTGACAGAGCTTGAGCAGTTTTGCAAAGAAGAATGGAGTAAAATTGCTGTGTCCAGATGTGTGAGCCTGACTGAGACCTATCCACACAGACTCAGTGCTGTGATCGTGGCCAAAGGTGCATCTACTAAATACTGACTTGAAGGGGATGAATATTTATACAATCACATATATATCTTACATTATATATTTTTAATGAATTGACATTACTTTGTAGAAATCTGTTTTCACTTTGACATTAAAGAGGTTTTTTTTGGAAAATCTTTTTAAAAGCCAAATTATATTGACCATGAATCAATTTTTAAAAGCAATAAAAGGGGAACAATCCAAGGGGGTGAATACTTTTTATAGGCACTGTAAAGGACTGGATGAGCACAAATGTCCCCTGGTTAAACAGCAGCAAAACTGAAGCTCTATTCATTGGCACTACACACCAGATTCAGTCACCCCCCCAAACTACCCAGGACATCCCCCTTTCCTCCTCAGTTAGGTTTGACCCTCATCTAACTTTCAATAACCATGTAAGAAATATATGCAAAATCTCTTTCTCCCATTCCAAAAATGTATCTAAACCTTGCTCCTCTCTAACCCTGTCAAATGCAGGGAAACTTATCCATGCATTTATCTCCTAAAGACTGGATTTATTGCAATGCAGTTCTCACAGGGATCCCTGGCAGAAGCATCCAGTATCTCAAGTAAAATTAAGAACAGCGCTGCCAGGATCCTAATGACACTGCACAAAGCACAAACACATAACACCAATTCTGTTTTCATTGCACAGGCTCCATGTGCCAGCAACTTGCTCCTCCGGGCCCCCGGTACTAAGCTCCACACTTAGGGTGGATCAGGCCTTCTGCTCTGCTGTACCACACTTGTTGGAACAGCCTTCCTAACTATCTGAAGGCAGCGCACAGACACTAGACTCTTTTTTTGTTTTTTTGTTAAAGGCCTTAAAACCTTCCTATCCAAGAAGGCTTTTTCACCCTAACTATTATTATTATTATTTTCTTTACGCTGTGTGTTCTATGTTATTAATACTATAGCACTTTTAGTCTCACAATGAATGAAAAGTGCTTTACAAATAAAATCTATTTATTATAATTATTATAATACTATTATTATCATTATTTCTATTAGTAGTAGTATAGTAGTAGTAGTAGTAACAGTTTGAAGCCAACTGTGGTCCAAACTTGAAACCTGTCATGTTCATAGATTCAGGATGTCATTATAAGAATTTTAACAAGGTCAAATATACAAATTACTATTCAAAGTACAGTATTTTGGGAGAGGATCTGTAGTAACTTTGGCTAAGAAGACCTGTAGACATGTACAGACTAAAAAACGTGTAAAAAGCCAAGTGTAAATGCAACCAAGAAGCAATAAAGATAATATATAGAATAAAGATAATTGAGATGCATTCTACCGATTTGTTAAAAAGGTGTGAATGCTTCTCTGTTCCAATTAGTATACAGAAACTTTACTATATCATTACTGGCCTGTCATAAGAAGAGATGCTGAAATGATCTGTTGTTTTCTGTTTTCTGCTGTCTTAGAAGAGCACCAGGACATCATGCTGCTGTAATGTTTATCTGATCCCTGATCATGTGAACAACCTGTGTGGATGACAGAGCTGTGTGGGTCACTTGTAGTTGACAGGTTTTAGCCACCTTGCTAACTGATCCATTTTTCAAGTTATGCTTCTTCCAGTGTTTTTGGCAGTTTCTAAACAGCTACAGGTGCATTACCACCAAACTCTGGTCGTGAGTACCCTAATTGCATGTAGCCTAGGAAAAACAGGATGGATTGCAATCAGATTTGTGATATAGGGGACACACATACTGTGTAAAAAATAAGGGTAAATGGAAGTGTATTTAATCACATCTGGATTTGATCAGGATGCAAGACATTTGAAATTAAGTTTAAATGCTGATCCTGACTATCATGTGAGCTTCGATGCACCTTTTAAGGCAAGAGACATTACGCCTTTATGATTTCTATTAGACAATGGAGTCTGGTGACAACGACCAATTCCAGAATAGGTCTGCCCACCTTCAGAGTGTAACTGAAAGAGACTTTAATAATTGAATACAGCAAAGTTGGAAGGATAACCTCTCTAGATCTCTTCTCTATGAAACTACTGAATTCAGTTCTGATGTGTGAAATAGATCCCCAACATTAAAATCACAGTCATTTTGACAGTAGGCTATCTTCAAGCTGTGGCGGAAAGGTGAACTTTGGTGGATTTAATGTAAAAAAAAAACCAAACAAACAAAAAACAACAGAAAGTTAAATTCCTCCAGATGAATTCCTTTTCAAAAGTCAAACAAACCTTGAGGTACAGCAGCTTCTCTTGTTCTGAGTCTACTGAACTGCTATGAATGAAACATGACAGGGAAAAGCTTGAGGCCTGACCAGTAACATCAGGCTGTCAACACCCACTGGAAGCAATATTTTAATCCCATCAAGTCATCACTTAACAGGGGGCTAAAATATTAAAATAAATAAACCTTAAAAAGACCCAGATATTTCCAGTGCACCGAACACTTCATTATCTCAATTAAAGATGCATCATGTAAGATTTGGCCAAACTTTTAGTTTAAAACATTAAAAAATGTAATAAAATCATCAACAGAATGCAAAGAAGTAACATTTCTGATATTATGTGAAAGATGTCTATGTATTCTGTTGCAGAGATATCTAACTTTAACCAGTTACTGCTAACCAGCTATCCATGGCCCATCCTGTCTCGTAATACCACTTTATACCTCAGCGATGAGGTCATAGTGATTCACGGTAGCACCCAGTCTGCTCAGTCCAACATGAGAGGATAAATAAGTAATACTGCCCACCATATATCATTTTATCTATTTTTTGAGGCAGGCTGAAAGCTGCTCTAACTGTCACAGTAAGACTGTTAATATGTCACTTTATTATGTTTTAAGGTGAGAATATAACCACTCACACTACATTCCCAATATTTGGTCAGTTTGTTAAAATAATGCCTATTTGTTAATTTGCTCTGATGTTGTCTGAAGCGCTGGCTCTAATGTCTCCGTCATAGCACAAATCAGACTCTCAAACCTCTTAAAAGAAACAGCTGCCAACAGTTCCAATTGACACACATATTCCTGGAATCCATGAAGAAGATTGACTCAGCAGTTGTGAAAAAAGTCAAATCTGCCCTTGCATTTGAGTTGAACAACAGACACCCTGACTGTGACTCAACACTTATGCAGTTTCTTCATGAGAGCATTGCTCTTGACCCACATTAGACATTTTTCCCTTTCTGGATGAAATCACTCTTGGCAAGATCTTCAACAGCCTGACTGAGAACATCTGGATGACCTACCCCCCACATGTATTTGTTAAATAGTTTCTAAACTGAATTAATATAATACAATCTATTGCATCAAGACATTTCGATTTCAAGGCCATGAGACCCATAATGCATCTTGATGACTACAATTGCTGTGAACAGCTCTGTACAAATCAGTTTTATTTGAACTGAATTTCAGTATTTAACTAGAACTAAACAGACGATCAAAGATTAAACCATCAGATTCTTCTTTCTTGGATTTGTATATTTGTCACAGATCTTTTCCTTGTAAACATTTCTAATAGTAACATTATATTGCTGTTTTATTGACTTGTCTTTGGTAGGCCCAGGCCTCAGAGGATGAGACAGAGGAACAGTCAGAAATAGCATCCAGCAGTGCCTCAAAAATCCAGTTATCGTTACACCCCTGTACTCTATGTAAAATCTAAGCTGAACTGGACCACAGGACTCTATCTAACTCACTGAATTAACCAAATTAACTAACTAAAGGCAGATTTTCCAAGTTCAGAATAAACTAGTTCAAGTCCCACTGTTTATTCTGAACTTAGTTAGTTAATTTAGGTAATTTACTGCGCACAAGGACAAGAATTTAACAGAGTACGATGAACACATTGGGTCTAATGTGGACTGACACAGTGAACCCTGAGAGGTTTTCCTTCTTTCTTAAGTGTAAACAAGTGTAAACAACTCAAGTGTAAAATTGTCCTTTGAAATATGTCAATCAACTTTATGCTACTTGAATACAAGATGTGACAGCAGAGACATGTTAAACTGGCTCCAACAGCTGCCCCATTACCTTATTTGTTATAAGTTGTTATTATTACCACGACAAATGACCACTATTACACCTGATAAAATGCTGTTGTTAGCACAATTACATCAAGTGACAGTAATAACCACGACATCAAACTGCTGTAAATGCAACATTGACAGAGCAGTTGGTCTCCTTATGTGTTTATTCAGAGTAGATTTATACACTGACACATCTTTATTGTGCCTCTGGGCAACCGAAAAGTCACTCATGTGGAAAACAAAAAGACTCTGTCAGCACCGGTGGCCATCTGCTGGTCACACCACAGTTAACACTACTTCAACCAGCAGATAGCTCAGTCCTGCTTAAGAACAGTGGCTGTGACACACACAAATCATGGTTGCAATTAAGGAACTTAAAACAGCAGAATGAATATATAACATGATAATAATAATAATAATAATAATAATAATAATAATATTAACATATATTAACTTAACTATTACTAGTACCTACAGCTGGGTTTATTTGACTGACTACAGTGACTACCCGTGGTGTGTAAGGAAATGTTGTAAAATAACATGATAGCCCTACTTATAATGGAGTGTTGTAAAGCTATAACATTAGTCTCATCAATTTATAGCACATTAGCCATACCGATTTTTATAAAGCTAACATTCTAGGCATATCAATCTTAAAAGGTACTGCTGTAACCCTAACAGTTACCCATATTCATTTTTATAAGGTGTTGTAAAGCTAACGCATTAACCATATCAACTTTACAAGGCAATGTAAAATAAATAAATAAATAAAAATCTGAAGTTTTCAAATTGTAATCAGTGATCTAAATGTGTGGGTATTTTCCAGTAGTGAGGTGAGGGTTAGGGTAAGGGTTAGGGTTAGGGTAAGGGTTAGGGTAAGGGTTAGGGGTTAGGGGTTAGGGTTAGGGTAAGGGTTAGGGTAAGGGTTAGGGTTAGGGTAAGGGTTAGGGTTAGGGTGTTTTGAAAGTCAGCTGTAAAATGTTTCACTTTACTGAACGTCAGCATCTACTGTGACGAGGCAGGAATTTGGAGTGTTTGGGTCACTATTTCATGTTATAACAAAATGAAGTACTTCTTTTCATAGGCCTACATAGTGCAGGTGTAAATGTTGGCTTACTAATAAAGTGCTGCGTCCATAAACATCAGAAATCAGTTTTCAGAGCTTGTAATAATCAAAACTGTGGAGGGCTTCTCAACCAAGATGTGTCATTCAATTCAGTAATGAGGCACAAGGTGTTACCGTCTCAAACAGCGTTTCATATTATTTTCCATGAAAAAAAACTGGAAAGTTTGTTGAGTGTAAGTCACAAACTAACTGTTTTTGAAAGCAAATGTGAAGACCAGGCAGTCATAGAAAAGGAAGCTGATCAAATCAAATGAACAACTGAAGACTTTACTTGAGTCAACAGTGTTGTATCACCTGGAGTCACTTATGTACTCTTGCTGCAGACAATTCACGAAACAACAATGTGCAAAGCTACAAAAAGTCAAAATGATCAGAAAAGGCTTAAGGAGGTAGTTTATGACATCGCTCTTCCCTGTTAAGCTTATTAATAAAAATAACAAGTCTCTGATTGTTTGCTTAATGGATTATGTCATGCTCCTCCTGTGGTTAACACAGTTGTTCTGTAGTTCCCACCATCACAAATAATTCTTGAGTGATTTCTCAGTAATTAGAGAGGCTGTTTTCTCATCTTGATGCACTTGAAGGACTCAACTCATTATGCTAACAAGGCCTTTAAAAGGAAAGATTGATTCTGGAGTATTTTTCTATGTAAATGAGCTTGATCATACATAAGCACAGCCATATAGAATGTGTGTGATTCAACATGTGTATAGCTGTAAATATGTTATGTGATAAATGTTGTTATTGCCATTTATAATCTTTTTTTTTAAACCAAATTTGTAAAATGTAATAACTTTATCCACAATATTATTCTGCAGTAGAGAACAACAGCAAAACCTACATTTATTATTGTAAAATACTGCAGAACATTACTTAAGGAAAAGATCAAATATAACCTCTATGATCTTTATATCTAGCACATACAGTATATGCACTATTTCAACATGGCTACAGGGGATTAAATGTAGGAGCAATTTCTTATGTCAATTCTGCTAAGTAACTCCAACATCACCATAACAATCAGACACTCAGCAGCTCAGCAGCAGAGGTGGAGAAAAGATCACTTCTCCTTTTCTTTCAACACATTTTTCTGGAAAAAGAAAAGAAAATGAAATAAATAAGTCCTGGCCCGGGGTTAACAACCATTAACCTTCACTTATAAACCTGCTGCCCCATCAGCTGCTTCCCATTCATCCCTTTTGATCAGCACAAACGCCCTTTTCACTGCTGAATAAACCTGATTCATTCCAAATATTTATGAGGGCACAAAGTAAAATGGCAAATGAAATAAATAAATAACACAACAAACTGACTGTACGTCTCCTCATTTCCGTGAACTCATATGATGCATTGCACCAGGAACCAAATAATAACGAATAAGAGGCTCTCGGCCAAGATTTAGGCTGTTGGAGTGTTCCCACATGAGGCCATGAGGGTAAATCTTCATCTTAAAAAATGGAAAAAAACCATGTGAGGAATCTGAATTGTTAGAAAACGAATTACATGACATGCCTCCTCCTTTGTTCATGTTTATCTCCTTATATCTTGCCGCCTTATTATATTACAGTTTGTGGTGTCAGATATTGTATTTGGAGAGACTGAGCCCTGACACAGGGATGGAAACAGCAGGGGTTAACAGCTGATCACCTCCCAGTTTAATCCACTTAGTTGAACTAGTCCTGTTGCTGCAGCTGATTATTGTTAGTGAAGCTTCTTGCCTCTGTCTCACCATGGAATCATCTGGACATGTGATTAGTTGCGTGTCACATTGGCTTATCAGGAGGATAGCTATGCTTGATTTTGAAACGTTTACCATATTGTCCGTTTTTATTTATTAATTTTTTTGTTCTGATCAGCAGAACCAGCCATGCGGACATAGCTGTTAAAGTTTCAAACAGAACCAAATGTTTCTGGTTTGGACACGCATGAAAAAGGAGACACTTTTCTGTCATATGTCCAGATTCTTCAAAAGGACAATTTCAAGGCTTGAATGAGGTGTAAAAAAGTTATTTGCATAAGCTTGGGGAATAAGATATATACATTCATAATAATCATATGTATTGTCAGAGGAGGAAGTCAATCAAAAACAAGGACTTTGATATATCAACATTTTAGTTATAGGAAAACAGGCTTAGATTTTTTTAAACTATGCAGCCCCCCCGGGGTCACAGGGTAGAATAAAAACTTGATCTGTAAATCTGTGCGTAGCAAAGGCGTAAATGAGAAAATGAATGAATTCCATTTAGCTGAGTCAGTTTCAGGATCCTGGTATTGAACATGCTGGCTCACTATAACTATAACTTACTGGAACTCTTGCCCTAACACAGACATTATGCATCATGATTTTGATTGTCTCCACAGCTCTTATAATTGTAAAAAATAATTCCATTGAACTCCTGAAACTTAGTAATAAAGCTCTTATCAGATTGCTTTTAACTTGAAAATGCTGGTGCTGCTTTATTGTAAACTCTAAAGTTAAGAAGTTACATGACTTCACTGTTCATAGCACATGCTACAAAAGATATCATAGAGTCCACACACAGAACATGATACATGCTTTTACTTAACAGTGTATCAGTGAGAAAACCTAAGGGTTGTTCATTAAAACAGATAGGTACAGGGTACGGGATTACCTTTATGTCATAATAACTCAACACAATCTCCCAAGAATAAGAAAAATCTAAATGAATTGAAAGTGAATAAAAATAAACTGTAACCAAAAAAATGACCTCAAAGGCAAAACGTACACTAACTATACAATTTATTTTTTATTCATTTTCAATTTATTTACTATTATTTGTTTAATTCTTGAGGGATTTTGTTCAATTATTATGACACTAATTCAGTTGTATCTGATTTCATGTCATTTATCACAATGTCACTAAGTTGCTCTAACAATTAAGGAGTGACAAGTTTCATCAATCTGTCTCAGCTAGTCAGTTTGTCAATACAGAACAACACAACACATGATGTTGCATACAGCATATACACCATTCTGAATGAGCTCATCTCTATACTAAATCATATATCTTGTAGTATTTCCAGTAATATTACATTTTGTACCTCATGTTAACTTGTACTGTACTTTCTACTTCCTATCCACTGCATTGGGCTGAGTGTTACTTCTGTTTGTGAAGAAAATGTGTTTGTGTTTACAGAGATGACTTAATGGTTAAGGTTGCCTCAAAGCAGGAAATTACACACCCACTCAGGCTGCCTGTCAGACTCAGGTAATGTGCCTCGTGAAAGTGAAATCACACCAATTACAGAACCCTGAGTGAACATATAACCCTGAACAACAGAAGAAGAACAGTCTCTCTCCTATCCTTCCTCTCTCTCCTCTCTACCCCAACCAGTCGAGGCAGATGTTCTCCCACTTTGAGCCTGGTTCTGTCTGAGGTTTCTTCCTGTTAAAAGGGAGTTTTTTCTTGCCACTGTTGCTAAGTGCTGCTCATGTGGGAATGTTGGGTCTCTTTAAAATTAAAACCTGAAGAGTACGGTTTAGAACCTGCTCTATGTGTAAAGTGCCTTGAGATAACTTTGTTGTGATTTGGCGCTATACAAATAAAGATTGATTGATTGATTGATGATAAGATACCTATGTGCCCATAGGTGGCAAGGTGGCATCATCACCGGGCTTCTCATCAACAGTCCTCTGAGAAACTATACTTTAGTATGATTGCTGGGAGCTGAGAAGCCGCTGCACTATCGCGTGCCGCTGTCTTCATTTCCACCATTACACAGCATTCAAGAATACAGTGTGGGTTTGACCAGCCTTGAATTTTTCTGACTGAGGAAAAAACCTATAACCTATAATCATCAGGAAATGTATTTAATTGAATTCCCTACCACCCCCAACCTTTGCTGCTGCCTGTTTGTGGATGTAGCAGAGACCGTTGTTACCGTGTCGCCCCTACAATTAAGAACCACTTGTTTATTAACTATTTAGCCCAAATACATGACTAAGCTAACCTTACTGGTACATGTCAACAATCTGATTAGTTTTGTTATGTAACCATAGATGACAAAGAAGATAGGATACTTGGGGAGTTGGTAACACAATTTGGAGAAAAGCAGGAGTCAAAACATCTTATAATCCCTAAATAGTTGGACAAGAAAAATGTAATACCCCACCTCATATTTCTGGTTTGACCCACTGTATTTTTTTTATTTTTTTATTATATTTTGTTGATCTTTTATTGTCTTATCTTACCTCTGGTGTTTTCTCACTGCAAGATTATATTATGATACATTTGGGAGAACGTTTCCTCAATTCCTGTTTTTATTGATTCATTATTTATTTTTGTCTTTTGTTTTGTTTTTTACTATGTAAAGCACTTTGAGTTACATTACTATGTGCTATACAAATAAAGTCTGACTGACTGATTGATTGATTGATTGATCCATTGATTGATTGAGTGATTGACAATGTGTCTCAGTGTTTCAGTTCAGTCTGCTGTCATCAGGCTGCTGGTTTATTTTATGTGTACAACACAAAGTGCTACACATTACAGCAGTCAAATAAAAATGCAAAAAACAGAATAAAAAAGTAAAGTAGCATAAGTTTGATCATTTTCAGCTGTCCTGTAGTTGTCCATTTTGTCCAGAACAGCTGCTTTAACATTACTATTAAAAATGAAAAGTCAGTTGAAATGTAATGTTTTTTGCAACAGTCATCCATTGCAGTAAAATCAAATGTAATGTAGGCAGTATTGTTCAGGGTAGAATAGCAGATGGTCTGGGCTTAGCCTCAGACCCTGCCCACTGAAAACAACCCTGCATGTGTCTGACTGCAGAGAGATACTATCTGCACATGTATCACTGCATCTGCAACAAACAGGCTTTCATTTCTAAGGCACACCCTGACTTGCTGCAGACTATTCAGTCAAGAAATAGTCCAACAATACTGCTACATTTATAAGAATACATTGAGAGTGACAGACACTGCTGCTATATGGTAAATGGACTGTACTTATATAGCGCCTTTCTAGTCTTTTTGACCACTCAAAGCGCTTTTACAATACATTTCATTCACCCCATTCACACACATTCATACACTGATGGCTAGCTACCACGCAGGGTGCCAACCTGCACATCAGGGGAATCATTCATACACATTCATACACCGTTGGCACAGCAACGGGAGCAATTTGGGGTTAAGTGTCTTGCCCAAGGACACATGGACATGTAGACTGGAGGAGCCGGGAATCGAACCGCCAATCTTCCAATTGGTGGACGACCGCTCTACCTCCTGAGCTCCTAAAACATAATGATGTGTGGACATTGTGCAGGCTCCACCAGCTTCTGCTTCTTTGTGCGTGTTAAACCAAAAAGCTGTTTGCCAACAATAGACAACAGTTTTTAAATCTCATCTGATGCATTAATCACACTGAAACTGGATCTTCATTCATTATTAGTACAGTTATAAATGAATAACTGTATGGAGCATTTTCCACTAATAAACAGAATAGACACATTTGAAAACATTTGAATGTAAAAAATGGCAAAAATGATTAAAGCTGGAGTGCCAGATTTTTGTCTCCCCCTTTTGGCAGTGAGAATATTGCAGGGAGCTTGGCTGTGATTGGTTGACACAAGCATGCAGCACGTTCTCATGTGCACCCTGAATGACAGGCACACAGAGACAGCTAGTAAAAAACTATGTTTTGATGGTCTACAGACCCATTGTTCCAGTATGCCTGATGACCAGTACTCCTGTGGCTGTAAAAAAGGAGATAAATAGTTCTGTCACGCAGCCTCTGCAAAATGACTTGTTTCACTATCAGAATTTGATCCATTCGGTCCGATAACATTTGGAAAGTTTAACAAAGTGGCACGATTAACAGCCAAATGACCAACACACAATTGTTGCACATGACAAGAGATTTAAATACTTCATATATTGAGATTTGTCATGCGATGATAAGTTTAATCAACATTGTATGAACTTGTTGGACAAGAACTTGAGTGTAACAGATGTTCATTTATATGTAAAACCATACAGCAGGTTTTAATACACATTGATCTGAAAAATAAGAAGGAAGGATTAGAAATGATCTGATTAAATAATTCCCTTTTTAAAAATATATATATATTTAGTATTTTTCTTCCTTAGCAAGTAGAGGCTGACAGGAAATGAGGGGGTTGGGTGGGTGATAATATGCAACAAAGAGACATTGCAATTACATGGTCAGTGACTTAAACCTCCAGACCAGCAGTACACCTCAAGGGATGCATTCTTGTAATGTCAATGTAACATCTGTTAGTGTGGAACTTGTGATCTCATGATTTGACTCTATGTCACCCCTGGGATTTGTTCTCTCTTCTTCTCTGTACTGCTCTCTTTGCCACTTGCAGAAATTGTTTGAATACTGTAAAAGTTTTAAGATGGTCCAGATCTACGTTTTTTTGTGTACATATGTACCAAGTTTGTTCATTTTTGGTCCACATAGTACCTCTTTACTTCCAAAATATCTATCTGATTTATCCACACGCCTGCTGATGTCAAGTCAAAGATGTTACTCTGGGAGAATGTACCACTCTCTCTTCTACTCATCTTCCTCTGGAGACAGAGTCAGCTTTGAAACAGGTGACGCGTGTCAGTTTAATACAGTTCAGTGACTCTGGGAGCAGTGTTATATAATTAAACTTGCTTCTGTAAAAGCAGCAAATCAATAATTGTGCCAAACGTTTGTCTTAGATTGGTCTTTACCACAGGTTTGTATTATTGTTCATTCCATTCCTTTTTTTTTTAAAGTAGTTTTTAACAGTTTTGGGCATAGATTTAGTTGACCATAGATAGACATTTCAAAACCACGGACCACCCTACCTTCCCTTATTAAGGTGATATGGCTACCATGTTAGCTAACAGCAGCTTCTTTACACATCCAGTAGAGGAGCTACATTAGCATTTAGTCAGAGTTGTATTTCTAGCCACCTGACGAGCATAGGTCCAATATTCACTCTGTTTATGTTTCCATCTACTCCTGAGGGAAATATCTGCTGCTATAGCAGCTAAATGCTTCATTATGTTCACCAGCCTGTCACTAACGTTGTCTGCCATGTGTTTGGTGCTGTGCATAGTGCAGGGAGATCATGTGTCGTGTATAGTTGCTTATCTGAGCTTCTTCATTGAAAACAGCTGCCTGCTGCTCGAAATGACACGGGTGCATCAGTAGGGGTGAACCAAAAAAAGTAAAGTTGGGGGCCATAAAACCACAGCAATGAGCTAAAAGACAAAATTGTAAAAATGCATCAACACAAGAAATACTTTCACATTAGTAGTAGCAGTGATAATAATAATAATAATAATAATAATAATAATAATAATAATAAAACTAATAATGATAAGTTAAATTTATATAGTGCCTTTCACATACCAAAGGACACTTACTAGCTTTATTGTCATTATATTGAGGGTCAGACAACAATATAATGACATTTAGATAGCACTTCCTGAGCCATAACACAACAACTGAGGACATAAATAAAACATTGATCATTTATAAGAGCAATTAAGTGCTATATAAAAAGCCCCGAATTGTGCAAGTCATCACCTAGAAAAACAACAGTTTGTGACTTTATCACTTCTCTTTTCATTTTCAATTACAATGTGACTTTGGTGATCTACTATATATATGATGTAACTATACATCAGTCCCTCACAACCTCTCTTCCTCTAGCACTGCTGCCTTTATTTTTTCCCAGCCAAGGGTTGCTAGGACTAGGATAAGTCCTAGCAACCCTTGCCTAACCCCCTCCTGCTCAGGCTATATACCACTTCCATTTAACTGCTTACCATGTATTATGATTACAATCTGCACATGTAATACAGTAGCCTATCACGGTTTTTCACACTAATTGGAATTATGGCACTGGCTAAATAACAATGCCAAACAATAAAGTGGAGGACAGAGAAAATCCAGCCTTTTTATAACAGAGGTAGAAGGGAACAGAAGAAGCCAGATGATAATTTATAGTGAAAGCAGAAAGCATGTGAGCCTGTGATAGCTCACATTTACTGCATTTACATTCCACTGCTTATATGAGCATGTCAGCAGACCACCACTCAGCCCACTGACTGATAAGAGAAATCCTGTGAATGTGTGTTTGTATAGAATCTGAATTTACATTACACAGATTATAATGTTCTTGGCAGGCATTGGATTTAATAAGGCCTCTTTGGGATTATAATGTTCTGTGTGTGCAATGTGTGTGTGTGCTGTGCATATACTGTATGTGTTCATATGTTGGTGGGCGGGAAGGGATGCATGTTTGGTGAAAATTAAATCACACTTACACCTATTCAGTGCTATAAAAAAAGATTTAAAAATCCTGAGCAAACAACATGTTTCGGAAGACTGTGAGATGAAGTTGAACGCTCTTGGATCTTGAAGAGGAGTGACAATGATGTAAACACTCTGGAAATATCCAGTATTTTGCATTTCACCCACATGGCATTGTTGATTCACAGCATATTCTTCTTCCTTGTTAAAACCTGCTGCCAACGTTATTCACTGGTGCAACTCAGCAATGCAACCACCAACAGTTCAGTCAACGATGTGGGTGTGTTATCCTAGAAGCAGCTGATGTAGCCTTGAGCTGCTAGCCTCAAAATCATTTTCAAGATCAAGTCTCAACACTTGAGGCAATCTATCAGAGTTTTCACAGCTCCTACTGGAGCCACTAAAGACTTTTAACAACGTATTTCACAAATGTGTAGTACTCTACCCCTGTAAACATGTATTGATGTGTTAAAGTTCCCCTTTAATTTTCCTACTATTGTGTTGCTGTACATCTTATTTCCCATACATTCCCTAAATTGCCTGCACAAATAGAATGTGTACTTCCCTTTCCCCTGTTATACCAAAGCCTCAATAGAGCGTGGTCATTATTTATTGGTAGTAAAAAGCGAATGCAGCGACTTAACACACTGTAGGTTTACCAGTTCTGAAATGTGTACTGTTACCAAGCTGTATCTCAACAATGACCCTGTTTGTACTATGGGCTGCCTGAGGCCGTATCCAGAGGGGTTTTATTACCAGCAAAGGTCAGTTAATTTGATTTGAACATTAGTAATTACAGTCAGTCATCCGGATATTGAGAAAATGTTCTTTGGGATCATACTAATCCCAAGGCCAAAAGACAAGATGCAAATATGATACAATTAACATTGATATATTAGTCTGCATACTTTCTAAGAGTACACTTAGACAAGGGGGGGGGGGGGGGGGGGGGGGGGGGGGGTCGAAAGACCGGCTCAATGGAGTTGTAAATTTCACACTATTATACATTTTCTTAAACACAATAAACAGTTTTAGGTGGGCTGAAGTTTATTTTGTCCATTTATAGAACAAAAGTTGGCTGTTTCCCAGTGGAGAAAGATATATGCTTACTGAAGACCCTTCTCTCTGGTCGTGTTGAGATAACAGCTGCTCTCAACTATTCTCAAGTTATTTCTGCCTTCTAGAATTTGACCAGATATGGAGAAGTATTTTCTTGCTGTGGTTACTGGTAAATTGAATTACTACCACTTTGTGAGTCTGACAGGTTATATAGAGATACATAAATACATTGATTAAATGATCTGAAATAAATCATTTGTACACACAAAATGAACTAATCATGATCCAAATGACTCCATATTACTTTATAAATGTGTTTGTTTGTACAAAGTAACAGAACAATATCCTTAATATTTTAACATGGGATTAAGGGTCAACGATAACACAGTAGCAGTGATCTCTGTCCTTTTTTCAAGGCAGACATTTAGACATGGCTTAGCAAGAAAACAAGAGGTGTGATTAATAACATGAATTATTATGAATTACAATGAAGCTTTGCCTGTTTCAAGGCCCTGACATTGTACATGATACACTTATGGAGCCATCATTAGCGACATCAGGCTATGGTTTTCCTGCCATGACAAAGGGTCATTTAACTGTCCCTTACAATTTTCAATGTTTGCAGTAACATTAACACTTAATTTAAAGTGAATGTTGCAAATATAAGTGAAGTTACACTTTGATATGTCTGCTCAGTTAAGTAGGGGCACCCAGAGTATTAGCAGCTATGTTTTGGTGTTGCTACAGTTAGTTATTGCTTTCAGCACATTTGTCCTTTATATGTCCCTTTGTTTGTTTTTCAAAGGTGTGACGCCTAATCTAAAGCCCTTTTTTCTGATAATGGTATTATCATTCACAAGTTTAATCAGTGACCCACATCCTGTATTTACGTCTGAACGTTTCTACCAACTAACCAGGCAAATGCTGGTTAGGCAAAAACTGCTTCTCAATCACATATTGAAATATTACATTTCGTCTAGAATCAGTTGAAGCATTTATGTAGCATTTACATGCTACATCTGACTGAACGCTTGACTTTCAGGGAAAAGCTGAAATAAACATTTGTGAGAGATGAGGAAAAACTGACCTATGATGCAGATGTAAAATGCTGCAACAATATCCGCCTCTTTGGAGAGTTTTGAAGCAAAAGGGTCACCATGGAGGAGATAATGGGGGATGTAGGAAGAGTGTGGCCACGTCTCATTCTCCATCACTGCCATCAGTGGGGAATATTCTGTGAAGTGGAGGAAAAGGCAGAAACAATGAAGCTGCTTCCTCAAATTGAAAACAGTTCACATACATATACAGACATTAGAAAAGGACACATGGCTGCACTCAGGTATCTATACAGTGCATGAAATGCAAACACAAAAAATGCCGACGTTGAATAATTCATGAACCTACAAACCCATTTCACAAACACACACACACACACACATCAGTGTCCAACTTTTTCACATCAAGGTCCCCTAAGCTGACACCAATTGGACCACAGACCCCTTTTTTGATAAGGTTTTTGCTTTTAGACTTTTTATTCCAGTAGATGTATGAAACCCATGACCAAAATAGTCCTACATTCTGTCACTGTGTTACTTGGACAGAATTATATTGAAAATAAATTATCCCCCCCCCCTTGCTGTGGACCACCAAGAACCCCCTCCAGGACCTGTGGGGTATATCATCACAGCCAACCCAAAACAACTTAGCGGTGGACTATGACAGCTGAGTTAAAGGAGATGGACCTAAAAAGGGGTGAGGCACAGCATGCTGCACAAGACAGGTCTAGCTGGAGGCAGATCGTTGAAGCTTTATGTACCACCAGGGACCAAGAGGATTAAGTAAGTAAGTAGCTCTATATCATTATATCATGATGTCCCCTGAGCCAGCAGTCACAAACACATGTCACAGGTGTCAGCAACAGATTGCCTTTCGCCACTCTGGCAGGGAAGGGAGATGGTGATGGGAGCTGCACGTCTAGCATCATTTTTAATTGATAAAAGGATGGTTGTTAAGACATATCCCCAAGTTTGGGTTTGTCTCGGTTGTGCAGGTTAAAAAACAGAAAAGTAAACACCATATGCCTTTTTTCACAGTGGACAGTTTTTGAAAATCACAGGTATAAATAATGAAATGAAATCCAGGGTAGTGATATTGTACATGGTGGTTCACTGTCACGCAAATGTGGTTTAGGGGTGAGTCATATGAGTCATCATTAATGTTATGCTCGTGCTTTTTCTACTTTGACAAATCTAAATGTCTGCTGTGAAAAATTCATATAACACGGACATATTACCACCAAGCAACATTAGCATTTATTTAGAGTTGTGTTTTGGCCACCTGATGAAAGTGAGCGCAATAATCACTACTTTTAGCTCTGCTTCAGTTCATAACAACTCCTGCCAAAAAGTGTGTTTTTGCTGAAAATGATGTTATGAAAGTGGTGAGAGGGAACAAACATAGTTGTGAGCTACGAGACATGTATGAGGGGACATACAAATCTGAGGCTTTGTCTCCAAGAGCAACACCTTTCACTCATAAGTAGTCATGTGATTTATTGTGAATAAAAAAGCCTTTGATTGATGCCTTAAATAGATGCAAAAACAAAAACAGGAAATCTTACGTTTGAAATTGTTGTTATAGATATGGGTGTGGAGGGTTTCAAGACCTTACTTGAAGGTGCAGTGCATAGAATTTAGTGGCATCTAGCAAAAAAAGTATTTTTTATTAATCCATGATCACCTGAAAATAAAAATTGTTGTATTTTAGAATGAGCCCTTTATAACGCTGGCTCTGGAGAGGGCCTTTCAAGCTTTCACAGTAGGTTCTCCTACATACTTGGAAGGGTCATCTGGGGGTTTTCTTAGCACAATTTGCCAAGACAAAGATGCAGATGAATGACTGAAAAGATCATATATTATAACATAGATACTGTCATGTGCAAACTGACAAGAGAAGAAATAAATAAACGCTGAATTCTTTAATGTGACATATTCTGTTTATGTCACACTCAGGAAAAGTCATTGATGAGTTTACTGAACTGCTGTCAGTTATCTGCACTGACTACAACTTTTTTATCATAACAAGAAATTTTAACATTCACGTAGACCAGTGGTCTCCAACCCTGCTCCTGGAGAGCTACTGCCCTGCATGTTTTAGGTATCTCCTCACTCTAACTCGTTATCAAGCAGCTGAGGCTCGTCAAAGGGCTTGATAACGAGTTGATTATTAGAATCAGGTGTGTTAGAGTGAGGAGATACCTAAAACATGCAGGGCAGTAGCTCTCCAGGAGCAGGGTTGGAGACCACTGACGTAGACAATAACATGGACAGTAATGCCAAAGAACTCTCTGCTCTGCTTGACACTTTTGGCCTCTTGCAACATGTGAAAGGGCCCACACTCACTCGAGGACACACTCTGGATCTGGTTATCTCTAAAGGTGTTGACATTTCTTCTGTTGATGTCAAGGACTTGGCTCTTTTTGATCATTTCTGTGTGTTCTTTCACTTACAGATCATTCCAAATGTTCAGTTAACCTCTGTGTCTGTTAGGAGAAGGTACATAAATGAGAATACCAGTGCAAAGTTTATGGAGGCTATAGCTATGTCACCAACTGTGAGTGCAGAGTCAGTTGATGAACTCCTGGATAATTTTAACTTGAAAATCTTAAATATCATGGATGCTGTTGCACCTATTAAAACTAAAACTAAGACGACCTTGATCAAAAACACCATGGAGGAACACTATGATGGTAAAGGCCTTGAAAACAGAATGCAGGAAAGCAGAGTGTAATGGTGCTTTTCCACTACACAGTTCCAGCACGACTCGCCTCCGTACGGTTCCAGAACAGACCTTTTCCATTACAAAAAAGTACCTACTCAATGTGGCCTTGTCGTCATAGCACCGCTCCGCGAAACTGCCGTGACTTTGTTTTATACGCAACAAAACACATAAACAATGGAGGACATTGAGGCAGTGGTGTACTTGCTGCTGTATGTGGCTTTTTTTTTCAAAGCAAGAAAATTGAGCCGTATAGCTGTAACTATGGTAACGCTGCTGCCGGTATTTAAAAATGCTGGGTTTGATTGTTGTGTGGGACGGCTCATGACTCTTCCAGCGACAACTCTTCTGACCAATCAGTGGCCGGCAGTCTGTTGACGTCACATTTTAGTACCGGCTTGGCTCGCTTGGAACCTCACCAGAGCAGGTACTAAAAAAGGACCAGGTACCAGGTACTATCCCTAGTGGGAACGCAAAAAGAACCGAGGCGAGTCGTGCTGGAACTGTGTAGTGGAAAAGCACCATAAGCTGAGAAAAACCAAACTTCAAATTCACCATGACCTCTACAAATAATAGTTACTCAAGGCTAGACAGCGACACTTTTCTGAAATTATTAATAAGAACATCAACAACACTCGCACTCTGTTTGCTATGGTTGATAAGCTTACAAACCCCCCTAAACAGATAGCTCCAGAACTCCTTTCCACAGAAAAATGCAATCAATTTGCTTTTTCAGTGAAAAAATCCAGTTCATAAGGTTAAATATCAACAGAAAACAATAAAATGATGCAATCCCTGAGACCTCCCAGGAATAACTCAACTGTGATGTCAGAATTTAAAACAGTTGACCAAAAAACCATAGAGGAAACAGTTCAGCATCTAAAACCATCAACATGCTGTCTTAACACAATGCCATCAGACTTTTTTTAAACTATTGTTGTTAAATGACATAAGGATAAACACTGACTCAGGCAAGGTGTCAGTTCTGGTCCTGTTGGATCTCAGTGCTGCGTTTGACACTGTGGATCACAGTATACTGTTGAACAGGTTGGAAACTTGGGCAGGACTCAGTGGAACAGTCCTAGAATGGTTCAGGTCCTACTTGGAGGAGCGGAGTTATTTTGTGACCATTGGAAGTTATGAATCCGATCGAGTGGCTATGACATGTGGAGTTCCTCAGGGGTCAGTTCTTGGACCCCTTCTGTTCAGTCTATATATGCTGCCTTTGGGTCAAATTCTGCAGAACTCACAGTTATGCAGATGACACGCAGATATACCTAGCACTGTCCCCAGATGACTACAGTTCAATACAGTCATTGTGTCACTGTTTAGAGCAAGTAACACATTGGATGAACCAAAGTTTCCTTCAATTAAATCAGGACAAAACTCTTCTCTTTATTGTTTTTGGCAATAAAGAGAAGAGGATTGCTGTCAGTAAACATCTGGAGTCACTCTCTCTAAAAACTAGTGACCAAGTCCGAAACCTTGGCGTGCTGATAGACTCAGATCTGACCTTCAGCAGTCACATCAAATCAATCACCAAAACAGCCTTCTATCAGCTTAAGAACATATCCAGAGTGAAGGGCTTTATGTCTCAAACAGACCAGGAGAAGTTGATTCATGCTTTCATCTCCAGTAGACTCGACTACTGTAACGGTCTTCTGACTGGACTCCCACTAAAAAGCATTAAACAACTGCAGCTCATTCAGAACGCTGCAGCTCCAGTTTTAACCAGAACAAAGAGATCAGAGCACATTACTCCAGTTCTAAAGTCTTTACACTGGCTCCCAGTCAGCTATAGAATAGATTTTAAAGTTATGCTACTGGTCTACAAATCACTGAATGGTTTAGGTCCTGAATACATGAATGACATGTTAGTAGAATATGAACCCAGTAGAGCTCTGAGATCTACTGACTCAGGTCAGATAGTGGAGCCCAGAGTTCAGACTAAACATGGTGAAGCAGCGTTTACACAACTGGAACAAACTACCAGCAGAACTGAAATCAGCCCCAACTGTGATGTTGTATGTTTTAATGTTTGGGTTTTATTTTTATTTCTCAAATTGTATGTTTTTATTTTTTTTGTTTCAAATTCTTACTGTTAATGTTTGTTTTATGTAAAGCACATTGAGTTACCATTGTGTATGAAATGCGCTATATAAATAAAGGTGCCTTGCCTTGCCTTAGAATAACATTTTAGGCTCTCATACTTTTGAAGGAATATTAAAAATAACATAGATGCAAAACCTCTCTTTAACTGAAGGGCACTATGAGCAGCTTTTGTGAAACATATAATTATTTGCTGAGCCTGTGTATATTGACGCAGGCACATGCAGGTTTACCTCATGCAGGAGCACACTTACATACTGTATACTCTGCAAATACCCACTTTTAAACCCTGGAATAGACATCTTAATATCCACTCATATGGAAATTCACATATGGCTTCACAGACATACAGTATACACCTAAAAACTTCCTGTGCCATGGGTTAAGCCCAATTTCCACCGGGTCCGTCAGCGGCACGTTAAGGCTGCGCCACGGTCACCAGAGCTGAAAGGTACCACTATAATCAATGAGAGTATTTCCACCAGGAGCTTCTCAGCAACGTCCCAGCAGCAGCTCTCCGCGCCGCAGCGCTATCAATCGGCAGCATTTCTATTTTTGACAGAGCCGTTTCTAACTCGCGACAAGCTCAACAGAGCAGATTGCACCAGACAGGAAGTCAGACACAGAATCGGCATAATAAAACTTCCGTCTTTCAACATAAAACAACCCGTGCAGCCTCCCGATCATATTTAAGCAACAAACACGAATAAACTAGACAGATAAAGACACCATCTAGCTACGTAGCCTACTGACACATGATATAAGCACAAAAATAAAATAAAAATTACCAAATCAACTAAATTTGAGCAAGTTAACAAAATCGGGCTGTTTAGTTGTGCTGCTACTACAGTAATTACGGTAAACTAAAGTCACTCGTTCGGATTTGATTGGACTGCTGTAATTACTGTATTAACAGTGACACTTCATTTATTTTAAAAGGCAGATTTCTATCCCAGAGCATGCTCCGCTCCGCTGCGGTAACACTCCCGGTGTGAGTTGACGCTGGGCAGAGGACGGAGCTAAACCGTGGCGCAGCTTTTCCGTGCCGCTGGCGGACCCGGTGGAAATCCTCAGTTAGAATACATGACACAAAGACAATAAATAAGTTGGCCTGTTATAATAAACGGTTGGGATGAATGTGCTAAAATAAAAACATAAATACATATACTTAAATAGAAATCATAGTAACAGCAGCATTCAGTAATATCTCATAAGTTTTTTGTTTCATAAGATGACAGAGGATGAAAAAAGGTCTCTGAAAGATGTTAATCGTTGCTGTGGTTACCTTGGATGGATGTGAACTATCAATGTTGCTTTCCTCAAGGTTTGTGTGGTGAAGCTTCACTAACCCTCTCTGGGGTTCCATATAATCTTGCTCAGCTGTGTTGTCTATTTTTGTCTCTCTCATTCCTACCTCCTAAATTTCTGCATCAGGCTAAATGAGGTCATATTATATCAACAGGCTCATTCTCAGTAGCCCAGAATAAAAGCCAATAGGTGTGGTGCAGATTTATAGATAAATAATTTTACTGAAAATAAAAACTGAATACAATTAAATATGTTAAATATGTTCAATTAAATTAGAACAAACTTACATGTAAGATCCACAAGGAAACTCAAAAAGGCTGCAGGTATTTTGAATAGAACGTGAGAGAGATCAACCTGCAGGTCTGACTCCTCTGACAGGAAATCTCTTGGATGAAATGAAGCATATCAAAGAACCATCACCCTGACAGAATGCTCGATGCAGCGGAAAAACGAGAGCCATCGGCAGAGTGAAAGAGATGAAATAGCAGTGGAAGTTAACAGACTCTTATAATAGAAAATATATTCTCTTTCACATCAAACATTTGAAAATATGAGTGGAAAGTGTTCTTGCAACTGCATTTATAAACTTTTTTTTTTTACTCAAACGTAGCTTCACCATGTCATGTGATATGCTACTACACAAATATTACTGGGACCACTGCAGATAATTACAGATGAACATTATAGACACTACCACTGACTGTCCCTGTAACAAACTGGCCACAACCTCATACACAGTCCAACAGTAGGTTACTAGGGGTTTGATCTTGTTTCTGTGCCTTTTTATGATTGCTGAACTACTGCACAACTCCGGAGTCAGAAAGCGTGTTGCGTTGCTATGACTACCTATTATACAGTTTTTAATATAGTGTCACCAATATTCATAATGTGGGAAAATGTTATCAAAAACACACAATATGGTATTATTATTGGTATGATTAATCTCACAGCACCCCTGAATAAACAGCCCACGACTACAGTATGATTAACCAGTGCAGCTTGGGGTCATGGAAAGGTTGAGGTCACGGTTTAAAAAAAGGCAACATTAATTATTGGTCTGAGATAAGACGCTATTGCCGGTCTCTGGCATGAAAGACACACTCCTCCATCACCCTGAACTCCACGTCCTTGGTTTTCACTTCCCTCCGTAAAGGACACTCTTCTTCTTCAATACTGGCACTTGAATCATGCTGAGTACAAATGCTGATACATTAGCATTCATTTAGTGATTGGTGCTTGTTGTGCAAGATGTAAACAGTTCAACGCTGGATAAGGTGTGTGTGTGTGTGTGTGTGTGTGTGTGTGTGTGTGTGTGTGTGTGTGTGTGTGTGTGTGTGTGTGTGTGTGTGTGTGTGTGTGTGTGTTGAATCACATCTTACAAATAAGAGGATACAGATGGAGAAACCCTTTCCTTCCTGCTGTATTAAGTATAAACAGCAGTGACAGGCAAATAGTGGCCCCTGGGAAAAATCCGGCCCTCTGACAAAAGCAGGAGTTTTGACTTTAATAAGTTTCAATTGACTTACTTCAACTTTTACATTATTATTCATACTGTGGATAACATAATTAACACAAGGCTCATGTAAATCCAAATCAATGTGTTACTTCTCTGCTGTCCCCACAGGGTGAGAGGTATTACACTGTGTTATATGAAATTACACCGAATAAACCTGCCAGAAATGAAACATTGAATGTGTTAGTTTGGAATAGTTTAAGCCTATTTAATCTCAACACATTTATTTTTCACATACACGAATAGGTGGCAGATGAAGAGGAAAGGCTGTGTTGAAGCCTTTTTTTCTTCTCTACTGCAACAACAACAACAACAACAACAACAACAACAACAACATGACATTAGGTCAATAAAAAGCGTCCCACTGTGTGCGGATAATAATCAATTACATTATTAATGTCAAATCACATCGCCCCCACAGATAAAACCCTAAACAGAGAATATGAATAAACATGAAATATAGGAATGTGTTTCCTCTCCACTCCAATGATAAATCCTTAAAAACCTTCAGTAAGTGATGACTCCTGATATAAAGGAGAGAACTGTACATTATATCCATATATAATCCATGTATATTACAGATGTATCTTTCTTATTTTGAGCTCAACTACATTACAGCAGAAGCATGGCGTGTCCCTCAAATGATAGGCTTAGCTGTAATGAAAGGTAACATTTCAAGGCTTCTTCTTGTAGAAACAAACTAAAGGAGAAGATGATTTACTTACATGGGAGATCATCCTATTGTAGCGTCACAAAGGAACCATCAATAACCACACTAACACAAAGCAGTGGACTGGCAGCATATCGGCTTCGTATTTGTCCAGCTAAATTGCTTCCAATAGGTTTTTTCAAGGACAGCACCATCGATTGCTTTAAAGTAAAGGCTCTCCTTATTCCCTAAAGTATTAAGCTACGTCGCCTTCAAGAGAACTGTGTGCAAAGTGAGCAACATGTGCTTCGTTGCATCTGTTGCCGCATTGTGTTCAAAGTCCAAACCAACAACCAACAAGTTGAATGATCCAAAGCATCCCCTCATGTTTTCTCAGGCATGGTTCCAACATTTGAATCTAGCCCCAAAATTGCTTTCATGGGTCTAATCCCTCTTCACATCTGCAGATCTATTGCACAACCTGAAGGGGGGGAGGGGGGGCATGCAGCAGCACCCCTGCAGAATGAATACAGGGGGAAACACTGCATGACAACTCAGTACCTAAGAGTACCCCATCTATTGGTGTGGTTAGCTTATCTCTGTTATCCCATAAAAAAACAAATACCAATTGAACGTGCAAGGAAGATATCAATACTTATATTTACAGAATACTTTTCACCTTACTTAGCAGTTGAATCACAACCTGAGTGTCACTGAAGGCAGCAGAGAATAGAATTAATGTCCTATTAATCAAATATAAAGTATGAGCTGTGAAATCTTCTGTATCCACTACTAAGCTAAGAGATCACAAGACACACACACACACACACACACACACACACACACACACACACACACACACACACACATCAACTTTTCGGTTCATTCAGTTAAAGCAGTAAAAACACACATAGACAACCATTCATCAGTAATGTTGGCGTGTCACCAGGAACCTCTAAGCTCTGAGGACAATCTCTTCTCTTTAGTCTTCCCTAAATCAAGTGACTGATTGAGTAATTGAGTAAAGATTGTTTCGAGAGATTTTATTTTTTAGTGTAACTTGAACATTTTCCATCATGTGTAAAGTGCTGGTTAGATCATTTTAACATTAGAAGCTCTTAAGTGTTCCTCAATTTTTTCCCCCTCCATCTGGATTAGGTGGTTATCCTCTAATCTGACACAGTGCACACTTAATCTGTCTTTCTGCCTTAGCAGCAGTGGATTTTGGTTTAAATGTCTCCTCTGTTTGCCCAGCAGAGCAAAGAGCACCACATGCTGTCTTTGTGCTTTCAGTATATTAATAATTAGGTGCTGAACATATTAGTTTAAACCACTAAAATCCTATATATACACATATATCCTCATTTAAAATTCATGCACACAGACCTTTAGGATGTTATTTGTGAGAACATGTTTTAGTCTGGTGTATGTGTTGTAACTTCTTTGATTCAAGTAATTCATCGGGCATGTTTAGTTTAAACAGTATGTGAAGAAAACATATTATTTATTGTATTTACAGTTAAAGAATTTAATCAGACAAGCTATGGGAAACCTGGTAATGGTAAATATTCCGCATTACTACGGAGAATATACTGAAAATACCTTTTTATTGTGCTCTGTGCTTTGTTGCTAACTTTAGTAACAATATATGTTCAAGATGTTGGGCATGTCTGTTGTTTTCTCCCCTTTCTGTTAAACTGTAGCATACTGAAGAACATAACACCTGTTCCTGTCATTACATGAGGCTTCCAGTACTCAATACTATGTTAGTGAATGTCTGCCATTCAGCTGACTCTGTCCTTATTTCTCTTGTGGTACAGTCAATAGAACAACTACACTCACCAGTCAGCCAGAGAATACATCTGCTTCACTGATCATATCAAACAATGAATGAGTGCAGCTTTTAAGCTTTGCATTTTAAATTGTTTATTATAGCTTTCACCTGCTTTTACTTGCTTCCATGTCAATAAATCCATATCTGAACAGATCAAAGCCTGAAATGTACTTAGTAACCCATCACACTGAACTGCGTCTTCTCTCATTTCTGTCAAGCATGTGTTATTTTATTTTTTAATACTTACATTTTTATTAGGTTTTTGACAGAAAATTGCAAACAACAAACATCACAGTACATAAAATAAATAAAAACAAAACATCATAGTCAGGAACTTGACATCCTCTACTATGTATGAGTTTTGAACAGGGGTTTCAACCCAGTATTACTTCATGTATAGCCCATATAACCTAATATTATCCTGTGTTTGTCGTCCCCGGACGAATCCAGTTTGGTCACAGTCAATGAATTCATGAATAAAGGAGTCTACTCTTCTGGACATGATAGACGCATATCATTTGTAATCCTGATTTAAAATTGAAATCGGTCTACATGAGCTACATAGCATTTAGTTTTTGCCTTCTTTTGGGATAACAGAAATGACAGCCTCACTCCATGAAGGTTGGAAAGTTCTCAAGTGTCCAATTAAAATAATTGAGCAGTACCGGATTCAAGTCTTCTCTAAAGATCTTGTACCACTCAGCCTGTAATCCATCACTTCCTGGTGTTTTATTCTTTTTTAATTTATTTAATGCACTTTCCAATTCTTTTCCCGTAACCTGTGACATTAAACATTTGTTTTGATGGTCTCCAATTGTAGGCAGGTATAGGGAATTCAAGAATGTTTTTATATTTTCTTTACTTTCTTGCTTTGGTTGTGAGTAAAGGGTCTTATAATAGTATCGATGTCATCTAAGTTATAATATATTTGCCCTGTATTAGGGTCTAATATTTGATATATTGATTGTGACATTTGCTTTTTACGTATTTTCCTTGCTAATAATTCAGTAGCTTTAGGGCCTACCTCATAATATGATTGTTTTAGAAACTAATTCCTCTTTATAAATGTCCAAAATTTGATTTCTAGTTTCGTTAATTTTAGTCATCATTTCAGGATTCTGACTCTTTCCAGTTATTTTAGTTTGTTTTCTTTTGCTTTCTTGATTGCCGTACTAAGTGATATTAGTTTAACCCTGATAACTGCTTTTAAAGTGTCCCATAGTATATTTGGGTTCACTTCCCCATTATCATTCATTTCAAGAAAAGTCTTCATTTCAGATTTGACTTGTTGAATGATTTATTGTTATTCTTTATTGTTGAGCAAACTTGTATCCATGAGTCTCCAAATAGTTTTCTTTGGTCTACTGTCCAAATGTAATTTTAAATAGATTGGTGAGTGATCTGATATATCTCTAGTTCCGATTTCACAATTCAGGATCCTATGTCTATCATTTTGAAACATAAAAAAAAAGAATCTATCCTTGAGTATACCGCATGTGGAGCAGAGTAAAAGGTGTAATCTTTGTCCTCCAAATGTCAAGTAAACTCCTCCAGACCCTTCTTCAGTCATTTGTTCTGAGAGGATACATATCTCTTATTATGTGTTATTTATTACTGTATTAAAGTCTCCTGCACAAATGAGTGTGCCTTGTGATTCTGAGTTAATCAATTCAAATATTTTTTTCATGATCTTTTGATCACTTAGTGGGTAAATAAACACAAATAAGGGTGGTCAGATGGTTTTCTATTTAGCCTTGCACCAAGATATATCTGCCTTCACTATCCTTGATCTCCTTAATTCATTCAAAATGAACAGAATTGTGTAGCAATATTACGATACCCTTTTTATGTCCTGTTTTAAATGTGCTATAAAATGAGTTTTTATATCCAAATCTTTTTAATTTTCCATGTTCAATTTGGGATAGGTGGGTTTCCTGTAAAAATATATTCTTTTCATTTTTGTCATTCCTTTACTTCTCTTAACTGGATTATTTAAGCCATTTACATTCCAGGAGGCTACTGTCAAGTTACTATACCCCATAATGATTCAATCCACATGTGCCGGTTACATAATCTAATGTACTGTGATCATAACAGACAAAATGAACATGAACATTATGAACTCTAGTCTTACACTGCCCTGTCTTCCTCTGTCTGTTCATACACTGATGGAGAATCAGTCCTACGTCCTGTAGGGCTTCCTCTTTGCAGAAAGTAAAGTGTTCTTTCTTCTTGAGCCAGTCATTTATTCTCCACCCGGTCAATTGTTATCTTGTTTATGCAGCAGGGTTCAAAATTCAGGTTATCAGTTTAGGACACACTGTGTTTGTCTATTTGTACTGCAAAGTAAAGTGTGTTATATATCAGTGTTGTGTATATTTAGTTCAGCTCCGTTAACACAGTGTTCATACTTGTTGACGGTGGAAATCTTTGGGCCTCTCTCGGACCCGTACGGTCCGGTCCCCGTCCTTCCTGCTCCAGTGTTGGGTCTTGGGTGAGTTTCTGCTCCCAGTTGTTGACGGTGGTTTGCAGCAGATGGAGCTGGAAGCCTCTCCCTCTCTCCCTCTCTCCCTCTCATGTCCTCGGATACTTCTGTTGCGCTGTTGTAGAGGCGTGGTCCGTTCTCCCAGTTAATCTTCATCCTGGCTGGGTATGGGGTCTGGAATCGTATCTGTTTTTCTTGAAGGATCTTCTTTATGTCTTTATACTCTCTGAGTTTATTGTTGACTTCAGTGGGGAAGTCATGTGAAAACATGACAGCTTTCCCTTCGCAAATTATTTTTTTTGTCCAGGCCGTTTGAAGTATTTTGTCTTTGATGTCATACCTCTGAAAGTTAACCAGGATGGATCTTGAGACGGCTTCATCTTGAGGTTCAGGGCCGATTGACCGGTGGGCTCGTTGGATCTGTAAGTCCGCGGTGCTGTCGAGCGTTAGCTCCGTCTTCAGAAAGTTCTCAATAAATGTTAGCATTGAGCTTCCTTCGGTGCCCTCTTTAATGCCGTATATATGAATGTTATTACGGTGTGATCTTCCTTCAAGATCTGTTACTTTGGCTTGAAGTAGTTTCTGCTGTTTGAGTGAATAGATCAAGGCATCTCTTAACTCGGTGTTGGCGGTCTCCGTTTCTTCCACCCGTTGCTCTGCTTCAGTTAGCCTTGTACCTTGGTTACGGACATCACTGATGACACTTTGTAACTTTTGGTTTAACTCCGCTTTAAAGCTTTTGAACTCCTGTTTAATGTGGTTTCTAAAGTCGTCCCTTTCCCTTTTCTTCGTCTTGAGTTTTGTTTTCCTGTTTTTTGTTTTTCCCCGTAACTTTTTTGCCTCTAGCCCCGATCATTTTGCGTCATTCTAGTGTCCTGTGAGAGAAATATTCGTAGTTTGGTGGGTTTTGTATTTAATAGTTTTAAAACTATGCCGCCATCTTGAAACGCTCACCGGAAGTCTCGTCAAGCATGTGTTATTATTAAAGCAATGTTAATATCTGTATATATTTTTCTGCCATCTCTCTCTATTTCTTTATAAGCAGTCACCACAGAGGTAAAGCCATGAAAGGGGACGATATCGTTTCACTTTAAGGTTCCGGACATCAAAAAACAGCTTGCTCTACCATACCTACAGTATCATGGCTGCAGAAAGAAGGTTCAACATGTACCGTGAAGACCAACGTATAAGTCACACCGGTGTATAAGACGCAGTCTATTTTGTTATTGTTTTAAGTTATTGTTCTTAGTGTGGACGGCCTTTTAAATACCTATAATCATATCCAGATCCAAACTCTCTCTGTATTTTACTGGTGAATAGGTCACACCGGTGTATAAAACACACCTCACTTTTCAATGAATAAATATTGCGTTAAAGGTGCGTCTTATACACCGGTTTTTACTGTAAGATTTTTAGAGAAGTTCCTTTTTTATTAATGTCGAGCTCAAAGAAAGAAAACCACTGTGGTTTTAATGAGTCTGTTCAGGAGTCAATACCATGACAGGCTAACGCTGAGTGACATACTGTGTGGTTGAAAATTAAAGCTTGCACCTAGGACGGGGGCCAAACGTCAGAGCAAAAAAACCCCACGAACACACACACACACACACACACACACACACACACACACACACACACACACACACACACACACACACACACACACACACACACACACACACACACACAGAGAGAGAGAGAGAGAGAAAATGCTGCCTCCAGCAGTCCATCAACCATCAAAGAGCAATAATTTCTCTGGCTTCCCCATATACTGTACATATCTGACCTGGAATACAAAATGCCACCTACATCAAAGGATAAACCATATACACATATATATATATATATATATATATATATATATATATATATATATATATATATATTTAATATGTTGGAGGATGTCAGGGATGTGCCTGGTGAGAAGTGAACTGCATGGAAGCAGAAAGACAATTGGAGAAAAAGACAGACAATGGAATAAATTCATGTGAAGGATGATATGTAATCTCCCTTTTTTCACACTGGAGTGATGGTAATACAGCTGAATATTGATCCCTGTACTTTCACTTTGTTAAGTCACATAGTAGCAGCAGCAGTTACATTAAACAAATAGAATAACAAAATGATTCAAACACTGTGATAAGATATGATGATGAAAAACAGCGAGATCAAGCATGAGACTTATAACACCTCAGCTAGAAACTCACACGAGGGGAAAAAAGGAAAAGGAAAATGAGTCACCCTAATACAATCCCAGTAGACCAGAATGAATCTATGAAGAGACCCTCCCTCTGTCATCCCTTTGTCTCCCTTAAGATAATCTAATTATTCAGCCTACAACATTAAAGTCAACCTTCACTCAAAAATACGTTTTTCTTCTTGTTGCTGCCGATGAATGAGTTTGTTAAGGAGGAATTTTTTTCTGTGCTCACTGTCAGTCTGAGTTTGAGAAGCAGAGCTCTTAAGCCAGGAAGTTCCACCTTAGCAATTAAAAAGACTTTCTAATATATTACAATGCTAATATAGTCACATAATATGGAATTTTAGAGGAAGAAGGACTGAAAGTCAGTTTAAGGATTTTAATGAGATAACAGAACTTTTTGTGGTGGAATTAAAAATACTGGACACTTATTATTTAAAGTACAGTATTTTATATACATTTTAAAACGTGTGTGTGTGAAAACAATTATAACTTTTAAGTTATAATTTTACACACATCACTGACCCATCACAACATCACAGTCAGATGAAAAATACTGTATTTTCAGAAAAGTCATGTTTTTTTTAAAATAAAACTCTAAAAATGTTAAGATCAGGATCATGTCTTCCCTCCATTTATCTGCCACTGTCCCTTTTTCTGAGTGATTGAGGACAAAGATTTGATTCCCTTCCAAGCCGCCTGCAGATCAGATACTGTACTTCCATCCTTATCCTTATATATACACACATTCTTTTCACTTTTTTAAAGCATTGTCCTTATCCTTATATATACATTATTTTAGCTTTTCTTATCTCACTGCTTACTTCTTTAGCAATTCTTTTCCTGGCTATTCCATGTATTGAAAAATGCATGTTGTGTCTGTTATTTGAGAAGACAGTTCATGCCAGTTCATTTAGGATTTAGAGCACTAGCCACTAGCCGACATCCCAAATATGTGCAATCAAAGCAAGCTTGTGAGCTGTTGGTCACTTCCTTCCAAGATCAGCTGAG